>NW_006400050.1:414794-417499 GCF_000299155.1 Elephantulus edwardii | reverse complement strand
ATTAGTTTATTTACAAAATTCAACTACATTGTTTTCCAGAACATATTCTTCCAATGTCCCTCATCCCTCGACCCATTAAACTGTACAACACCATGATAAATTCCCTTTGCTCTGCACATTCTCATCCCTCTCCTTCTACATTCCCCTCTCCTTGGATCCTTACACTCATTCTATACAAATGGTTTTGTAAAATATTTGTCACTGTGGGACTGAGTTAGTTCAGTCAGTCAGATCTATTCTTGGTGCTTCAAGATGCCTTTCTGCAATCAAAGCTATTTAATTTGCATAATATAAGGTGTTAGTGAGCCTTTTCTGATCTTGGTGACTCATTCTTTTGCATATATTCCAGGTTCCCAAATAGTTTGCTCCACAAACAAATTGAATGTGTATAGAGAAAGGATACCACTCTGATATACATCTTTATTAATTTTAAACTATGTCATATTTTCTGGTTCTGTTCATACAACGGCTTAATGAAGTATTCTATAAGTAAAATATTGAACAATACAGGAAACATCAAAAGAAGATGGAGTCCCTGTAAGAAAAATGATTCTTTGAACAGAAATATTTTATGGAGTAATATATGATCCATAATCAAAGGTCCTGAAGGAAGAAGTTTAAGCTATACTAAAGATAAAAAAAAAAAACAAAGGTAAAAAAAGAGTAAAAACTAAAGTCTAGGAACCTATAGAATACTAATTGAAGTATTTCAGGAGGCAAATATCATCCTAAGCATGTTCCTCTGTTCTTGCCAGCAAATATTGAAGACAGTCATCTGGCCAACTCAAAGCAACATCTACCTTAATCATAAACATGGATTCCAGGTTTGTTTGTGAAGGACACATTGTCTTGCCAGCCCCAGCAAACAGGGAGACCAAAGAGTTGAACTAGGTTGCCTGCCTTAGTTGAAGCCACACTCATGTCTTCCCTCGCCTCAACATTTGCCATTTCAGCTCCTTTGCCTTCCAGATTTGTTTGTGAGTGGCATATGAGTGTGACAGGGAAGTCACTGAGAAAATTGTGGAAGAAGTACTATCCACATTCAAGAAGCACAGTGAACATCAAATAGATCAGACCAAAAAAGAAAATCATGAAGGCTTATTATACTTAAATTCTCCAAATTAAAATATAAGCATGGAATTCTAAAAACAGTATGAGAAAAAAAGTTACATACAAAGGGGAAGCTATTAGTTTAAGTTCTGATTTCTCAGCAGAAGACAATGGGGTGGTATATACAGAAAGTTAAAGAAAATAATTGTCAGTCAAGGATCCTATACCCAACAAAGCCCTCCATCAAATAGGAAGGAGAAATTTGATCCTTTGCATAAAAGAAGGAACAGAACTTAAGAAATTTGTGAAAATAAGACCAAAACTACAAGAAATTTTAAGTGAAGTCCTTCACATGGAGATGCCAAAGGTAAGTGGATGGACCATAACTACCAGAAACAACAGAAAAAGAAACACGGCAAAATGACAAAAGTAAAACCTGGCCTTAAAATAATCACACTTAATGTAAATGGACTAAATGCACTAATTAAGAGAAAAAGAGTAGTACAATAGATTTAAAACAAAAACAAACAAAAAACCCAGCAATTCATGGTCTATAAGGGATACATCTCAAAAAAGAAGAGAAAGACAGAGTCAAAATCAAAGACAGGAAAAAATATATACCAAGAAAATGTTAACCACAAAAAAGCAGGAGTGGCAATAATAATTTCTGATAAAATAGACTTAAGGATGAAAACTACCACAAAAAATAAGAATTGACATTACATACTTATTACAAGCACAATAGATCAAGAAAACATAACCTTAGTCAACATTTATGCACCAAACAGTAGACATGCAAAATATATAAAGCAATGGTTACAACTGAAGAAAGAAATGGACATTATCACAATCGTAGTAGGAGACTTCAAAATAACACTATCACCAAAGGATAAGTCAACACAATAGAAATTCAATAAAGAAGAAGATCTACAGTATACAATCAGCCAACTTGAATTTTTGTATGCATTAAAGGTACCTTACACAACTAAAACTCAGTACAATTTTATCTCAAGTGTACATAGTACATTCACCAGAACTGATCATGTATTATGACATAAAGCAAGTCTTAACAAATTAAAAAAAATTTAAAACCCTAACATTGAAATAATACAAAGTATCTTCTCAGACCACAATGCCATAAAACCATTAACCACAGGAGGAAAAAGTTTGTAAGAACACTCATATGGAAACTGAGTAACTCTCTGCTGGAACATGATTGGGTTATAAAAGAAATAAAGGATGAAATAAAAAGTTCCTTGAAAAGTGAAAATGAAAATACAACATACAAAAACCCCCGGAATATAGCTAAGGAACTCCTCAGGGGGAAGTTCATAGTAATAGCCACACATGTACACATGTAAAAAAAAGGAGAAAGAAGAAAAAATTAATTCTCTTATCCAACACCATCATCAAATAGAAAAAAGAATATGAATCTAAACCTACTATCTCTTCTAGAAAAGAAATTATAAGGACAAGAGCTGAAACCAGAGAGATAGAAAATAGAAAAAATAAATTGAAACCATCAATAATATGAGGAGCTGAAAGAACCAATAACATTGACAAACTTAACAAAAAAAAAAAAAAAGGCACAGATTACTGAAATAAGAAATTACAATGGTGATATCACAACAGAACCAGATAAAATTAAACTGATA
>NW_006400050.1:369534-414694 GCF_000299155.1 Elephantulus edwardii | reverse complement strand
GAAAAAAAAAAAAAAAAAGAGAAGATACCGATAACTCAATAAAGAAATGATAGAGGTGATATCGTGACAGAACCAGATGAAATTAAGTTGATAATATCAAAATACTATGAAAATATATACTCTGATAAATTTGAAAACCTAGAGGAAATGGAAAAATTTCTTGGAACTTATGCCCTATCCAGATTGAAATGGACATTTATAGAACAGTTGAACAGACCTATCAGAAAAGAAGAAATTGAAAAGGCCATAGAAAGACTTGCCCATAACAAAATTTCTGGACCAGATGGCTTCACAGCTGAATTCTACCAAACATTCAGAGATACCTGTCAAAATTCTACCTAAATTATTTTTAAAAAAATGAAAAAGAAGGAACACTTGCAGAGTTATTCTACGAAGCAAGCATAACCCTAATAAAAAAAACATTCAAAAATATCTTCAAGAAAGAAAACTACAAGCCAATGGTTCTCATGAATAAAGATGCAAAAATCCTTGACAAAATCATGCCAATAGAATAAAAAAAATCATATCAGAAAAACAATACACCATGACCAAGTGGAATTCATGACAGGTAGGCAAGGATGGTTCAATGTAAGAAAAACAGTCAATATAATTCTCCATATTATCAGATTAATAACAAAACTATATGATCTTAGCAATTGATGCGGAAAGGTATTTAACAAAATCCAAAACCCCTATCTGATGAAGACACACAGCAAAACTGGAATAGAAGGAAATTTCCTCAACATAGTGAAAACTATATGTGCATAATCAAGAGCCAACATCTTTTTCAAGGGAGAAAGGCTAAAGACATTTTCTTTGCTAACAGGAACCAGACAAAAATGCCCACTGTCACCACTTCTACTCAATATTGTATTGTAAGTGCTTGCTAAGGCAATATGCAAAGAGAAGAAAATAAAAGGAGTCCAGATCAGCAAAGAGATGGTTGAAGTGTCGCAATATGCCTATGATAAGATGGTGAAGACAGAAAGCCCCAAAGACTCAACAATGCAACAACCAACCAACTAAACAAAAAAACTGTTCAATTTAGTAGGTCAACTTAGTTGTTGTTGATTGCTAAAGACTTGAGCATGACTCATAGCAATCCTATAAATAAAAGACCTGACGACTTTTCTGTAACTATCATCATTTCTCAAAGTTCATAGAATTTCCGAAGGCATTTTGTTTAGGAAATGGATGCTACTCCTGCTTCCAAACCTGTAGAATGACAGGATAAAAGATCAATGTCTAAAAATTAATGGGATTACTCTACAGTAACAAAAAGAACTCAGAAAAGGAAACCAAGAAAGAAATAAAATTTACCATTGCCAACCACAGATACATGGGAATGAACCTAACTAGAGATACAAAAGACCTATACAAAGAAAACTACAGAACATTTCTAAAAAAACACAATAACATACCTAAAGGAATGGAAAAACGTGCCCTGTTCATGGATGTTGTTACTGTTTTAGATATGTGCCATTGAGCCGCCTGCAATCAATAGCAACACTATGTACTGTAGCTCTGAGCCCTGCCTTGTCCTGAGCCAGTCTCACTAGTTCCAACACACTAAACCCCATTTCCCTAGTCACTCTATCAATCCATCTCATACGGAGTCTTCCTCTCCTGCTCTTTCTGCCCCTCCCCCCCCAAGCATGATGTCCTTCAGCAAGGTCTAGTCTCTCCTGGCCACGTGCTTTAAAAAATATGAGACAGAGCTTCAAAATCCTAGCTTCCAAGGAGAAACTTTGCTGCACCCTCTCCAAGACAGACTTACTTGTTTTCTTGGAAGTCTATGGTATGATCAAGACTCTTTTCCAGCACCACAATTTGAAAGCATCAACCCTTCCCTGTCAACCTTAGTCATTGTCCAACTCTCTGATTCATAGAAAGTAATTATGAAGACCATAGCCTGAATTAGATGCACCTTAGTCTCTAGACCAACACTGTTGCTTTTCAGCGTGCTGGAGAGGTCCCTGACAACAGATTTTCTCAATGTAATTCATCTTTTGATTTTTTGAGTGCCGGTATTTAGAGTATTGATTGTGGATCCGAACAAGCTATAATAGATAACAATCTCAATCTCTTCTGCATCTCTCATGGTGCTGAGAATCTTTGTCTTCTTGATGTTGAACTTCAAGCCCTATTAAAGACTCTAGTCCTTGACCTTATACAGCAAGCACTTCAAGCCTTCTTTAGCTTTAGCAAGCAAGGTTGTGTCATATGCCTAATGTAGGTTGTTGATGAGTTTACCTCCAATCCTGATGTCACATTCCTCCTTATAAAGGTCTGCATCCTAAATGATCTGTTTTTCAAATAGATTGAAACGGTATGGAGACACAATGCATCCCTGACACACTCCTTTCCTGATTTTGAATCACACAGTGTTTCTTTGCTTTGCTTTGAGGACTGCTTCCTGGTTTCACACGGATAGGAAGACTCAATCAATATTGTGACAAAGGCATCCTACCAAAAGCAATCTACATTTTAATAGAATCTCAATCCAGATGTCAAATTAATTTTTTCAAGTAAATAGAAAGGGAAGGTGTCAAGTTTGTTTGGAGAGGCAAGTGACCCCGAATAAGAAAAGCACTTCTAAAAAAAAAAAAAAGAAGTGGAAAACACAGTACTCCCTGACCTCAAAACTTACTACACAACACACAACAATAGGAACCAAATCACCTAGTTATTGGTACAATGATAGAAACATAGACTACTGGAATAATTGAGAATCTATAAATAGATCAATCTATCTATGATCAACTGATACTCAACAAGGAAATGAAACCTGTGGATTGGGGAAATGAAAACTTCAAAAAATGGCGCTGATAAAATTGGACTGCTACCTGCAGAAAGCTGAACTGGATCCACCAGATGCTCTGCCGGGGAAGGAGGGATAATCTCCTCCTGTACCAGTCAGATCTGATTTGATGGTACACGCACACAAAAATTAAAAAAAAAAAGAAAAAAGAAAGCTGAAATGGGATCCATGTCTCAATCCTTACACAAAAATCAACTCAAGATGGATCAAGAGACTTGGCAACTATAAAGTTCATAAAAGAAAAACTAGGATCAAGCTTTGAAGGTATAGTCTACAGTATAAAGACTACCAAATACAGCCAGAAAGACACAATATGAAAAAGGACAAAATTGATGAATGGGATTTTCTAAATATTAAATCCCTGTTTGAATCAATATATTTTGACAACAGGGTGAAAAGAAAATCTACCAACTGGGAATAAACATTGGTCTATACCATCTCAATCAAGAGTCTTATAACCAAAGTTTACACAATACTCATGGCCCTCCACAGGAAAAAGACTGATAACTCAATTACAACATGGGTAAAAGACATGGAAAGCATCATCACAGAGGAAGATATTTAGATGGCCAACAGAAACATTAAGAAATGCTCAAAATCACTGATAATAAGAGCATTGCAAATAAAAATCACAATGAGATACCATCTCACTCCAGTAATAGTGGCAAAGCTTAACAGAAGAGCAAGTAATAAATGTTGGAAAAGATGTGGTTAGAGAGAGTAGGAGCGGTGACGGGGGAAGATTAATCATAGGGTTGTACAAATTGATGAGTGGAGGTGGTGAAGTAAATGGGAAAGTTTAGTGTGAGAAACAACATATTTTAATGTTGTAAATAAACCAGTATAAAATTTAATGTTGTAAATATACCAGTAGAAAAATAAAGATGTGGTAGAGCTTTCAAAACCTAAACTAACTGATGTGGTAAAATTCAGTAAAAAAAGATGTAATAATTATTAATAAACAAATTGTTTAATAGAAGAAATATGAATGAAAGAAAATTCTATTATCTGAAATAATAAAATGGAATATGTTGTTGTTGTTGTTGTTGTTGTAATGTGCATTGAGTCACCTGTGACTCATAGTGACCCTAAGTAAAACAACTTTAAACACTGCTCTATCCCTTGCCAATCTCATGACCCCAGTCATTGACTCAATTAATTTCCGAGTGTCTTCCTCTCTTGTGCTGTCTCTCCATCCTCCCAAGCATGATGTCCCTCTCTTTGAAATATGTCCAAAGTATGTCAGACGAAGCTTCAGAATCCTTGCCTCAAAGAAACAGCCTGATTTAACCCCTCCACGATGAACTTGTTCGTTCTTTTATCATTCCATGGTATATTCAATACTCTTCTCCAACACCATTGCTCAAAGCATCAATTCTCCTTCTATCATCCTTAGTCATTTTCCAGCTAACTGATTTGTAGCAAATTATTGCAAAGATCCTGGCCTGTATCAGGTGTACCTTAGTCTCTAGACTGACATCTTTGGTCTTCAATATTTTGGAGAGGTCTCTGACAGCAGACTTTTCCAACACAATATGTATTTTCATGTCCTGGCTGCCCATGCCAAGAAGGTTGTTTGTGGAGCAAAGCAAAATAAAGTTGTTTACAATCTCAATTTCTTCACCATCCATCATGATGCTGCCAATCAGCCCCGTGGTGAGAATCTTTGTTTTCTTGATGTTGAGCTTCATTCCTTACTGAAGGCTGCAGTCCTTGACTTTCTGCAGCAAGCTCTTCAGGTCCTCCAGTTTCAGCAAGCAGGGTTGTGTCATCTGCATAATACAGATTGTTGATGAGTCTTCCTCCAATCCTAATGCCACATTTCACCTCATAGAGCCCAGCCTCCCGGATAATGTGTTCTGTATTTAGATTGAAAAGGTATGGAGATAGGACATATCCCTGATGTACACCCTTTCCAATTTTGAACCATACAGTGTTCCCTTGCTCTGTTCTGATGCCTATCTCCTTATCCGTACATAGGTTTCACATAACCACAATCAAGTGTTCTAGGATTTCCATTATCCTCAGTGTTAACCACAGTTTATTGTGGTCCACACAATTAATTGCCTTTGTCTACTCCTTGGAGGCAAGGATTCTGGGGCTTCATATGACATAATTTGAACATGTTGTAAGGAGAGACAGGTCCTTGGAGAGGGACATCATGCTTGGTAGGGTGGAGGGACAGCGCAGGAGGGGAAGACCCTCTATGAGGTGGATTGATTCAGTGACTGGGGTATTCGGGATGGGCGTGTCAGAGACAATGCGATTGGCACAGGATAGAGCAGGGTTTAGGGCTGTTGTACATAAGGTCACTATGAGTCACAAATGACTCGACGGCACATAACAACAACAACAACATAGTCAGTGAAACGCAGATAAACATTCCTCTGGTACTCCCTGCTTTCAGCCAATATCCTTCTGACACTAGCTGCAATATCTCTAATACTATGGTCTCTCCAATACAAAGATTAAAATCTTTGGCAATAGCTGATTTGAATGGATTTGAACCATCATTTAATGCTTATATAAAATAATCATATGTCACAGTATACAGGTCATGTCAAATTGAAGAGAAATGGTATTACATTCCTCACTGAAAAGGATAATTTAAGATCTGTCTTAAAGTTTCACAATGTCAGTGATAGGGTAATGTCCATATAAACATTGTTGTTGCTGTTGTTATGTGCCATTGAATCACTTGCGACATATAGTGACCCTATGTACAAGAGCCCTAAATGCCGTTCTATCTTGTGCCAACCTCACGATCTCAAACACACTCATTCCCACCACTCCAATCACAGAAGTGATGCATCTCATCAAGGGTCTTCCTCTCCTGCACCATCCCTGCACTCTCCCAAATATGATGTCCCTCTCCAAGAACCAGTCCTCCCTTGCAACATGCCCAAAGTATGTCAGACGAAGCTTCAGATTTCTTGACTCCAAGGAGCATTCTGGCTTCACCCTCTATAGGACAAACCTATTTGTTCTCCTAGCAGTCCATGGTATACTCAACACTCTTCTGCAGCACTACAGCTCAAAGGCATCAATTCTCTTTCTACCGTCTCTATTCACTGTCCAACTCTCTGATGCATTACACATAATTGTGAAGACTATAGCCTGGATCAGGCTCACCTAAGTCTCCAGCCTGACATCGTTGCTCTTCAGTACTCTTGAGAAGTCCCTCACAGCTGACTTTCCCAATGCAATTTATCTCTTGATTTCCTGGCTGCTGTTACCAAGAGTGTTGACTGTGGAGCCAAGTAAACTAAAACTGTTAACTATCTCAATTTCTTCACCGCCCATACTGATGCTGCTAATTGGCTCAGTGGTAAGGAATACTTATTAACAAAATTATTGCTGAAGAGCAACATGCAAATTTGAGGACTGATGTGTGTATGACTTAAACCATGATATTTTCAATTTTCTTAAATGCATGTGAATGTTCAACAATAGATAAATGCAACTGAAGAACATTAATGTTTTTGAATTGTGTTATTTGTGAAGAATATTAAATATACTACATGCTACCAGAAATGTATCTTGGCAAAAATTTAATCCATGTGCTCCTTACAATCTAAGTTAGTGAGACTTCACCTCACATACTTTGGGCTTGTTATCCAGAGGGGTCATTCCTCGAGAGAGGACATTATGATTGAAAGAAGTAAAAGCTCAATAATGTTGAATAGGTATCAAGGAAATTGATTTACACAGGGACTTTAACATGTATTTGAACATTTGAAGATTGTAATAATGGTGCATTGGTGAATAGGTTTAGGGCAGGTGTACATAGGGTTGCCATGAGTCTGAGGTGACTTGATGGTATACAATAGCAGCAACAGTAATAATGCCGTTGACCAAGTTTTTATAATTTACTATGCATAGTGTAACCTTGAAATAAAGTTCATTTGATTGCAATCTAGAGTACTTTCTTAACCACTAGTAAGAAGTTTTCTTTTCTGATTCACCAGATATTCTACTTAGAATATTACTAGTAATCTGCTTCTGAAGGGTATCCTGCTTGTAAATACCAAAACAATTCTCCTGTGCTCACATAGAATTTAATGAGTTGGGAGCGATTCTATCAAAAGTGACAACATTATAAACTACCATTATAATCTCTATTAAAAAATGGAAAACCCAAGGTTATCCTGAAAGAAAAATAGAGACGAAGGGTAAAGAAAGGGAGACAGGGAGATGGAGGCAGATGGAATGGGAGAAGGAGAGATGGGCAGTTGCCTCCTTTGCTATTAACTGCCTCTGAAAATCAGCTAAAGGGTCAGGTATGGGTTGGGTCCGGCTTGGTGGTGGTTGTTGATCGTCTTTGAGTCGAGCATATATATGTATGTCTGTATTTGACTAAGGCCTTAAAATCTGGACTCCTGTTTACATCTACTTATGTAACAGTCACAGAACCAAAGCATATTTCCCCCTCTTAGATATTAAGATATTATATTTAGATATCCTATTTAACCCTTAATTAAATGTTATATTAAGATATTTTATTCTGTTAGATATTATCATTGAGCAAAATTAAAGTCTAATATTTAGTAGCATAAGAAGTTTCCCTGATTTTATAGTATGAACAGTGCTTTTGAGAAATATTTGACTTTATAACTCTAGTTAAACCTTTACTTCCTTCTAATCAGTCTCTCTTGGAGAGAGTGAAACCAAGTCTCTCCTTGGAGGCTAGGATTTTGAAGCTCTGTCTCACATACTTTGGACACATGAAGAGGAGAGACTAGTCCTTGGAGAAGGACATCATGTTTGGAAGGGTGGAGGGACAGTACAGGAGAGAAAGACCCCTGAAGAGATGGACTGATACAATATCTGGGGCAATGGGGATTGGTGTGTCAGAATTAGTGAGACTGGCTCAAGATACGGAAGGGTTCAGAACTGCTGTACGTAGGGTCGTTATATGTCTCATGCAACTCAACAGCACATAACAACAATATACAATATTGATTGTTTAGAGTCAATAAGACCTTGGGGAGGGTCTTTACATTTAAAAGTTTATTGTTATATTTTGAAAAAACATTCTTCTAAGTGGTACAGAACTGTTCTGTCAATATGCCGAAATGAGGTAATCTGGGTTTGCTGTGATGCTGAACATTGTGTCATTGGGATGTCAAATGTCGTAACGTTTACCCATGGTGAACAGTATTTGTTGGAGCTCCCAGTTCAAGACAGGTTTGGAAGCAGGAGTGGCATCCACTTCCTAAACAGCATACCCTGGGAACTTTGTGAACTTTGATAAATGGCAATGGTTGTGGAAGGGATTCAGGCCATCTGTTCATGGAGTTACTATGAGTGGTGCTTGACTTGACAGCAATCAACAACAACAATAACATCAAGCTTTACTTTTACTTAAAGCCCAGTGTTTACTATCCTACTTTCTTCTTAAATTTATGTTATTATTACTTGTTTCTAGCCTGTTGATAAGATAATATCATCCTATGAATAAATTCTTTTTGTTTTCTGTTGGTTTCATTGGTTGTTTTATGTATTATAAGAATATCTTTTTTTCCCTAGTCTATCTTGAACCTAGAATGTAACAGATTTTTCCAGTATCATGTCATGTTTCATCACTGCTAACAAATAAATTTAATAGCAATAACTTGCAAAATGGCCATCTATATTGTGAAACTTCAACTCTCCATATCTTTTTTTCCCCCTCTGCTATATGCTTCTATAAACTGACCTACAGCGTACATCAGTGCTATTCCTTGACTTGTGCTTCTGAGGAAATTTTGCCTCAAGGTATCCTTACATCAGAATGAGTTGAGTAAGACAAGTGTTTGGGTCCCTGGGAATTTACTGAGGCTACCTATAGTCTATGCTCATAATCACACTGTAGGTTCATTAACGAAGTTTTCTTATTTAATCCTTTTAAACAGTTTATTTTAATTCTTTTTTGTTTTGTTGTAAATTTCAAGAGTGAATAAATATATTTGATTATTCACTTCATATTAAGATGCATTGCTAAGTAGAGGATTGTACATCTCTGATGTTTCAAGTCCACAGCCCATAAGACAAAGATGAAGAGTCGTAGTCTCTCATTATGATTTAAAGCATAAGAAATCTGACTAAGCGTCACTATGTGTAGGAACCAATTCAAAGGCAGCAAGTTTTACCTCTATGTGGCTTTTCCGAAGAATTTATTAAATTTTAATCTCAATAATGTGGCACAGTTGAAAGTAATAAAATATTCATCATAAATCAATTTGTGTTATAATTACATGGACATTGAAATTAAGAGTAAACGATCTTTATTTATAAAGTAAAATTCCACCATTTCTCCAACCTATTTCAAGATTTTTAAAAAATTCTTTGTATTTAACAGTAGATGACTCATGTCTTACTAGTGAGTATCTACTAAAAAGAATGCCAAATTATTTATTACCCTCTAAATAAATCAGTAAACCCAAGTGTCTAGGGTTTTAATTTCTCATTTCAATTAATCATTTTTACAATACATATATTTAAATGGACCCTAAATATAACTAATTAATGCCTCATGTTTTACCTGAAGCACAATTGTGAGCCTTTCTAACTGCTGTTGATTTCCTCTCAGTAAGGGTAAAATAATTAATGTGACCTTTTGATAAGGTGGGATATATGAGGGAGACAAGTGCTCTCAGGAGAGCTATTAACAGCTTCTGAGCAATTTTCTAATAGTAGAACTACCTTTATTAAAATCATACTGTTAAGAAGATAATTGACAAGCATAATAAGGAGTACATACAGAAAGGAAGAGAACATAAAATGAAGCAAAAATTGTTAATTATTTAACAATTTATAAACTTTCAGTGCTATGTCAGCTGTTATTTTTGGAGCTGTGGTCTCAAAAATGCAGTAAGATTCTAATAAAATTGCAAGAAATTATGAGTCTGCAAGATCAAAATGCTAATTACACAATAAATCGTGGCTGTATGAAAAGATTGCTGGTCTTGCGTGTCTTCCAGAAAGAATGGACTCATAGCTGATGCTCCACCAGGATTTCAAAGACAGTAAATCTCACAGGCGGAAATTATCCATCCTTCTCCCTTACAGCAGGTGGTAGATTCAAACCACGTGCCTTTGAGTTATTGTAATACGGCTTCTTACTGTCGTTGTTGTTAGGTGTTGTACAGGTGAGCATTACTCATAGTGACCCTATGAACAACAGATCTGGACCGTGTCCTATCCTGTACCAACATCATCATGTTTAACACATTTGAACCAATTGTTAGAGGCACTGTGTCAATCCCCTGCTTGAGAGTCTTCCTTTATTTTGCCATTGTCCTGCCTTCACAAGCATGTCGTTCCTTTCCAAGGAAGAGCCTCGTCTAGCAACATGTTCAAAGTATCTGAGATGAAGTTCTAACATCTTCAAACCCACCTGATGCTCTGCTGGAGAAGGAGGGGCAATCTCCTCCTGTACCAGTCAGATTGGATTTGATGGTACATACACACAAAAATAATAAAATGAAATTAATAATAAAAAATTAAGTTGTAATACCTTGCCTTTGAGGGACACTGGCTCAAGACATATTTAATTTGTTCTTTTAGGGATCGTATGTCCTCTTCTCTAACACCACAGTTCAAAAACACCAAATCTCCTTCTATCATCCTTATTTATTGTCCAGCTCTCAGCTGCACAACAAGTGATTTTAAATACTATGTTCTGAATCAAGTATACCTTAGTCCTCAAATTAACATCATATTTTCTCAATAATTTGAAGAGGTCCCTGACTGCAAATTTTTCTGAATACATCTCCTAGCCTCGTGTGACGACTGGTAACAAATTTATTGGCTGGCGATTCAAGTAAGATGCAATCATTAAAAGACTTTCAGTCCTTCTTCAATCTATCATAACATTGTCTGTCTGTTCAATGGTGAGAAGTTTTGTTTTCTTGATTTTGAGACACAATCCTGCCATAGTTGCTGTTGTTTATTGTTTGCCATTGCATCAGAATTGACCCATTGTTGACCCTTCAATGAGTTTTCAGAGGCAGAAATTACAAGGGAGCAGATTGTCCATCCTTCCCCCATTGGACACCTGGTGGATTTGAACTGTGTACCTTTGGGATTACTACACAGCATCTTACCCCTGGCCACCAAAAGTTCTTAGAACTATGTGACTGCATTTACCTTTAAGAAGATTTTTAAATAATGTTTTGTTTTCAGTTTAATTAATTGCCTCTGAAAACCTGCCATAGGGTCAACTATGGGTTGGTACTGATTCAATGATGTACAATAACTAAAACAAGAACACAGAATAAGTTTGGTTTACTCTTACACAATGAAGACAAGGCAAACATATTCTAATAATTGAGGATTCCTTATAATTCAGGTCTGGAAAAAGAAAAATCTATCTTAGAAGCCAACCCATCACAATGATCAAAGATTGATGTAGTCGCAAGTACTGATATTGATTGATTTAAAGAAAAAAAAATAATAAGATTGATACTGTTTTCCTAGATATTGTTTTTTGTTTTGTTGTGTATACTTTTGGCACCAGCAGCCAGGAAATTAAAAGACATATTATGATGGGGAAGTCTGCTTTTAGAGACCTCTCCAAAGTACTGAAGAGCAATGGTATCACTTTGGAGACTAAGGTGTGTCTGATACATGGTATGGTCTTTACAATCACTTGCTATACATCAGAGATCTAGACAATGACTAGGGAGGATAGAAGGAGAATTAATATCTTTGATCTGTGGTGCTGGAGAAGAGCATTGAATATACCACGGACTACTAAGAAAACAAACAGCTTCTCCCTGAAGAGGATTAAACCAGGATGCTCCTTGTATTGTGAAACGTCATCTGACATACTCTGGACATGTTGCAAGAAGAGCCTAGTCCTTGGACAAGGATGTCATGCTTGAAAGCGTGGAGGAACAGTGCAGGAGAGGAAGAACCTCTATGAGGCAAACTGATTCAGTGACTGGGGTAATGGGGATAGGTGTGTCAGAGACAGTGAGATTGGCACAGGACAGAGTAGAGTTTAGGGCTGCTATACATAGGGTCTCTATGAGTTGTAGGTGACTCAACGGCACATAATAACAACAACAAAAACAACTGTCAAGTCAGAACTGACCCTTAGTTCACCTTTCAGTGGATTTTCAGAGACCATTAACTCACATGAGAGGAGATTCCCAAACTTGTGAAGGTTCTGGGGGATTCAAACTGTGGGATTTGGGGCTGGCAGCACCTTGACAGTGAAGTTTCTTACCACTAAGGCCACCAGAGTTCCCAAATTACATGTCCACTGAATTAACGACATTTAATTCTGTCTTCAATATTGTTGGTGCATTTGATTTTTTTTGAAGAAAACAACGCTACACAACACCAATTAAAGACCATTTTGTAAGAATGCAATATAGATATTTTAAAATCTAAAGGACTAGAGAAGAAATAAAAGATTAGAGGAAAACATCAGGACTTTTATTCTGTTTTCATTAAGTAAACATACTTCTAATAAAAATTTGTACTTTCACAGTTCAGGAGGATAGATTTAAATATATCTTAACGTGTCAGGGAAACAACATTAGTTTAATGTTATTAATGACATATCTAAACGTTCATTTACTATATTCATCCTTAGCAACGCAACATACTTCTGACTCTGTCTATGAAACTGGATGACTTCTTCCAATAAAATGACTTTTTTATTTTTATGTTAGATATGCTAGGTATGAGATTTAAACAGATAAGTTGACACTTTTATTAAAATCATTGATTATTTTCATGTTTACAGATATTAGATTCTTCATAAGTTATCCATTAGAAAGAAATTATAGGTTCTATCATATTTTTTAGAAGTGGCATCTACTTCCTAAGCAGTATGTCTCTAGAAACTCTATGAACTTTGAGAAATTACAAGAGTTAAATAAAAGTTTCAGGTCTTTTGTTCATAGAGTCTCTATGAGTCATGCTCAACTCGATGGAAATAAAACAACAACAACAACAACAAAAGATAATGACATATGCTTAGTGAGGTTCCTGACTGTGTAGAATTTAGAAATTTGAGAAAACTTATTTAAATTTCTGAATAAATTATTGTTATTTTTGTTGTTTCTGTTATGTGCCGTCGAGTCGCTTGCGATTCATAGTGACCCTATGTACAACAGACCTAAACCCTGCTCTATCCTGTGCCAATTGCACTGTCTCTGACACACCCATCCCTAATACTCCAGTCACTGAATCAATCCACCTCATACAGGCTCTTCCCCTCCTGCATTGTCCCCCTACCCTCCCTAGTATGATGTCCCTCTCTAAGGACATGTTCCTCCTTACAACATATCCAAAGTATGTCAGAAGAAGCCCCAGAATCCTTGCCTCCAAGGAGTAGCCTGGTTTAACACTCTCTAGGATGAATCTGTTTGTTTTCTTGGCAGTCCATGGTATATTCAATGCTCTTCTCCAGCACCACAGCTCAAAGGCGACAATTCTCCTATCCTCCTTAGTCATTGTCCAACTCTCTGATGCATAACAAGTGATTGCAAAGACCATGGCCTGTATCAGGCGCACCTTAGTCTCCAGAGAGACACCGTTGCTCCTGAGTACTTTAGAGAGGTCCCTAACAGCAGACTCTCCCATTGCAATACGTTTTTTGATTTCCTTGCTGCTGGTGTCAAGAGTGTTGACTGTGGAGCTAAGCAAACTGAAGCTGTGAACAATCTCAATCTCTTCGGCATCCATCTTGATGCTGTCAATTGGTCCAGTGGTGAGAATCTTTGTCTTCTTGACATTGAGCTTCAGTCATTATTAGGCACTAAGAAAAGCAGAATTAGATTAATAAAGAAAACATTGTTTCACAGATATAAGATGCCAAGTACCACAGATTACTTGTTGTTTTATTGAGTGGTACAGACTCACACCTGACCCTTCCAGAGGCAGTAAATTGCACAAGAGTAGATTGCTGACTTTTCCCTCATGGGGCACCTTGTATATTCATAAAGCTCTTAATCACTCAAATCTTTGTTTTTATTGTTGTTGTTGTTGTTGTTATATACTATTGAGTTGGAAACAACTCATAACTGACTTTCTGGTAGATTATCAGAGTCAGTTAATCACAGAGGAGTGACAAATAGTAATACAAACAGACATAAAGGAATGCTCTAGTTTAATAGATATCCTCTGCAGAATGATTCATTACTTATTGGAAGACAATAAAGAAATTCTTTTAAGTACCCAAGTATATTTTTGGCCTTATTTATTCATTAAAAACAAATGGCTGACATGGAAAAATTCCAAGAAACAACATTTAATAAAGTTCAGGCTGCTCTGAGGGACTTGGCAAAAAAGTCCCAGGAATTGATCGAATACCAACTAACATATTTCAACACACAGGTGCTGCCCTGACATGATCACCAAGTTGTGTCAAAATATATGAAGAACAACTACTTTGCCAACTGACTGAAAGAGATCCATATTTATTCCCATTCCAATAAATGGTAACCCACCAGAATGGAAATTTTCTAACAAAATCACTAATATTACACAGAAGCAAAATCCTGCTGAAGGTTACTCAAAAGTGACTGAAACAGTACATTGACAAAGAACTACCAGAAATACACGCTGGGCTTAACTTTTTGAGGAAGCGCTAAGCTACCTTCCAGAATGGTTGTACCATTTTACAATCCCACCAACAATGTATTAGAGTTCCTTTCTTGCCACACACTCTCCAACATTTGTTACTTACTGCCCTATTAAACTTTCTACTGTTGCTGACCTGAGATGGTGTCTGCTTGTGGTTTTGATTTGCATCTTTCTTACTGCCAGTGATGTGGAGGATTTATTCATGTGTCTGTTTGTTATTTGAATATCTTCCTCTGTGAAAATTCTTTCCACATCTTTCGCCCATTTTGTAATTGATTTATCAGTCTTTTCCCTGTGGAGATCCAGGAATATTCTGTAAAATTTTGTTATAAGACTCTTGTCCGAGATGGTATTAGTAAATGTTTGTTTCCAGTCTGTAGGTTTTCTTTTCATCCCGTTAGAAAAGTTTTTGATGCACATATGAATTTAATATTTAGAAGGTCTGATTGGCAATCTTTCTTTGTTTGCATTCCTATCATCAACAAAGAGTGTATTTATTTTTTTTTATTCTTTGACTCAGTAAATTTATTCTTAGGTATATGTTCAAAAGAAATGAAAATATTCATGTACCCCCATATCCACAAAATAATATATATGTGTCCACTTATAGCAACATTATTTATAAAACTAAAATGTGAAGACAACACAAATATCCATCAACTATTGAGGTGATGAACAAAATGTGACTTTTTTTAGTTTTTTTTTTAAATTAATTATTAATTGCAGTAAAAATTGACAGACTTTGGATTTCCATTCATTCATTGTTGTACTTTTCTCTCCTCCTAACCTTCCCCTCTAGTACACTACCGTCTTGTAAAAGGAAAACAAAAATTCTTTCATTGTGTTACAAACTCTCCCCCAGGTCCACTCCACCATGTGGCCTTCACTCTGGACTCCTGTCATGACAAAAATACCTAATCACAGGTTCCTTTTAAACAGTTTTATCCCTCATCTGTTTCAATGCAGTACACATTATTGAACCCATCTTTCTAAGTCTCCCCCCAAACCCTGATGTCAGTCCTGTTTTACAACAGTGGCACCATGTAGTATTTGTCCTTTTGTGACTGAGATACTTTACTCAGCATAATGTCCTTCAGGCTCTCCCATTTTGAATAATAATGCATGAATTCCTTGTTTTTCAATGCAGCATAGTATTCCATTGTGTGAATATACCACAGCTTCTCTATCCATTCGTTTGCTGATGGACACTTAGGTTGTTTCCAACTCCTTGCTATTGTGAACAAAGCTGCAATAAACATGGATGTGCATATATCTGCTTGGATGTCAGTCATGGTCTTTTTGGAGTATATTCCCAGTAGTGGAATTGCTGGGTCAAATTGTATCTCTATTTGCAACTTTTTGAGAAATTGCCATACCACCTTCCACAGTGGTTGCACCATTTTACACTTCCACCAACAATGAATAACGGTTCCAGTTTCTCCACAACCTCGCCAGCATTTGTTGCTTGCTGTTCTGTTAAATATTTCTATTCTGACTGGGGTGAGATGATATCTCATAGCTTTCTTGATTTGCATCTCTCTTAGATGCAGGAATTTTTAACATTTCTTCATGTGTTTTTTAGCCATTTGAATGTCTTCTTTGGTGACGTGTCTATTCATATCCTGTACCCATTTTTCTATTGGATTATTTACCCTTATCTTCTTGTGGTGCTCAAGTATTTTATAAATTCTGGATATAAGTCCCTTATCTGATATGTCATTACCAAATACTTTTTCCCAGTCTGTGGGGAAATAGTCCCTGTTGGAGAAGGTTTTGGATGTGCATAGGGATTTGATTCTTAGAAGATCCCATTCATCTATTTTATCTTCTCCTGGTTGTAGGGAATTAATATATCTTGATTGCATCTTCTGTCAATTTCAGTCTTCAAAGTTCGGAGAAATTCTCAATCTCCTCTTCTATCACTTTAGTTTTGATAGATATATTTTTTAATAATAGTTGTGGTAATATATCTTCCATGTATGGCATTTGAACCTTGCCTTGGTTCTTAAATTTGCTTAGGTCCAATGCCCTGGTTTTAATTGTTTTTGGTCAAACCTTCTTCTATGTGGTATAGCACTGGTTTTTCTATTTGCTGTACAGAAGTAATTCGTGATTGCTGTGATGCTGAACACTGTGACACTGATGCGTCAAATGCAATAATGGTGACCCATGGTGGATAGTGTTTGGTGGAGTTCCCCAATTAAAAAAAGCTTAGAAGCAGGAGCAGAATCAACGTCCAAAATAGCTTGCCCCTGGAAATCTTATGAACTTAGAGAAATGATGAAAGTTGTACCAGTGTTCAAGTCTTTTGTTCATAGGGTCGCTATGAGTCATCTATGGCTCGACAACACTTAACAACAACAAAGAGAGAGCTCTGTTGGTCTAGTGGACAGAAAGTGAAGTTACCGAGCTAAAGGTGGGTGACTTTAATCTGCAGCCCTCAGGCCTGGTTTTAATTGTTTTTGATCAAACTTTCTGCTTTTCTTATTAAATTTTATTAATTTTAATGAACAGTTTTAGAGATTTGGAGTTTTCATTCATTCATTGTTGCACTATTTTCTCTGCCCTCCTCCCCAGTTCGTTCTTCTTTTTTTCCCCCCTTGAAAGTCTGTTTTTATTGTTCAATTGCCACAGTGCTTGTCAAAGCCAGTTCCTTTGTCAATGTGTCCTTTGCCATTCCCTATCACTCCTCCTTGAGAGACACTTCATCCTGATTTATAAGGAAAAAAGAACGGCGTATTCTCTTAGCTACTTCCTGCTGTAAGGGGATGCTGTAGGTTTCAGGGTGAAGATCTTCTCTCACTACTCTAAAGGGCCCCTTTGGCAATATAAAACACATAGACTATTATGGAGATTGATTTTGGAATTCAGATGCACTGTTATCAATTGTGCTTAGCCGTGCATGTTCATATCCTTGAAGATGTAACATGGAAGTGTTGCACCCTAGAAGACACAAATTTAACTAACAAGTTAAAAGTACATGAGTCAAAAATTAAAATGCAGTAATATTCCACCTAGAGGCTCTAGTAGTGGCACCAATCAAGTTACGGAGGGAAGGTAGTTCTTACTATTGACCCACATCAGGTCCTTGTGGCTGACAGGACTGAGAGGCCCCAGCTTCCAGCTAGAAACAAAGGAGGATGCTTCAAAAATTTAGATTCTCTCAGAAGAACTGTGAGAGAGCATTAACATTACTGGTAAGTATATTCATTTTTTTCTGGACACAAGAGCCTACTCTCTGGTCCTAAAAGCCTTCTGAGGTCCTAACTCTTCTCACTATTTCTTAGTTGTTGGAATGGATGGAAAACTTCATAAGCAGTTCCTTACTTCACCTTTGCTTTGCATGCGGACTTCCAAGTTGTAAAACAACCCAGTGGAAGATGGAATTTGCTCCACGATTTAAGAACAATAAATTACATAGTTGAACCTCTACATCTTGTGATCCCTAACCTTTATACTATAACGGACAAACATTCTTCTAAGTTGTATAGTCCTGGTCTGTCCATTTGCTGTGCAGAGGTTAACTCATGGTTGGAATACTGCTAAACACCGTGACACTAATGTGTCGAATGTGATAATTGTTACCCAAGGTGGACAGTGTTTTGCGGAGCTCCCCGATTAAAATAAGCTTGGAAGTAAGAGTGGCATGCACTTCTGAAATAACTTGCCTCCAGAAACGCTATGAACTTGGAGAAACAATAAAAGTTATACAAGTGTTCAGTTCTTTCATTCATAGGGTCGCTAGGGGTCGTCTAGTAGTCGATCGTACTTAACAGCAACAACAGCAACAACAGCGTGTATGAGCATGGATTTTTTTCTCTCAGAGCATTCTACTTCAGGGTGGGATGGATCTTGAAATAGTATATATGATTAGGTATTATTGTCATGACATGAGTCCAAAAAGAAGGTTGCATAGTGGAGTAGACTTGGGAGGGAGGGATTGTACAACATAAGAGAATTTTTCTTTTACATTTCAAAGAGAAGAGCGAACTGGGGGGAGGGGTAGGGAGGGAGAAAATGCAAAAATAAATGAATGGAAATTAAAAAAAAAGAAATAGTCTTTTTTATTACGACAGCGATACCATTTTCCAATCAGGTTTTCAGTCTCTGCTTAATAGATTATGTGATCGTCTAATTAAAAGTTCTGCTTAATAGATTTTGTGATCATCTAATTAAAAGTGGCCAATATAAGCTCATCTCAGCTCACTAACATCTACAATATTGATTTACAAAAGTGAAAATTATGCTAGAATGCTGAGAAGAGAGAACAAAAGGAGAAAATGACAAAGTGAAAGAATTGAGTAGGAGATTTGAAAGGGGAGAGAAAAAAGACAAAACTGTGTTATAGCAAAATATACTAAGAGTTAGAGTTCAGAAAAAAAAAATCAGAGAATGAACTTTCAGTGTTTCTCAAGCTGAATGAACTGAAAAACAAATTTAATCCTTGAATATTAATCCTGAAGGATGCTGTGTGAAACAAATTGATGAATCAAAAACAGAAAGAATACACAGAGTCACTGTACCAAAATTAATTAGCTTACACAGAACCATTTGAGGAAGGAGCATATGATCAGGAACCAACGGAGATGAAGGAAGAAGTTAACTTTGCACTAAAGGCATTGGGAAAAACTATTAATGTCCCAGAGATTGAAGGGACACTAAGTCATGTATTTCAGCAAAAAGATGCATCCCTGGGCATGTTCACAAGTCTATTCTAAGTAATTTGGAAGACAGATACCTAGCCAATGGACTTGAGAAGATCCTTATTTGTCTCACACTCCTCCCCCTAAAAAAGTCATCCAATCAAATGTGGAAAATAATGAACAACGCAATTAATAAGACATGCAAGTAAAATGTTAATGAAGATTATCCAAAAGTAGCTGGAACAATGCATTGGCAGAAAACTACCAGAAACGAAAGCTGTAATTATAAAAGGCCATGGCACAAATGATAACATTGCTGATGTTGTGTGGATCTTGGCTAAAATTAGAGAATAATAAAATGATGCTTATTTATACTTTACTAACTATGTTAATGCATATTACTATCATCACAAATTACAACTAACAGTGAAAAGAATGGAAACCTTATAAAACTTAATTGTGCTAACGTGAAATCTATAATTAAGCAAACAAACTATCCAAATAGCGCAAGGGAACATGACAAGCTTTAAAATTGAGAAAAATGTACTATAAGGCTATATTCTTTCTTTATACCTATTTCAACTGTATGCTGATCAAATCACTTGAGAGGCTGATATTTAGGAAGAACAGTGGACACACAATAAACCCCCTTAGCTTCAGAAAACAAGAAACCAAAGACATATTGCATTGAGTCAAAGACCTCTTTAAGAGTGTTACAGAGTAATGACTTCAATTTAAAGACTAAGGTGTGTCTTATTCAAGTCATAGCTTTTCAAGTACTTGTTGTATATCTGAAAGTGGGGTAAATGTCTAAGGTTGTCATATTCTTCTTTATATAGTCTAGCTTCTCAAATTATGTGCACAGTATACAGATTAAATAGGTATAAAGAAAGGATTCAATACTGACATTAGGTTTCCCTGAAATTCAACATGCAACACACCCTTGATTTTTTCAGATAGCTTCTTCTTAATCTATGTATATTCTTCACACAGCATAAGTAAGTCTTCTGAGATTCCCATTCTTCTTCATTTTATTCATCATGTATAATGATCCACACAGTCAAATGCCTTTACACACTCTATACATTTACTGTCCAATCAGAAACAATTAATAGCTCACACTTCAATGAGTTTTCAGAAAATGTTATTGTTAGCCACCTTTCTCCCAAAGAGCAGCGGGTGAATTTGAAACACCTCCTTTTGGAAGAACAAAGCAATTCTTTGTATACTAAGCCACTAGAGTACTCTCAATAAGACAAAATAAACATCCTTCTGGTATCCTTTAGCTTTAGCCATGTTCCATCTGATATCAACAATGATGTCACTCATTCCAAGGCCTTTTATAAATCCAGCTTTAATTTCTGAAAGTTCATTGTCAATGTAATGTTTCATTTATGTTTGAATAGTCTTCAGCAAGATTGTATTTGCATGTGATACTTATGACATTGTTTGGTAATTTCCATACTATCTTGAACGCTTTTTTTGAAAGAGAACAAATATGGATCTCTTCCAGTTAGTTCTTCCAAATTCCTTGACAAAGACTAGTGAATCCATACAGGACTGTTTCTTTTTATTAAAACATGTAAATATCATAGATTCCTTTGGAAGTTTGGTTTTTTTTCCAATGGCCTCAGAGCACCTTTGACTTCTGCCTTCCTACCATTGGTTTTTTTTTTAAGATTTTCAATGAGATTTATTGAGTATAACTAGGATCTCAAGTGTTGGGATGATGGTTAGGCAATGTGTAATTGTTTTACAATAGAGTCACCATGAATTGGAGCTGATACAGTGATGCCTAATAATTACAAAAGCTAGGTACTTAACAGCCGTGATGTGAATTTGCTACAATTTCCAAAAGGTGAAGCCTTTTAATATAAAATTTTAGATGGAAAAAATCTCAAATCCAAGATTCCTGAGTTTTTTGGTTGTTTTAGATGGTAACAATCTCTTTCTTTTTATAAACAGATAATTTAATTCTTTTTCTAAACTAGTTTAGTTACCAAATTTGAATTCAAATTCAAACAAATTCTTTCCATTCCCCTCACTTCCTCCATCCATCAAATTATACAATCCAATGATTAATCTCCCCTCTCCACCTGCACACCACCATCCTTCTGCTTCCAGCCTCTCACTCTCCTCCGGGATCCTTATACTCATTCTTGATAATATGGTACTTCTTGGAATGGTTAAATGCGGAAAAAAATATTTTTTGATACAATGACTCACTGAATTCTTTCCATCTTCTTTTCAGGCTTCCCAAATCTTTCCACTACTATTTAGTAAAATAATTCAATAAATGATAAGAAGAAAGTGCAATCATACTGCTCTTTACAGGCAAAGATGGTGAAGCATTATCTCACATACTTTGGACATGGTGGTAGGAGAGGCTGTTCCTTGGAAAAGGGCATCATGCTTGGAAAGGCAAAGGGAAAGACAGGAAGATCTTCAATAAGATAGAGTGGAAGTGTCTGCAGCAATGGACTCAAGTGTGTCAAGGATGTTAAGGATAGCACGAGCTAGAACAGGGTTCAGATCTAGTATTCATATGGTCTCTATGAGTCATGTTCGACTTAGTGCCACTTACCAACAACACTTATTTCTGAGAGCAGACTGATTTCTCTTTCTTTCCAGGAGGTCCTGGCAACTCCAAACCACCATATTAGCTAAGTGTGTTGTTTTTTCCCCTTTCCCATTATGTCCCCAAGGTATGAAAACATAAATAGGGTAATGAAATGTCATAAGCATTTCACATGTGAAATAAAGCTGGAATTAATTCTATTCTTTTAAAGTATTAGAAGTAGTTATTCTTCTATTTATACAACAATGGTCTTATGCAGTATTTGTCCTTATGATACTGAGTTAGTTCACTCAGCATAATGTTCTTCAGTGTATCTCAAGTTATGTAATAGTTTTAAAGATGATTGCTTCTGAGAGGTGAAGATGGACAGAGGCAAAACCACAGGGTTGCACAATTTGGTGGGTGGAGGAAGGGAGTAAAGAAGGTAGAAAAGATTTGGTAAGGACCTGAAAATACAGTAATGATGGACATAGTCCAATGTTTATCAATTTTATAAAATATAATGCATATGAATGATCATATAAAGCACAGTGTGAATGAAGAGTAGTGTGAACCATAGAATGTATGAACTTTATAAGCAAACCAACCTAAAATAAAAATTTAAGGAAAAATACCTTTTAAACTTAATTCCATGATAAAACATTTTCTTTACAAAAATGAAGTATTAGAAGTTACCACTTCATTTTGCTAAGTAAATTCTACAAATTAACAATCACTTGAAATCATCTTAGCTTTTAATGATTTTTGTGTTTTTTACCCTTTAAGGAATTATCAAAATTTTGTAATAAAGGGAGAGTAACCAATACTAAGTTTGTTCACTTTTTGCAAATTGTCCAAACAGATGACAAATATGTGTTTAATTATTTCCTTCTTATATTATCTTATACTTATCTTTTTTTATAGTCATATTTTTTATATTTTGATTAATTGTATTTCATTTAAAAGTTTGAAGAAAGATTTGTCATATAAAATAAGATTTCATCTTAAGAATTGTCTTTCTTTTAAGAAGATACAAATCTTAATGAAGAAAGTCAGAATTCTTTGGTCTTTATAAGAGGTCTATTACTGATTTATCAGTTCATTATCTTCCTAATTTCGCCATTTATAAATCTAAGACATCTAATGAACTCTCTAGTGCTATTTAAGGAATCATTCATTTATGATGCATCAAATGCATTGGGAGAATATTTTACTTGCCGGCTTATTAAATGTTTTTCTGTTATGTTTAATTCTGCTGAAGAAAAGAAAATAATAATGCTTTTCAAGTTAAAACAGATGTCAATTTCACAGTAAGAAAAAGTAATAGTTTGTCACTCTTCTGATTTCTGATTTTCAATATTTACTTTATTGGTGATATTTACTGAAGTAGGACTAAAACATGGCATTTTTACACTCATTTTTAAAAATTTATAATTAATTACATAATCAGAGATAAGCTCAAGTAAAGCTAACAGACAAAAAAACATTTTCTTTTATATTACACAATCACTAAGTACTTCTGAACATAGCATTTTTATAATCACTTTGGAGAAAATTGCATAGCACACTGCTTCTATCTGAATTGGAAATAGGGTCTCATTTTGCAGATAAATATAAAAATGTACAGTACTGAATAAGCATACAAAAACTAGCCTGTGCTCAATACTAAACAAAAACTTTGTGAAAATTAAGATATGAACTATATTAAACATTTTTTTACATTTATGTAATTTTTCTTCACTCCGTTATTCCATACATTCAGAACTTTTCTTTCATTATTAGCCTCAAGCAGGATCTAACACATAATGAAATATGTGCTTAGAAAACCTCCATGAGATTTTTCAAAGATGTGACCTTTCAGAAAAAGATCACTAGTTCTTATTTTTGAGTTGTTTCTTGATGGATTCAGAAATATTCAACATTTTTACTAGTTGTCCAAGCCTTTGCATTTTAAACATGCTGTAGATTGAGATTGTTAATAATTTCATATAATTTGGAGGCACAATCATCACCCTCAGCACCAGCAGTCATGAAATTAAAAGTTGAATTGTGTTAAATTTATCTGTTGTCAGGGATCTCTCCAAAGTGCTAAATAGCATTGATGTCACTTTAGAGACTAAGGTATACCTCATTAAGGCCGTAGTCGTCACAATTACTTGCTATGCACCAGAAAGCTAGACATTAACCAAAGATGACAAAGAAGAATTGATGTCTTTGAGTTGTGGTGCTAAAGAAGAGTTTTAAGCATACCATTGACTGCAGACCTGTCTTGGAGGGAGTGAAAGTAAACTGCTCCTTTTAGGCAAGGATTTTTAAGCTCCTTCTCACATACTTTGGGCACGTGACCAGAAAGGACACGTCCTTTGGAGAAGGACATTGCGTTTAGAAGGA
Organism: Elephantulus edwardii; assembly: GCF_000299155.1. Taxonomy (NCBI): domain Eukaryota; kingdom Metazoa; phylum Chordata; class Mammalia; order Macroscelidea; family Macroscelididae; genus Elephantulus; species Elephantulus edwardii. The sequence goes on along the minus strand of NW_006400050.1, from coordinate 390,699 downwards.
TGGAGGGACAGCAAAAGAAAGGAAGACCCTGGTTGACATAGTAATTGGGGTAAATGAGGATAAGTATGTCAGAATCAGTGAGACTGGCTCAAGATAGAACAGGGTTCAGAACTATTATATACAGGGTCACTATGAGTCACAAGTCATTTAAAATAATATACTTTCATGAAGTTACAATACTGCCCAGTGATGGGAATCTTTGTTTTCTTGATGCTGAGCTTCAGTCCATATTGAAGGCTCCAGTTCTTGACCCTCTGTGGTAAATGTAGGTAGGTGTGTCAGAGACAATGACATTGGCTCAAGATCTAGCAGAGTTCAGAGCTGTTGACATGAGTTGCAGGCAACTTGACAGCACATAACAAGAACATGGGATCTTTGCGTTCAGCTTTTTGAAGAAATGTTACACAGTCTTCCAGAATGGTTGTACCATTTTATATTCTCGCTAGCAGTGCATACCAGTTACAATCTATTCTCTCCAACATTTCCTTTTTTAAAATTTTATGCTGACTTATTTACAAAGTTTGAATACATAGTTTGCCACATAAGATCTTTCTCATTTCCTTCACCCTTCCCACCCATCAAACTGTGCAACACTGTGATTAACATCCCACCCCCATCTCCACCCATCTTGACCCCTCTGCTTCCACGCTTCATCCCCCAAGGATTCATACTCATTCTATAATAATAGTTTTATACAGTGTTTGTCCTTGTGACACTGAGTTAGTTCACTCAGCATAATGCTCTCCAGTCCCTCCTAAGTTGGGTAGTAATTTACAAAATCACAGTCTTGTGAACTGTGTAGTATTCCATTGCAACATCTCAATCCATTCATTTGTGGTTGGAAATCTGGGCTGTTTTCTTGTTCTTGGGATGGTGAATAATGCTGCTATGAACATGCTGTACAAGTTTCTGTTTGAGCCTCAGTTTTTATTTTCTTGCGGTATATTCCAAGTAGTGGAATAGCTGGTTAATATGGAATTCTATGTTCAGCTTTTTGAGGAAATTCCAAATTGTTTTCCGGAGTAGTTGTATCATTTTACAATCCAATCAACAATATATAATAGTTTCTATCTTTCCACATTCTCTCCAACATTTATTAATGCCCGTCTGGATAAATTTTGCCACTGTTACTGGAGTAAAATGTTATCTCATTGTAGTTTTGATTTGCATCTCTCTTAGTGTCAGTTATTTGGAGCATTTCTTCACGTGTCTGTTGGCCATTAGAATATCTTTCTCTGTGAAAATTATTTCCATGTATTCTGCCCATTTTCATCGTTATTCTAAGTTATCCTAAGGCACAAGAAGTCAATCCTGGAACAGAAATAAAAAACTTAAGAGATACTGCTGCAAAGGAAGAAACTGGCAGCAGCTGGAGGCTTTAGGAAACACAGAAGCCCAGAAAGATTGACATATATGCCATTCTTCAAGAGCTGGAGAGGGGAGATTGTTGTTGAATGGAGTAAGTGGGAGTAGATGTAAATGCTGGTGGAGCAGGCAAAGGAGTGGCTCAAAACACACCTGGCAAAGGTGGGGACAACACAGAAGCTATTGTTTTTCCCCCCACTACTACTGGGAAATATCTTTAACCCGCTCTTTTGTGTAAAATGCTTGTCTGTCAGATAATGTTCTAAATCATTGCAATCAAATTAAGACAGACTAGGAAGAAGGATTGGCCATCCACTTCCAAAATAGCAGGCCTTTGAAAATCCTATGTACAACAGAGCACATTTAGACTAGCAGATATGGCAACTGAGCCTGAGCCCTCAAATATGGAAACAAACAGAAGGAGTAACAGGTGTAAGAAGACAGTAGTGACTGGAACATAGAATGTAAGAACCAGGAATGTAGGAAAATTGAATATTGTTAAGAGGGAAATGTAATATTGACATACTCGGTATTGGGGAAATGAGATGGACTGGCATGGGACATTTTGAGTCAGGGGATCATATGATCTACTATGCTGAAGACGGAAAGGTGAGGAAAAATGGGGTTGCTTTCATAGTCAAAAAAGTCATTTCTAGATCTGTCTTGAAATAAAATATTGTAAGAGACAGGATAATACCCATACACATATAAGGAAGTCCAGTGAATACCACCATCATTCAAATATATGCACTAAGAACCAGAGCCAAAGAGGAGGAAATGAAAGATTCCTACCAATATTTACAGTCAAAGATTGATCGAACTTGCAATCAAGATACATTAATAATAATGGGTGCCTGGAATGAAAAAGTTGGGAATAGAGAAGAAGGATCAGCAGTTGGGAAAAATGGACGTGGTTACAGAAATGAAGCCAGAGATAGAATGAGAGAATTTTGCACAATTAATGACTTATTCATCGTAAATAAATTTTCTAAGAAACCCAAACGCAGGCTATACACATGGATTTCACTTGATGAGATGCATACGAATCAGATCGGTTACATCTGTGAGAAGAACCACTGGAGAAGCTCAATTATTAGCTGTGAAAACTAGACCAGGTGCTGATTGTGGAACAGACCACCAAGTACTCGTATGCAAATACAAGCTAAAGCTGAGGAAAATTAAACCCAGCCCACAGGAACCAAAATTTGACCTTGAGTCTTTCCTACCTGAATTTCATAACCATCTCAGGGACAGATTTGAGGCCTTGGACATTAATGAGAGAAGACTGGATGAGCTGTGGGAAGATATCAAGAATATCATCCAGGAAGAATTCAAAATGTCGTTACAAAGATAGAGGAGAAAGAAAAGACCAAGATAGATGTCAGAAAAAAAACTCTAAATATTGCACCGGAGCCACAAGAAACTAAAGCAAAGGGAAGAAATCAAGATATTAAGGAGTTGAACAGAAAATTCAAGGGAGTATCACAGGAAGAAAAAGTAAAGTATTACAATGAAATGTGCAAGGAGCTGGAGTCAGAAAATCAAAGTGGCTGAAATTTCTCAGTTTATGTTAAGCTCAAGGAACTGAAAACAAATTCAAACCTCGAGTTGCAACACTTAGGGATGCTTTGGGCAGAATATTAAACAATCCAGAAAGCATTAAAAGAAGATGAAAAGAGTATAGAGTCATTGTACCAAAAGAAATTGGTGGACACAGAAGAATTTCATTAAACAATGTATGAGCAAGAGCCTGTGGTGATGAACAAAGTAGTTCCAGATGCTCTGAAAGAATTGGCAAAAAACAAGATCCCAGGAATTGATGGCATACCAACTGACATAGTTCAACAAATGCTGCCCTGGATGTGCTCACCAAGTTGTGCCAAGAAATCTAGAGGGCAACCACCTGGCCTACAGAAGTGGAAGAGATCTATATTTGTGCCCATTTCCAAAGTAAGGTGATCTGACAGTGTGGAAATTATCAAATAGCTCTAATATCACATGCAAACAAGATTCTGCTGAAGATCATCCAAAAAATGACTGGAACAGCACATCAACAGAGAACTGTGCAGGGTGAATTTAATGGCACAAGGGATAATACAGCTTATGTCAGATCTTACTGAAAGCAGAGAGTACTAGAGTAGTATCTATGTTTCATTGACTATACAAAGACAGTTGACTGTGTGGATCACAACATACTGTGGCTGACTCTGAGAATGGAAATCCCAGAACACTTGATTGTATTTATGTGAAGCCTATACTTTGACCAAAAGGCAGTCATCAGAAGAGAACAAGGAAACACTGCATGTTTTCAAAATTGGGAATAATGTGGGTCAAGGATGTATCCTATCTCCATATCTTTTCAATCTATATGCATAACAGATTATCAAGGAGGCTGAGCTCTGTGAGAAGTGTGAGATCAATATTGGGGGTAGACTCATCAACAACCTGTGTTATGCAAATGACACAACCCTGCTTACTAAAACTGAGGAGGACATGAAGAGGTCATTGCAGAAGATCAAGGACTGCAGCCTTCAATATGGGTTGAAGCTCAACACCAAGAAAACAAAGATTCTCACCACTGGGAAAGTTGAGAAGATCAGTATGGATGGTGAAGAGATTGAGATAGTTAACAGTTTTAATTAGCTTGGCTCCACAGTCAACACTCTTGGTAACAGCAGCCAGGAAATCAAAAGATGAACTGCATTGAGAAAGTCAGCTTGGAAAAGTGAGGGACCTCTCAAGAGTACTGAAGAACAACAACATCAGGCTGGAGACTAAGGTGCGCCTGATCCAGGCTATAGTCTGCAATTATGTGCTATGCATTGGAGAGTTGGACAGTGAGTAGGGATGATAGAAAGAGAATTGATGCCTTTGAGCTGTAGTCCTGGAGAAGAGAGTTGAATACACCATAGACTGCTAGGAGAACAAACAGGTTTGTCCCGGAGAGGGTGAAGCCAGAATGCTCCTTGGAGTCAAGGATTCTGAAGCTTTGTCTGACATACTTTGGGCATGTTGCAAAGAGGGACTGATCCTTGGAGAGGGACATCATGTTTGGGAGAATGGAGTAATGGGGCAGGAGAGGAAGACCCTCAATGAGATGGACCGATTCTGTGATTGGGGTGGTGGAAATGAATGTGTTGGAGCACATAACAACAACAATTCTGAGAGTATTCCTTCTTTTCCTATTTTTTGAAATATTTAAGTAAAATGTGTGATACGTTGTCTCTGAATATTTAGTAGAATTTACCTCTGAAGTCGTCTGGGACAAGATTATTAGACTATACTTTTTTATTCTTTAAAGGGAAGTAAGGGAAAGTCTTCTTATGATCGTCTCAATTTCTTCTTTTCAAATGAGTCTCTTCAAGGATTTTACATCTATTTATGCCAACCTGAGTAGGGTGTGGCTTTCTAGCAGTTTATTCTAGGTGTCTAGCAATTTCTTCTAGGTTTTCAAATGTACCAGAGTATGTTGTTGTTGTTATGTGCCGTCGAGTCGTTTGCGACTCATAGCCACCCTATGTACAACAGCCCTAAACCCTGCTCTATCCTGTGCCAATCGCATTGGCTCTGACACACCCATCCTGATTACCCCAGTCACTGAATCAATCCACCTCATAGGGGGTCTTCCCCCTCCTTCGCTTTCCCTCTACCCTATTTTTTTGCCAATATCTTCAATGCAACTTGTAATTCCTCCTATTACCATTTGATTCTGCTCATATGGCATTTTCTAAAGTTTTTTAGTGTCAGTTCTTTTTGGTAAGGTGACTCTATGTAGTGCCTCCATCTTCTTTTGATGCTTACTGGGTAATTCAATATATTGTTCTTAGTGTCTTTTAATATTGTGAATGAAGGTTTCCATTTGTTTTCAGTTGTCTCAGCTTCAGATTATGGAGCAAGTTTTCCGCCTTTTTATTCTTCAATTCCAGCTCTCTGCAAATTCCATTAAAATGTTTTTCTTTGTCTTTCTGAGCTACCCTTTCAAATATTATGTTCAGCTTTTTACTTCAGCATGTTTCATTTTATTTAGCGGCTCAGTGCTTTAGTGCAATTTTCAGTGTCTCTTTGCATATCCATTTTAGTTTCTTCTTTCTCTTCTGCCATTTTAATGAACTCTCTTCTTGAATGATATCCTGATATCGTCCTACAATTCATCCAGTATTTAATAATTGGTTTTTAATACTTCAAAGCTATTTTTAAGATAACTTTTGAAATTCGGATGGAATTAATTCAAGATCATAATTCACTTCTCATGGACTTATTTTCATTTTCTTCAACCTCAATTTGAACTTGCACATGGATTTGTCTTAATTTGGAAGCTCTACTAAAATCTGTCTACCATGGATAACCTTTGTGATATTTGACACACCAGTGACATAGATTTTAGTTTTACAGAAATCCATAAGTCATCTCAGTACAGAAACTAGCAGAGAAGTGCTATACCAAAGACAAATTAGCAAGGCATGATTCTTCAATTAGTAAAAGTTCAGGTTCAGTGCAGCAGTGCATATCCACCCCTGGTTTCCTCAATCATCCAGCAAACTTCATCTCTGAGCAGTTACAAATCAGCTTTTTCTTCAATCATACAGCAAGAAAAAAACACAAAACAAACAAACAAACAAACAAACCAAAACAAAACCCTTCTCCAGTGTTCCTCTGGTTACTCCTTGCCACAGTTTCTTTACATACTTTTACATTCTCTTCACAGTCTCTCACAGTCTCCTGACAGAAGTGCTACAGTCCCTTCACCTTCCTTCCAACACTACCTCTCACAGTATGCAAACTATTCTCTTAAACTGGTCCCACAGATGTTGATGATTTACAAGACCTTGTGTTCACAGTTAAGGTAACTGAAAACCATGCACCAAAGAAAGGCTAACATAATAAATAGAAGAACCAATTTGCAAAGTCTGATTTCACAGCACAGTAATAAATCAGTCCTATCAATCAATAATAATTAAAGATCATGAAAATTTCTGAAAAAATCAATGTGATATGTATATCTTTACTTCAAAAATTAGTTTTTATGAAAGAAACAAAAAAGCCTACTTATACTCATTGTTGTCTAGTAAAAATAATCAACTGTCATGTGCCATCGGAGTCACCTGTGACTTGTAGGAATCCTATGCACAATAGCTCTGAACCCTGTCCTATCCTGAGCAAGTCTCACTGTCTCCAACTTACCTAACCCCATTATTCCAGTAACCATGTCAATCCATTTCATCTAGGGTCTTACTCTCTGGTTGTCACTCTATTCTTCTAAGCATGATGTCCTTCTCAAAGGCCTGGTTCATTTTGTCAGCATGCCTTAAGTGTGTGAGGTGGAGTTTCAAACTCTTCTCCTCTAAGGAGCAACTTGCATTCCCCCTCTCAGGGACAAACCTATTTGTTCTCTTTGCAGTTGATGGACTATTCAATTCTCTTCTGCAGCAACAAAACTCAAAAGAATTGTTATTTCTTCTGTCATTCTTAGTCATTCTCCAATTCTCTGATGCATATAGCAAGCAATTGTGAAGATCATGGCTTGATTAAGTTGTACCTTTGTCTCTAAACTAGCATTGTTTCTCTTTAGAACTCTGGAGAAATCCCTGACAACAGGGTTCCCAATTGCAATTACTTTTTTTTTTTTTTTAATTTCCTGACTTCTGGTGCTGATTTTGGAATCAAGCAACAGGAAATTGTTAACAATTTCAGTCTCCTCTCCATCTATTATGGTACTGTCAATTGGCCAAGTGGTGAGAACCTTTGTCTTTTTTATACTGAGCTTTAAACCGTATTGAAGACTACAGTCCTTAACTTTCTTTTGCAAACACTTTAGGCCCTTCTCATTTTTTACAAGCAAGGGTGTGTCACCTGCATAATGCAGGTTGTTGATGAGTCTTCCCCATTATATGATGCCACATTAATCCTCATTAAGCTGAGCCTCTCCAATGATCTGTTCCACTTATATATTGAAAAGGTATTATGAAGAAAGGACACATCCCTGACACATTTCTTTCTCAAATTGGAACCATGCAATGTGTTCTGACAACTTCTTCCTGAAACAAGTTTAGCTTCCTTTTAAGCTATAGATGATAATAAAGAATTTATATATATGACTTTTGTATGTAAACACACACAAAATAAAATTTAAAAAACTGTACTATTCTGTCTTAATACATCCTAATTTATATTGGTTATCAAGGTGCTACATTTTAGGTTGGCTGCACCCACCAACTACTCTACTGGAAAAAGTTAGACAATCTCCTGTTCAGATGTATAACTAATTTCTACAATGGAGGGCTCCTCTGAGTTTGAACCAACTCGGTAACAGTGAGTTTAAATTTTTTGTTTAGTTGGTTTATGAATTTATTTAGTTTGTTATTTTTTTATGTCAAGGCACACACAGCAGCTATTTTATAATGGAGAAAAATGGACAAGCAACTCCCATGTGATTTTCTGCCTCCAAGAACATGTTGAAAGGTCAATTACAGATCAATTCAGACACATACGAACAGCAACTTATTAATATTTTTAAAAAGGGACAAATGTGTCAGGGATTTTCGTGGTTCTTATCTTTACTATTTTGTGGGGGAAAAACATTCAAACCAATTAATGTAACAAAAATTAAGAACTGCTTCTCACCTCGGCACCATAAGTATATTTTAATGTTTCCTAATTATTTACAATATCTTTCAAAACTCATGAATTTTGAAGAAAATACCTCAAAATATTGTGGAGCCGAAAAATTTAACTATGTTTGCTAGACTCTGTCTGGAAGCCTCATAGAGTAAAGGGTCAACTTGTTGTAGGATTTGAAAAACTAAAAATAAACAAATCAAATGACAGACTTTGTTTAACCTGGCTTCTGAAGGTGTTGTCAACAGTACTGACCATAAGACTCGAATCTTCAATACAGATTACATCTCAATATCAGAAAAATAAAAGTTCTAACCAATGGGTCAATAAATAACATTGCGATTGATGTGTAAAGATTGAAATTTTTGATTTCCTCTTAATTGGATTTACAAAGAGTTGGCAGAACAGATTATCTGGAAGGCTGGCCTCTATGAGGATAAATGTGGCATCAAGATTGGAGGAAGACTCATCAACAATCTATGCTATGCAGAAGACATAACCTTGCTTGCTGAAACTGAAGAGGACCTTAAGAGTTTGCTGTAGAAGGTCAAGGACTGCAGCCTCAAATAAGGATTGAAGGTGAACATAAAGGAAATGACTCTCACCACTGGACAGATTGGCAGCATTATAATAGATAGATAGGTAGATAATAGATAAATGGTGAAGAGATTGAGATTGTTAATAGCTTCAGTTTTCTTGGCTCCACAACCAACACTCTTGGTACCAGCAACCAGAAAATTAAAAAAATGAATTGCATTGGGAAAGTCTGCTGTTGGAGACCTTGCTGAAGTACTGAAGAGCAATGATGTCAGTCTTGAGACTAACGTGTGCGTGATCTAGGCCATGGTCTTTATAATTACTTGCCATGTGTCACAAAGCTGGACAATAACTAGGAATAATAATAGGAGAATTGATGCCTTTTAGCTCTGGTGGTGGAAAAGAGTACTGAATATTCTATGTACTGCTAGGAGAACAAACAGTTTCATCCTAAAGAGGGTAACCAGGCTCCTTGGAGGCAAAGATTCTGAAGCTTCATCTGACATATTTTGGAGATGTTGCAAGGAAGGGCCAATTCTCGGAGAGGGACGTAATGCTTGGGAGGGTGGAGATACAGTGCAATAGAGAAAGATTCTCAATGATATGGACTGATTCAGTGACTGGGGTAATTGGAGGAGGTGTGTCAGAGACAATGAGATTGGCACAGGATAGAGCAGGGTTTAGTGCTGTTGTACATAGGGTTGCTATGAGTTGCAGGTGACTCAACAAAATATAACAGCAACAGTCTTGGATATCAGCAATCAGGATATAAGGAGACTTCGGAGATGTCAACAAACATCTACTCTGGGCCTATCTTGGCCCCAGGACCCAGGTTGGACCTGGCTATGGTCAAGAGGCATACGTCATTGCAAAGATCTCCTGTTAGGAACCTCTCCAAAATCCTGAAAACAGTGGTGTAATTTTGAAGACTAAGGTACGTCTGATTAAATCTGGGATCTTTCCAATTACCTGTTATGCATCCATAGGCAATTCTATTGGCTTACTTTTAAGGAATTTCATGGCCAACACAAAAGTACACAAATCGAATCAATCAACATTTCCACAGGGGAAAGATAAGCCACCTCGTCTTGTGTAATTGTCTCTGAATACCTGCTGAAGGGTCAGCTATGGCACAATTTTGACTCAATGACAACACAGTGATTGTTGACAACAACAAGCTATGCATTTTGGAGATGGACAATGAGTAAATATTACAGAAGAAAAAAAAGAATTTTTTTGGTGTTGGAGAAAAATACTGAATAGTCCATGAACTTACCAAAGAACAAACAGATCTCTCTCTCTTGGAGTAAATGCATCCAGATTGGGACTTAAAGGTAAGGTTGGTGAAGCTTCATCTCACAAACTTTAAATGGGTTGTTAGGAGAGACTATTCATTGAAAAGGGACGTTATGCTTTGAAAAGTAGTGGGTTAGCGAAAGAGGAAAACTCTCACTGAGAGAAGATGTTACAGTGACTATGGCAATGGTCACAATATAACAGGATTCAGATCTGCTATTAATGGGATTTCTATAAGTCATATTTGACTCAATGGCATCTAAAAGTAACAATTACAAATAGAGAGAGTGTATAGGGAGTTCTGGTGGCCTAGTAATAAGAAGCTTACATTGTCAACCAAAAGGCACACAGTTCGAATCCACAACTGCTCTTTTGGTGACAGATGGATAATATCTTCCATCCTATTTACAGCCTCTGAAAATCTACTGGATGATCAGCTATGCGTTTTTTTCTGACTCAATGATATATTAAAACACAGGAAGAGAAAAATGTGAATTCCAGAATACTTAATTATCCTTATAAGAGTCTTATGCCTCAATCAAGAAACTGCAATGCAAACCAAAGAAGGGGACACAGCATGATTTAAAATCAAGAAAAGTATATCCTGATTGTATCTGTTCTTCTTAACCATTCAATTTGTATGCTGAACAAATAATTTGAGAAACTAGACTATACAGAGAAGAATGTGGCATCAGGATTCAAAAACCACTCATTGGCAATCAATATTATGGGAATAGCATGATGTTGCATACTCAAAGTGATGAAGATCTGAAAAATTTGCTGCAGAAGATCCAAAGACCAAAGCCTTCAATATGATTATAACTTAGCATCAAGAAACAAATCTTCTCACTATAAACCAGTAGGTAACATCATGATAGATGTGAACAATTTCATTTTACCCAATTATATAACCAACACCTATTGTTACAGAAGTTAATAAATAAAAAACATGCAGCATAGGAAAAATCTGCTGTCAAGGACCACTTCAAAGTGCTAAAAAGTGCTAAGGAGGACCTCATCCAAACCATGATCTTTGAATTTGCATCCTATGCATCTGAAAGTTCAATGGTGAATATAATGATAGCAGAAAATCAATGCCTTTGCACTGTAGTGTGAATTGGAGAAGAATGATTATCCCATGATCTATCAAAAGAACAAACAAGCCTATCTTGGAGAAGTGAAGCTATAGGACTTCTTAGAAGCAAGGATGATAAAACTTTGTCTCACATACCTCAAAGACATGTTGCCATGATGGAAAGGAAAAATCTGGAAGATCAGCAAAGAAAAGGTAAACTCTCAACAAGATTGATCACAATGGGTTTAAGCATATTAAAGATGGTATGGATGGTGCAAGACAGAATAAGTTTAATATTTGTTCTCTCTATGGTTGCTAAGGAGCCATAGTTGACTTGATGACACCTAATAAAAACAGCATTGTTGTTAGCAGCTCTTTGAGCTTCTTCTTGAGCTGCCTGTTCAAATCTTATTTTACATTAAGAAGAAATACAAAGAAAGATTCTTAAAGAAAGAATAAGAGTAGCATATACAAGATTCATTTTCCGGAATTTATGCAAATGATTAATTAATAGATGTTGTTGTTGTTGTTGTTGTTGTTGTTGTTGTCATTGCTATTTGCCATCGCGTCTCCTCATAGTGGCCCTGTGTGCCCTATGTACTGGATCATTGCCCAAAGTGAGCCAGTCTCACTTTCTCAGACACACCTACCCCATTGTCGCAGTTACTGTATGAATCCCTCTAGTATGGAGTCTTCCTCTCATGTGCTGTTCCTATACCCTTCTGAACATGATGTTCTTCTCTAAAGATTGGTCCCTCCTGGCCACATACTCAAAGCATGTGAGACAGAGCTTCAAAATTCTAGCCTCCAGGAGAAATTTGGTTTCACCATCTCCAAGACAGACTTATTTGTTTCCTTGGCAGTTCATGGTATGTTCAAGACTGTTCTCCAGCACCACAACTCAAAGGCATCAATTCTTCTCTTATCCTTAGTTATTGTCCAGCTTTCTGATGAACAGCAAGTAATTGCCAAGAACATGGCCTGGATCAGGCATACTTTAGTCTCTAGAATGACATCATTGTTTCTCAGTACTCTGGAGAGGTCCCTGACAATAGATTTCCCCAATGCAAATTTGTCTTTTGATTTCCTGACTGCTGGTACCAAGAGTGATGATGAAGTGAAAGCTATAATTATTAACAATTTTGATCACTTCTCCATCTATCATGGTGATGCCAATTGGCCTAGTGATGAGAATCTTTGTCTTCCTGATCTTGAGCTTAAGTCCATATTGAAGACTACAGTGCTTGACTGTGGCAAGTGATTCGGGTCCTCTTAAGTTTCAGCAAAGTAAGGTTGTGTCATCTTCATAACACATAATCTGTGAGTCCTCATAAAAGCCAGCCTCTTGCATGATTTATTCTACATATAGGTTGAAAAGTTATGGAGACAGGACATATCCCTAACACACTCCTTTTCTGATTTTAAACCATGACGACGCAAGAGGGGAAGACGCTCCATGAGATGGATTGATTCAGTGACTGGGGTATTCGGGATGGGTGTGTCAGAGGCAGTGCGATTGGCAGAGGGTAGAGCACGGTTTAGGGCTGTTGTGCATAGGGTCTCTATGAGTCGCAGACGACTCGATGGCACATGACAACAACAAAGTGTTTCCTTGATCTGTCTGAGGACTGCTCCTGATCCAAGCATAGGTTTCGCATAAGCATAATCAAGTGTTCTGGGATTACCATTCTCCTCAAGGTAGACCACAAAGTATTGTGATACACACAGTCCGGTGCCTTTGCATACTCAATGAAACTCTGGTACTCTGCTTTCTGCCAAGATCCAGGATTGCTTTCCTAATCCAAAAGGCTGTTTCTAGATTCATCTTGAAATACTAATAAGCAAAATAGAGCAAATAGAACTGAGCATGGTATGATGAAATTCTCGGTATAAAAGGACTTATTTCACAGAATAATGAAACAGACATTCAAATGGAATATTTGTGATGTTTGTAATGCCAAGTTAACTTTTACTTGCTAACAACCTCAAGGTGTAATACTTTATGTGTAAAACAGGTACCTATGTTTTAATAGAATATAATAATTTCCTGACTAAATTTATCAGCTATCATGTTAGTAATGAAGTTGTTATGTTTTATCAAGCCAACAATGACTTATAGCATTACTATGAACAAAGGATCTAAACTCTTCCCTTTTTTGTGCCATTCTCATCATCTCTGCTATACTTGAGCTCGTGGTTACAGTCACTGTGTTAATTTTTCTTGTTTAGAGTCTTCTTCTCTTTCCCTGACTCATCACCTTTCCAAACATAATGTCTTTTTCCAATGACTGGACCCTACTGAAACACATCAAACAGTAATAATATTAACATTAATAATGCTGTTGTTGTTGTTATGTGCCGTCGAGTCGTTTTCGACTCATAGCGACCCTATGCACAACAGCCCTAAACCCCGCTCTATCCTGCGCCAACTGCACTGCCCCTGACACACCCATCCCGATTACCCCAGTCACCGAATCAATCCATCTCATAGAGGGTCTTCCCTCCTGCGCTGTCCCTCCACCCTCCCAAGCATGATGTCCCTCTCCAAGGACCCGTCCCTCCTGACAACATGTCCAAAGTATGTCAGACAAAGCCCAAGAATCCTTGCCTCCAAGGAGTGGCTTGGTTTAATCCTCTCCAAGATGAATATGTTTGTTTTCCTGGCAGTCCATGGTACACTGACTGGTACAGGAGGAGATTGCCCCTCCTTCCCCGGCAGAGCATCTGGTGGATTCGAACCGTGTGCCTCTGAGTTGTAGTTGCAGCTCTTTGCCACTGGGCCACCAGAGCTCCCCTAACATTAATAATAATAATAACAACAACAACAACAACATATAATCATTACAATTTCCAAGAGTACTTTAACAATATCAAGGGGTTAAACAGTGTTATAGAAATAGTAAAAATAATTTTAAGTAGTATTTCAAGCATTATTTATGTATTGCACAGTTACTAAAAGATGAAATAAAAGAATGAAGGAAAGAAAAAATTATTCAGATATAATGTGGATGAAAACCATAGCTAATAAAAGAGAAGCAATTCAACAAAAATATATTTTAGAATCAATATGCCTTGCTAACCATTTCTGAATAAGTCTAGATTTATTAATTTATCTCACTTCATTAAGAGCATGGTGAAGTGCTTTGTCAATGTTACCATTTCATCAACATGAATAATTTATTATTTTAGATAAAATGTTTACTTATTATAAGCTATAATATTTAAAAATTCATAAACAATAGGCATACATGAATTGATATCCAATTACTTTAAAATTACTTTCCTGGGTCCTATCTAATGCATACTTAATATATTGCTATTCAATAATATTAAATAATCTTATAATTTTATTTCATAATGAAAGTTCATATTTCAATTTTATGTCTAATCTATGTTTACTAATATAGATAAATGAGTGACTCAAGAATATTGAGATGATATCTCAAATATTTATCTAAAATATTCAAACAAAAATATCTCTCAAGCATGGTTTCAGTTGGAATTTTATGAAAGGTGTCAAAAAAAGGATATTAAATTATGAAATCAAAATTTGATCTGTCATATTTAAATTGAAGTGTTGTGTTTCAGAATAAAATTAACTATAATATTCCTTTCCACAAATTTCAGTCTTTAATGTGTATAAACTATATAATCATGCAAAGTTAAAATTATGGAATTTATGTAAATGATATTTAGAAGAAAAAATACAAAGATAAATTACTATTTAAAAGATGGAAAAATTAAAGAAAAATTTAGTCATACTTTTACTTTTAATCTGAAAATGTCACTTTCAATAAACATAACTCAATTTTAATGTTTACAGATAGTAAGGAGTAGAAATGTCAAGCAAGTTTAATAATAAGAAAACTATAAAGGAATGTCAGCTAAGCATGATAGAATGAATCATGGAAGAATAAATGATCTACATTTTAAAAATAAACCCAATTAACTTTCTATAATAAAACTTTCCATTTCTAATATTTTATAAACTCATTTTGCCAAAACTTTAAATATATTAACTTGGTACATACATAATTGTCTCAGTTTTAATCATGTCATAATATTTTCTGGAATTTTTGAAATGTAAGCTTCTTACTCATCGTATAATGATATGAAAATATTAATGAACAGGTAAATATACATACACAGAAACAAATTTCCTAACTTAACACAAATAAAACTGTGATATAACCACTGTGAAGATATTAATGATATTTACACAGCATGTAATCTTCATATACACATATTTGTGCATTCATATGCAAATATAATATTTGCTTATGTTCTCAGATGTATTTTATTTTAGGAAATATAAAAGTCACTTAATGCATATTTTGTTTTACTCTAACATATTATTCTTTTTGTTAATGAAGAAACTAACATAATATAAATCATAGCATAAGGAGACAGTACAATTACTTTGTAGATGCTTAGAAAAATTAGAACATTCAATAAACAATACTTCATATTTCTACATTATTATTTCATAGATTTTGGTAAATATTATATTTTATAGATTTTTATTATTTTTGTTGTTGTTGTTGCTTTTATCAAGTCACCAGCAACTGATAGTTACCCTGTGTACAATAGCTCTGAACCCTGCCCTGTATTGAACCAGTCTCACTGACTCTAACACATCTAACCCCATTACCGCATTACTGTGTCAATTTATCTCATCTGTGATCTTCCTTTCCTATACTGTCTCTCCACCCTTCTAGGAATGAGGTCCTTCTCCAGGGACTGTTCTCTTCTGGCCACGTGCTCAAAATATGTCAGATGAAACGTCAAAAATTTTGCCTCCAAAAAGCAACTTCATTTCACCTTCTCCAGGACAAATCTACTTGTTCCCTTGGCTCTCCAGAGTATGTTCAATACTCTTCTAAAGCACCACAACTCAAAAGCATAAATTTTTCTATCATCCTTAGTCATTTTCCAGCTCTACAATGAATAATAGGAAATTGTGAAGAATATGGGCTGGATCAGGCCCACCTTAGTTTCTATACTGAATTCATTGCTCTTTAGCACTTTAGAGAGAACTCTGACAACACACTTCTTCATTACAATCCATCTTTTGATTAATTTGACTGCTAATGCCAAAAGTGTTGACTGTGCAGCTGAGCAAACTCAAGCTGTTAACAATCTCAATCTCTTCTCCATGTATCATGACACTGCCAATTCCAATTGACCCAGTGGTGAGAATCTTAAGTGTTTGTTGTTTTTTTTTTTTGTTTTTTGGTGGTTTTTGTTGTTGTTGTTGTTTTATGTTAGGTTTTAATTCATATTGAAACTACAATTCTTGATATTTTGCAGCAAATGCTTTAGGTCCTCTTCAGTTTCAGTAAACAAGGTTGTGTCATCTGCTTAACACAGGTTATTGATTGTTCTTCTTTATATCTCTTTCTATAATATTCTTCTCTCTGTATAATACTTTTCTTGTTAATTGTTTAAAAATTCTGAGTAAAGACAAGGTTTGGTATTACTTTCACTAACAATAATTGTACAGGAGTATCTTTAATTGTAAGATAAATGGTAATAAAATAAAACTTTGCAGAGAAAATTACTTATCGTGATCATTAAAAGGAGAGACTAGCCCTTCACCACATAAATAATAAAATATAATAAAAGAGTTAGATAGCAGTATGTGAGAATCTGTTTCAAGTATTTGGAGTATTTTTTGTCCCCCTCTATCTTTTTTTCTTTTTCAAATAGAAAAGGTGAAGTGAGAAACTGTCTGCAATTACTCATGATTTCACCTTCATGTCAAGACAAATGGGCAGGTTGATGAAAATGATGAAAAGATTCTATATTTACTTTGATAAGTTTTCAGAATGATAATTTGGAAGCCTGAGAGATGTAGATTGAAGATTATTTAGAAATTATCTCATCTGTCAGATGTCGGTTTTATTGAAAGAAATTTAGAAAACAAAAGATGGAGATGCATCACTTTAGTGTAAACAAAACCTCAAACAAAACAAACAATGGACATAACAGTAGTTACCTATTACCAGAAAAGATTCTGGTTTTGTATTATACATTGTGTTATTAACTTAAAGGTCAACAATCCAAATATATCAGGCATTTCACAGGACCAAGATGAAAAGTCAATTAAAAACTTAGAAACTTGAAGGAGCATTGGAAATAACTCGGTGGCGGTGAGTTGAATAATTTGGCTTATCAATCACAATGACTAGTGTTGTTCTGTACCGCTGAGTCAGAGTAAGCTTTTAGCTCACCCACCAGTGGGTTATCAGAGACAATAAATCATATTGCATGATATTGTCTTTTTTCCAAGGAATAATGGTTCATTTGAACCTTTTGGTTTTATGTTGACAGCGAAACTCCTTACCATTAAGCCACCAGAGATCCTTTAACAATGTTCTCTGCTTGGCCTTTTTAAATAATTGACATAAAAATGCCAACTCTTTCTCTGTCCTAACAACAGCTGCACCATATTACAATAATTTACCAATTAAATTAAATTATTTTTGTGTTATATATATATCAGAAGATAAGATTATATAAATATATGAAACAATCTATGAATCATATTATACACTTTCTATGTTCTAAATCCCCTAAAATATTCTAGATTGTTGTTGTTGTTGGTATGTGCCGTCGAGTCATTTGCGACTCATAGCGACCCTATGTACAACACCCCTAAACCCTGCTCTATCCTGTGCCAATCCCACTGCCTCTGACACACCCAACCAGATTAACCCAGTCACTGAATCAATCCATCTCATAGAGGGTCTTCCCCTCTTGCATGTCCCTCCACCCTCCCAAACATGATCTCCCTCTCCAAGGACATGTCCCTCCTTGCAACATGCCCAAAATATGTCAGATGAAGCCGCAGACTCCTTGCTCCAAGGAGTTGCTTGGTTTAATCCTCTCCAGCATGAATCTGTTTGTTTTCTTGGCAGTCCATGGTACATTCAATACTCTTCTCCAGCATCACAGCTCAAAGGTATCAATTCTCCTTCTGTCCTCCCTAGTCATTGTCCAGCGCTCTGATGCATAACAATTGATTGCAAAGACCATGGCCTGTATCAGGCGCACCTTAGCCTCCAGAGAGACACCGTTGCTCTTGAGTATTTTAGAGAGGTCCCTAACCACAGACTTTCCCATTGCAATATGTTTTTTTTTTATTTCCTGACCGCTGGTGCCAAGAGTGTTGACCATGGAGCCCAATAAACTGAAGCTGTGAACAATGTCAATCTCTTCGCCATCCATCCTGATGCTACCAATTGGTCCAGTGGTGAGAATCTTTGTCTTCTTGACATTGAGCCTCAGTCCATACTGAAGGTTGTAGTCCTTGACACTCTGCAGCAAGTGCATGAGGTCCTCCTCAGTTTTAGCAAGCAGGGTTGTGTCATCTGCATAACGCAGATTGTTAACAGATCTTCCACCAATCCTGATGCTACAATTCTCCTCATAGAGCCCAGCCTCTCAGATAATCTGCTCTGCATACAGGTTAAAAAGTTATGGAGACAGGACACATCCCTGGTGTACACCCTTCCCAATTTTGAACCTTGCAGTGTTGCCCTGCTCTGTTCTGACGACTGCCTCTTGGTCCAAGTATAGGTTTCACATTAGCACGATTAAAGGTCTGGGATTCGCATTCTTCTCAGAGTCAGCCACAATTTGTTATGATCCACACAGTCAAACGCCTTTGCATAATCAATGAAACATAGATAGACATTCTTCTGGTATTCTCTGCTTTCAGCTAAGATCCATCTGACATCAGCTACAATATCCCTAGTATCATGACCCCTTCGAAACCCGCCTGGACTTCTGGCTCTCAGGAAAAGGTTTGAGGCCTTGAATGCTAATGAGCGAAGACCAGATGAGTTGTGGGATGATGTCAAATGTATCATCCAGGAAGAGTGCAAACGGTCATTATAAAGACAGAAGAGGAAGAAAAGATCAAAATGGATGTCAGAAGAAACTCTGAAGATTCCACTGGAGCATAGAGAAGCCAGAGGACAAGGAAGAATTCAAGATACTAAACAGCTAAATAGAAGATTCCAAAAGGCAGCACAGAATGACAAAGCAAAATATTACAATGAAATGTGCGAGGAACTAGAGTCGAAAAATCAAAAGGGCTGAACTCACTCAGCATTTCTTAGGCTCAAGGAACTGAAGAACAAATTCAAACCTCGAGTTGCTATAATCAAGGATGCTTTAGGCAAAATATTAAATGATCCGGGAAGTATTAATAGAAGATGGAAGGAATATACTGAGTCATTGAATTGAAAGGAATTGGCAGATGCAGAAGAATTTAATGAAACAACATATGAGCAAGGGCTTATGGTGATGAAGGAAGGACTTCAAGGTGCTTTGAAGGAAATAGCAAAAAATAAGGCCCCAGGAATAGATGATATACCAATTGAAGTATTTCAGCTAACAGATGCTGCCCTGGATGTGCTCACCAAGTTGTGCCAAGAAATCTGGAGAACAATCACTTGGCCAACTGACTGGAAGAGGTCTAAATTTGTTCCCATTCCAAAGAAGGGTGACACAACTGAGTGTGGAACCTACAGATTCTTCTAGATTATAATTTTGAAAAAATATATAGTAATCTTCAATTTACTATTATATTACATAATTCCTAAATAACTATTTTTACCACATGTAACAATATGAATGAGAAAAAAAAGGGAGATAATGTACAAGTCACTTCCATTGCAATATCATTTCTTATTAAGATGATTAACTCTTGCACGATTTCAACTTTTTCTAGGATTATAGTTTAAAACAAAATATTGTTCATATTATATTGCAAAGTTCCCATAGTAAACCCTATATTGAGATTGATACTACAATTCTTATACTGTTATTTCAAAGTTAATTCATTAATTTTGCAAATCATTCTAATAAGCTTGTTAACATTCTTCCAAGTGGACAAAAGTTATGGAATTTGTGAGAACCTAGTTAGTGGCTGTGACTATGGGCTCAAGCATAGTTGCTATGATGAGGGTGACACAAGACTAGGTAGTGTTTTCTTCTGTTCTGCATAATACCATTGTTATAATTTACCTGAAAATTCTACATTCTAGAGACACATCGCCTTCTGAATTAACAGCACAACTCCCCAAATACTATGCTATTGGAGCTCCCCAAATGGTGCTGCTGTTGTTAAGAGTCATCAAGTCAGAACTGACTCATAGTTAAAGCACCAATGGATCTCCAAGACAATCACATAAGAGACTTACCATATTATGTCACAGAGCAGCTGGAGGATTTGAACCATATGCCCTTGGGTTGGCAGTACATTTACTTACCAGTAGGTAAGGAACCTGAAACTAGATTTTTTTAATTGAATCATAGGAAATTGAAAATTTTGAGGGTTAAAACTTTCAAAACCCAAAAAATCATGTTTCAACCTCCTGGCTCACGTTTACTCAAACAATGTGTGTGGGAATTGTGGAGATTACATCGGAATGAACACGTTATTTCCTGCCTTCTCATCTCCCTGTGGGGGCACATATTATTCATATTTTATTGTGCTTATTATCCAAGTTGAAATACTTAACTTGTGCATGATTTAGTACTGAGTACAATCATTTGGAAGAATTTTGATCATTTGTTAGACAACCATGAGAAGAGAAGAACAATATTTGCACAAGAGAGTTAAAAAGAAGAAAATGTCATATTTCCATTCTATTTAACTCTTTGTTCAAAATTTATCTCTAACTTGAAATTCAAAGCTAAAATAAAATAAAAACACTTATCTACGTCTACAAAATACAATTTAATATTTGCTTTCTAAATTCAATTTTTTTGTTGTGAAATAGGAACCTCCTCCGGTGGTATATCCTGTAAGAAGTTAGGGTGTTAACAAAAAGGTGACACCTTTCTGGCAGATCAAATTCTCTGGCAGATAAAAATACACTAGCAGCTCATTGAAGGAGAGATAACAATATCCTCCCTCGCCAGCAAAGGTCCGCAAGGGTCACTGGACAGCAACAGGTTTAAGACTTTATTTTTTTTTAACTAATTCAATATTATTATATGCTGATAAGTTAATTTACTACTTGAGTAAGCCACTGGACACTAGAATGAACATTAAATAAGGAAGAGGAAAAGTAAATATTCAGAAATTTAATACTGTTGTTTTTAAGTGCCATCGATTATAGCACAGCTCATAGCAGCAACCTGATGGACAATAGAACTGAACCCTTCCCTACCCTGTGCCATCTTATCATCTCTGATATATTTAATCTCATTGCTAGAGCCACTCTATCAACTTATTTAGGTGAGAGATTTCTCCTTTTTTT
>NW_006400050.1:345808-368629 GCF_000299155.1 Elephantulus edwardii | reverse complement strand
CACAGCTTCTCTAGCCATTCGTTTGTTGATGGGCACTTAGGTTGTTTCCAACTCCTTGCTATTGTGAACAAAGCTGCAATAAACATGGGTGTGCATATGGTGGCCTAGTGGCAAGAAGCTGCACTGCAATCCAAGACGTACACAGTTCGAATCCACCAGATGCTTTGCTGGAGAAGGAGGAACAATCTCCTCCTGTACCAGTCAGATCTGATTTGACGGTACACACACAAAGATAATAAAATTTAAAAAAAAGATTTACAACTTCAAGATCCAGGTTGAGGGTATTTATGAGTTCAAACTGGGATTTCTCTTTTGGACTGACCCTCCACCTTTACAAGCATGACCCTCCACTTTACAACATGACTTATCCAAAGAATTACTTCTCTTAGCAACATGGCCAAAATATATGAGATGCAGTGTCACCATCCTCACTGCCAAGGGGCACTATGGCTATACTTCTGAATTATAGACTTGTTAAAGCAGTCTCTAGGATATTCATTACACTTAACCAAAACTGCAACTCAAAGACATCAATTCTCATTTGGTTACTCTTTGTCATTGTCCAACTTCCCAATGTGTATCGAGTAATTGAAAAAATAGGATTTGCATCAGACACACCTTGGTTTGTATGCTTAATTTTTAAGTTCATTTTCAAGCTTAGTAAATTAAACAGACATGATTGCTGTTCACTGTTTTTATTTCCTTGATAGTAAACTTTCCCAGTGTAATACCTCTTTTTATTTCTTGACTACTGAAACTGATGATGTTGATTGTGGACCCAGGTAAACTGAAATTATGGGCATTTACAATTTTTTTCCTCTTTATGTTATTTTTTAAATTTTTACTTAGTACTGGTTTACCTACAAAGTTCGTATAAGTTGTTTTTCACACCAGATCTTTCCCTTTTCCTCTACCCAACCTTCCCTCCATCCATCAAATTGTGTGACCCTATGATTAAGCCTCTCACACTCATCCTTACCCCTCTGCTTCTCCCACCCCTCCTTGGATCCCTGAACTCGTTCTACAGTAATGGTCTTATACAGTATTTGTCTTTATGAGACTGAATTAGTTTATTTAGCATAATGTTATCCAGTCCCTCCCAAGTTAGGTAATAACTTAGGTAATAACAAGTTAGGAAAATCATTCCTCCTGTGTGTTGCATAGTATTTCATTGTGTGAGCGTATCTAAGTTCTCAATCCATTCCATTGTGCTTGAGCATTTGGCTTGGTTCCATGTTCTTGCCATGGTGACTCTTCTATTATTTTTTCTTCTTCTTTTATATTAACGTTGTCTATTGTCCCAGTGGTGAGGATCTTAGTTTTCTTGATGTTTCTCAAGTTGTAATCCATATTGAAAGCAGTAGTATTTGTTCTAATGCAAAAAAGTGTTTAAAGTTTTCCTCACTTTCAGTAAGCAAAGTTACGTCATATGCACAGCAGTCATATGACACTGAGTCAATTCCCTCAACATAACGCTCTCTATATTCTCTCATGTTATATAGTGTTTTTAAAAATTATAGCTCCTCAGTGCATTATCTTCTTTTGATCCTTCCTGGATCATTCAAGATTTTTCCCATAGCATCTGATAGTATTGAAACTCAGGCTTGCATTTGTTTTTCAGTTCTTTCAAGTTGAGAAATGGAGAGCAAGTTTTTATCTTTTTATTTTCCAACTCCTGCTTTTTGCATATTCCATTTTAATACTTTGTTTTGTCTTCTCAAGCTACTCTTTGAAACCTTCTGTCCATCTCATTTACATTATCATCTCTTCTCTTTGTTTTGGATGTTTTACACTCTAGTTTAATTTTCAGAGCCTCTTCTGACATGAATGTTGGTCTTTTCTTCCACCCTTGTCTTTGTAATGACTTTGTGCTTTTTTCAAGAATGATGTGGGGTTTTTTTTGTTAAATTTCATCCCACAACTCATCTGCTTTTTGATTTTTAGTATTCAAATACCTCAATCCTATTCTTGCAATGATTTGTTTTTTAATTCAGATGGTTTATATTCAAGATTGAATTTTGGTCTTTGTAGACTTGTTTTAATTAGTTCGGTCACAATTTGAACTTTCCCATGAGTAATTTATAGTCTTTGCCAAAGTCAGCATCTGGCCTGGTTTTAACTTCTAATATTGAGTTTCTCCAGTGAATCTTTATACAGATGGAGTGAATTTTAAAGACAATGTCTGTGTTTCTCAAAAAAGATATTCACATTGAATGAATCAGTGAATGTACAAAGTTAATCAGTCTTCAACTTCATTTTTTCATCAGGTCCATAATTTCTAACTACTGTTTCTTCTGCTTTGTTTCCAACTTTTACTTTTCAGTCACCAATTAGTAAAGCATATTGACTACATGTTTTCTCAATTTCAGATGTAAAAAATTTAATATATGACAAGATAGATAAGTGATGCAAAAATTCAATAGATAGTCAAGTACAGAAATTTAATATACAATGGTAAAAAATAAAATCTACGTTCCAATACTGAAGCAGGTTAAAAAAAAAACCAAGACAATAAAACCTGGGTTCTCCTATTCAAGATTAAGCAGAAAACAATTCTGTTTATAGAGACATTTCTTCAAGTTGAAAATCAAGTTTTAATTCTAAATTGCCTAGTCACTTTTCTATTATAATAATGTTATTCACCATTAAGACTGAGCACATAAGCTTCTAGTTTGATTTTATCACTATCAATAAGCATGTTATTCATGATAGAAGATTTACATATGTAAGTGCTTACATACATACATATTGCATTTTGTTAGAGGATTATATTTAAGTTATGTAGCTTTTTATTTACTACTTAAGCCATATGGATGGTTTCTGCTACATGTTAATGGAATTACAATACTTATTTGTAATCAATGTGCAATCACATTAAATAACTATGCAGCTCAACCATGAACATCTATTACCTTTTGCTTTACAATATATTCATTAATCTTTTAAGGATGAAAACAAATCACTATGTAAAAATTACTGAGAAAGATCATGTCAAGTTATTTAAGTAACAGATGTGCAGTTATTTATAGTTCACCCTAGAGTGGCAAGTACATTATTGTTTGTATTTCATTGCTCTATTTTGTATTCAAATACGTGGAGTGGAAATGTGTTATGTGTTTAGTCACACAGAAAGCTTTGAGCATTTCTTATTTATGATTGAGAACATTATTATAGCATTCATACTTTCTTGCTATGGTAAAGGGAATTCTCCAAATTACTGAGGATCAATGATGTTAGTTTGAGGACTAAAGTATGCTTGATTCAGACCATGATATTTTCAATCACTTGCTATGCTGCTGAGGGCTTAACAATGAATACGGATTACAGAAGAAAAGCTTGGACTGTGGTGTTGAAAAGAGTACTGAATATCCCATGGACTGCCTAAAGAACACACAGATATATCTTGGAGAAGATGCAGCTAGAGTGCTCCTTGAAGTCAAAGATGGTGAAACTATATCTCACATAATTTGGGAATGTTTACAGGAAAGGTTGTCCCTTGGAGAAGTGCATCATGCTTGGAAATGTGGTAAGGGATGGTATAGAAAGAGAGGAAGACCTTCAAATATGTCAAGTGACTACAGTGATTAGCTTGAATATGGAAGAAATTATGAGGTCTTTGCATAGGATGGCACAGAGCTTAGATCTATGGTTCATGGGGTAGTTATGAGTTGTGTGTGGTCAACTTAATGGCACCTAATAACAACACAACTAAGGTGAAGATAAAAATTTTGCTTTCATAACTTACCTTACTTAAAGTTTAAACATTTTTACAGCCATTCCATCTTTCTGAATTCTAAATATCAATCTCTAATCCAGAAAAAAACGCTGCGTAAGCCATAGGCACCATACAGTATCCATTTCTCACAAGAATCATCTACAATTCAGTGGTAGAAGTTTTCTGGCATCAAGAGCTACATTAATTGTGTAAATAGTGATGATTGCATTCAGTTCTGCTCTCAGGAGGGTCTCCTCTGACAATTCTTAACTTAGAATTAATGGTTAGATAGGCTCTGTGCCTAACTTCATTACCTACCTGAAGATCTAAATGTTTTAAAACAAAATAAATTTCTATATTGTCACATTTATTCCTTTTCTTCCTCCTTCTTCATCCCTCTCTTTTTCTCCTTTATTAATATTTTTGTTTTCCTTCCTCCTTCCTTCCTTCCTTTTCTTCTCTTTCCCTCTCTCTCTTCCTCCTTTCTTTCTTTGCTTCCTTCTCTTCCTCCCTTCCTCTTTACCTTCTTCCCTCTCTTTCTCTCTTTTCTTCCTTCTCTTTCTCTTTCAAGCCCTAAGATTTTTTTATTGTCACATGAACTAATTCCTAGTAAAGTTATAAGTATCAGAAATTTACAGAAATAAAATTTAGGACTGTTGCCTGGCTTTATTATATTAGTATTATAAATACTTGAACAATATGACTATATACTCTAGAACTATTATTGCTATTGTTGTTATGTGCCATAAAGGCAACTACAACTCATAGCAATCTTGTGGACAATAGCTCTGAATCCTACTCTATCCTGAGCTAATCTCACTATTTCTGACACACATAACCTCATTGGTCCTGTTGCTGTGTCATTCCATCCTATCCAGGGTCTTCCTTTCCTACACTGTCCCTCGACCCTTCCAAGCATAATATCCTTCTCCAAAGACTGGTCCTTTTGGACACATCCTCAAAATATATCAGACAACGTTTCAAAATCCTTGCCTTAAAAAAAAAAAACAAACAAACAACAACAGCCTGGCTTGATCCCCTCCAGGGCACACAGTTAATTCTCTTGTCAGTTCATGGCATATACAATACTCTTCTGTAGCACCACATCTCAAAGGCATCAATTCTCCTGTCATCCTTGGTCACTGCCCAGCTCTCTGATGCATAGCAAGTAATTGCAAAGACCATTGCCTAGATCTGAAACATCTTAGTCTCAAGACAGATATCCTTACTCTTCAGCATTCTAGAAATGTTTCTGACAGGAGATTTTCCTAATGAAATTTGTCGTTTGATTTCCTTTGATGCTCAGTGTGTTGACTGTGCAACCAAGCAAACTGAAATTGTTAACGACTTCAATTTCTTCTCTATCATGATGCTGTCAATTGGTCCAGTGGTGAGAAACTTTGAGCTTCAAGTCATATTGCAAACTATAACCCTTGACCTTCTGCATCAAATGCTTCAGGCTCTTCTTAATTTCATCAAGTAAAGCTTTGTCATCTTCATAATGCAGGTTTTTCGTGAGTCTTTCCCTAGTCCTGAAGTCACATTCCTCCTCAAAAAGACCAGCATTTTGAAAGATCTGTTCTGCCTATACATTGGAAAAAACAATTACAGGAAAAAATATTTTCTTAGATATTTATTCTTTATTACTGAAATAATTCATCTGTGCTAACCACTTTTTTTGAGATGTTTAATAAGCTGATGGTAGGCATGTGTGATGAGCTGTTTATTTTTATTTGCTCTGAAGAATTATTTAAAGAGAATGAGTCTTTCCTCTAACTTCTGAGCTCACATGGTGAGACAAATGGGTTGAACATGTATTAAAGCTGAAAATTAATTTCTCTAGTCATTGTTATTGTTATTGTTGTTGTTAAGTGCCATAGAGTCACAGGCGACTCATAGTGACCCTATGAAGGAGAGTCCTCAGTTCTAGAGTGTCTTTCATCCTCTCTCCAGGTTCATAGGGTTTCTGGAGGCAAGCTATTACAGAAGTGGCTGCCACTCCTCCTTCCAAGCTTGTTTCAGTCAGGGAGCTCCACTCCACTCTCTGTCCACATTGGGTGGCCAACTAGTAACACATTTGACACATCAGTGCCACAGTGTTCAGCCTCACAGCAACCACAAGTTGCCACTGTACGGCAACTTGTACACCAGAGTTGTATGACCTAGAGGAATGTCTGAACAAAAACAATGAAAGACAGGCCCGAGGGCTGCAGATTAAAAGTCACTCACCTTTGACTTGGTAGCATCACTTTCTGTCCACTGGGTCAACTGATCTCTCTCTCTATGTTGATGTTATTGTTGTTAAGAGCCGTTGAGTTGCAGACGACTCATAGCGACCATATGAAGGAGAGTCCTGGACACTTGGGTGTCTTTCAACCTCTCTCCAGGTTCATAAGGTTTCCGGAGGCAAGCTATTACGGAAGTAATACAAAAGCTTCTCTAGCTCTCTGCTCCTCGTCGATCCAGATTGCCCTCTCTTCTTGTGCAGCCTCAGCCGCATCCCTGAGACACGATGGTGAAGGTCGGAGTAAATGGATTTGGCCGTATTAGGCGCCTGGTCACCAGGGCTGCTTTTCACTCTAGCAAAGTGGATATTGTCACCATCAATGAGCCCTTCATTGACCTCAACTACATGGTCTATATGTTTCAATATGATTCCACCCATGGCAAGTTCAACAGCACTGTCAAGGCTGAGAATGGGAAGCTGGTCATCAATGGAAAAGTTATCACTATCTTCCAGGAGCGAGATCCCGCCAACATCAAGTGGGGTGATGCTGGTGCTGAGTATGTTGTGGAGTCCACTGGTGTCTTCACAACCTTGGAGAAGGCTGGGGCTCACTTGAAGGGTGGTGCCAAATGGGTAATCATCTCTGGTCCTTCTGCCGATGCCCCCATGTTTGTGATGGGCATGAACCATGTAAAGTATGACAACTCTCTCAAGATTGTCGGCAATGCTTCCTGCACCACCAACAGTTTGGCTCCCCTGGCCAAGGTCATCCATGACAACTTCGGCATTGTAGAGGGACTCATGACCACAGTCCATGTCATCACTGCCACCCAGAAGACTGTGGATGGCCCCTCTGGAAAGCTGTGGCATGATGGCCGTGAAGCTGTCCAGAACATCATCCCTGCATCTACTGGCACTGCCAAGGCCGTGGGCAAGGTCATCCCTGAACTGAATGGGAAACTTACCGGCATGGCTTTCGGTGTCCCCACCCCCAATATGTCAGTTGTGGACCTGACCTGCTGTCTGGAGAAAGCTGCCAAATATGATGACATCAAGAAAGTAGTAAAGCAGGCATCAGAAGGGCCCCTCAAGGGCATTCTGGGATACACTGAAGACCAGGTTGTCTCCTGTGACATTAATAGTCACACCCACTCTTCCACCTTTGATGCTGAGGTTGGCATTGCTCTGAATGACCACTTTGTCAAACTAATTTCCTGGGATGACAATAAATTTGGCTACAGCAACCGGGTGGTCGACCTGATGGTTCACATGGCCTCCAAAGAATAAGATCCCCTTGGACCACCAGCCCCAGCAATAGCACTAGAAGAGAGAGAGCCCCTCAGCTGCTGGGGAGTCCTTGCCCCAACTTGATCCTCCCACACACTGAGAATCTCACACCCTTGACACAAGTTTCCATCAAATCCCCCTGAGAAAGGGGAGGGGCTTGGCGAGCCCATCTTGTCATGTACCATCAATAAAGTACACTGTACTCAGGGGAAAAAAAAAAAAGCTTCTCTAGTCATAGCAGGGTTAAAGTAGTTAGAAGCCAAAATCAAAGATGACAGAATTGTTATGCCAAATGAATTGTCCTTTCCCTAGGCATTTTTTATGCAATTCAAAGTATGAGTATAAAAATGTGAGCTCTGAAGAATTGATATGAAACAATTCAAGTAGTTTAAATGATTCAGAGTACTTCAAACCCCAAAACTGTACTGTTAAATGAATGAATCCAAGATTTTCTCCTCTCATGACATTGCCTGTTGGTCCAGTGGTAAGAATATTTATTTTCTTGGTATTGAGATGCAATCCAAGCTGAAGGCTACATTCCTTGATCTTCTGCAACAAGTGCTTCAAATTCTCCTCACTTTCAGCAAGCAAGGTTGTATCATTTGCATAACACAGGTTATCGATGAGTTTCCCTCCAATCCTGATGCCATGTTCCTCATCTTATAGTCCAGCCACTTGGATAATTTGCTCATCATATAGACTGAACAGGTATGTAGACAGAATACATCCCTAACATACTCCTTTTCCAATTTCAACTGTGCAGTGGCTCCCCTGCTCCATTTGCACAACAGTCTCCTGGTCCAGGTATATTCCTTATAAGCACAATCAAGTGCTCTGGGATTCCCATTCTTCTCAAAGTCAGCCACACCTTTGCATGATCCACACAGTCAAATGCCTTTTCATCATCAAAAAAGCACAAATAGACATTCTTCAAGATGGGCTATCTAGTTCCTAAATAAAAGGCTTTTGAAAACCCTATGAACACTAAACAAAGAGGAGAGTTACAGTAGTGTAATGGTAGAGCCCAGATTGGAAGTTAGTTGAAATGAGAAAAGTCAATAACAATCATTGTTTAACAATTGGTACATGGAATACTTGTAGCTTGAATGTTCGAAAATTTGATAGTGTTAAAAATGAAAAGGAATGCATGAATATTGACATAATAAGCAGTACTGAGATGTAATGGACTAGCTATGGCCATATTGAATCAGATAATCATATGATGAACTATGCAGGAAAGGAAAAACACAAGAAAGGTGTTGCATTCATAGTCAAAAAGTCAATCTCAAGTTCTAGCCTGAAATACAGTGTTGTGAGTGATATGATAATCTGCATAAGCATACAGGGAAGACCCATTAACATGACTATTTTTCAAGTATATGCCCCTACCTCTAGTGCCAAAGAAGAAAAAATTGATAGTTTTCCCCAAAATAACAGTATGTAAGAATACAATAGTCATGAATATTCAATGCTATCATTGTAAGAAGAAATAATCTTGGGTTATAAATAAATAGTCATGAATGTGTTAAAAAAATCCCAAAAACCAAACTATAACAAGCTGAAAGACTGATTTAATCAACATATCATAGTTTACTAAACCCCATTTTACTTCATATGTTATGAATAATTACTATTTTTGCTAAACAGTTGTCTGAAATTTTTTATCAGAGTTAAATCATAAATAACTTATATTGTTGGTGTTGTTATGTGCCATCGAGTCACCTGCGACTCATAGTGACCCTATGTACAACAGCCCTAAATCCTGCTCTATACTGTGCCAATCTTAATGTCTCTGACACATCTACCCCCATTATTCCAGTCACTGAATCAATCCATCTCATTCAGGGTCTTCCTCTTTTGTGGTGTTTTTCAGTGACCTCTTCAGAGTACTGAAGAGCAACAACATCAGTCTGGAGACTAAGGTGTGCCTGATTCAGGCCATGTTGTTGTTATTGTTGTTTATTGCTTTCTAGTTGAGTATGACTATAGTGACTCTATGAACAAAAGGCCTGAAGCCCCTTTACAACTATTGACGTTTATCAAAGTTCATAGAGTTTCTGCTGGCATGGTGTTTAGGCATGGTGTTTAGTGGATGTCACTCCTGCTTCCAAACCTGTCATAGAATGTTATTGATTGAATCACCTGCGATGCATAACAATCCAAAGAACAGCAGCTCTGAATGCTTCTGTGTCCTGAGCCAGT
Organism: Elephantulus edwardii; assembly: GCF_000299155.1. Taxonomy (NCBI): domain Eukaryota; kingdom Metazoa; phylum Chordata; class Mammalia; order Macroscelidea; family Macroscelididae; genus Elephantulus; species Elephantulus edwardii. Next base: position 359,198 of record NW_006400050.1, on the reverse strand, counting down.
CTCACTAATTTGAACACACCAGCCCTCATTGCCCCAGTTACTATATTAATCCATCTCATCAGCAGTCTCCCTCTCCTGTGTTGCTTGTCCACCCTTTGAGTATATTGTCCAAGGATCGATCTCTTCTGGCTCAGTGCCTAAAGTAAGTGAAATGGAGCTTCAAAATCCTAGCCTCTAAGGACAGACTTAGTCCATCCAGGCCATAATCTTTGCAATTGCTTGCCATGTGTCAGAGAGCTGGACAATGACTAAGGATGATAGAAATAGAATTGATGCCTTTGAGCTGTAGTACTGGAGAAGAGTTTTAAATATACCATGGACAGTCAGGAGAACAAACATGTTTGTCCCAGAGAGGGTGAAGCCACCCTGCTCCTTGGAGGCAAGGATTCTGAGGCTTCATCTGACATACTTTGGACATGTTGCGATGATAAGAGGGACATAATGCTTGGAAGGGTAGGGGAATAGAGAAAGAGAGGGAGATCATTGATGAGATGGATTGACACAGTGACCAGGGTAATGAGATAATGAGGGTAGGTGTGTGTTAGACAGTAAAGTTGGCACAGGATAGAGCAGATTTCAGGGCCGTTGTACATAAACTCATTATGAGTCTCAAGCCACTCGACAGTGACTCAGTGACTGGAGCAATGGGATTAAGGGATTAAGCCTCTTGGAGACAATGCGATTGATGCAGGATAAGGCAGTTTTCAGAGTTAATGTCACCATGAGTCTCTGGTGACTAGGTGGCACATAACAATAACAACAAGATGTCTCATTACCACTCACATAAAGCAAATACATTTTCTTTAGTAAAACTCAACTATAAATTTATTGATATGCTTTATTGTTTTCTGATCATCATAATTTAAATAAATAACTCACTTTGCTTTGCCATCATGTTCTCTCATCTTCAAATGTCTGATCAATATCTTTTCCACAAATGTTTAAAATTCTACCTTATCTTGAAGAATTCGTCTTAAAATATGTATACCTTACAGGATTATATAGTTGTTCTGAATATTTTTTACTCAGATATATAAATTAGTAATCACGAAATAATTGAGAAAAACAACAAAAATAGATTGCATAGCTTAACACATAACACTTATCAATGCCTATAATCTCATCATGGGATCTTGGGATTTTGTAATTATTGAAAACTATACATAAATTTTTAATAGTGAGAGGCTTCAGTCAAATGAGGGCTATCATATAATTCACTAATATTGCAAAACAAAAACCTTAGAAATTAGTGACTTTTTTTTCTTACTTTCTAAAGTGGCTTCATAATGTGTAGTTTTAACCTCTTTTCATTTTCTGCCTATATAAAAATAAATTTAAAAAATGGGGAAAAAAGAATTTCCATAATATTTTCCAAATTGCAACTGTTAACAACCATTCATCTCAGCTGAGGAAGAGGATGACCCAAAAAATGCATATGACAAAAAAAAATGTGGAAGACAAAGGAACAGGAAATTGACACCTATGATAACCTTTATGATGAAAAAGCTTTTGTGTTTTTCGTTGTTTTGGTAGAAATAAACAGAAAAAATATCAAACAAAAAATGGAAAATGTTTTCATAACTTTAGTCATGAGAGAATAATTATATGAATAATTTTCATATGTTTAAAGATTTTCTTTTAAGAACAACATGACTCTTAATGTTTATGTGTTATTTTGATCAAGGACAAATGTGCTTATAAATTTTCTCCTCATGGAATGAAAATTATCAGACTCCTTCATCTTGACAGGTAGAACATTCTGGAATAAATAGTCAAAGTAGACATATAAGTCAAGTTCATCAAAAGTAAATGCAAAGTTTAAGCAATTAATCAATAATGAGGTAATGGAATTTTTGATGAGTTGCTGGCTGATATGGGTTGTGTCATGTTAATGTCATTCTGTATTACTGAGAACATCTGCCATCTGCTTTATTTTGTATGGTAGTGCTGGATTTCATATATTTGTGTAATAACTAGTGAGCAGACCTTATCCACAGTCAAGAGAATGCTGCAAGACAGTGAATGATTGGTGAGTCTTATTTAATCTCTACACTTGATTTATAACCCTGTCTAACATCGTTAGGCATAATATCCCTATCAAGGTAGCATGGAAGGAATATAGTGCTATTACATTCTAACTTTTTGGTGTTTTTCCTGATTTAGTAGAGATTTTTAAAATATTATATCCCACCCAGGTTCTTAACCAATATTTAAGTACATTGTAAAATTATGAGATGAAATAGTAATAGGTAGAAAAATACAAATTCATTTGGAAGGATTAGAACATAGGTTTAAGGAAAAGACATTAGGAATATGAACAACATGTGTTCAAACCCTACTTCATAACTTGTCAATTTTCTGTTCGTGGCCAGTGGTGTGATCCAAGATGTTATCCTAAATCAGAAGAGACGAACTGTTTAACTGAGGAAAAAATATTATGCAATAATCTTGGCGTTGTTGTTGTTGTTGTTTGATGCCATTGAGTCATAGACGACTCATAGCGACCCTATGAACAAACGGCCTGAGCACTGTTTGTACACAGAGTTTCCAGGGGCAAGCCATTTCGGAAGTGGATGCCGCTCCTGCTTCCAGTATCTTAGCATAGAAAACAGTAAATTCTCAACAATTTTTAACCTTAAGCTTATTTTAATATTAAAATTAAACTACATAGATTACTTAGGCTTTTTTTTTCTTTTTTTTTTTTTATTGTTGTCGTTAAGTGCCATCAAGTTGCAGGCGACTCATAGCGATCCTATGATGGAGAGTCCCCAACACTTGGGTGCCTTTCATCCTCTCTCCAGGTTTATAGGGTTTCTGGAGGCAAACTGTTATGAAAGTGGATGCCACTCCTCCTTCCAAGCTTGTTTTAATCATGGAGCTCCACTCGACTCTCTGTCCACACTGGGTAGCAAACCATTAAGGCATTTGACACATCAGTGTCACAGTGTTCAGCCTCACAGCAACCACAAGTGACCGCAGTACGGTAACTTGTACACCAGGGTTATAAAACCTTGATGAATGTCTGAACAAAAACAATGAAAGCCCTTTTGGGCTTGAAGCAGCCTGTTGCCTTAAAACCTAGGCCAAGCCTGACTTGCCTGGCTCCTGGAGGCAGAGTAGTCCTTCAAGTCCAAAAACTGCCACAGCACCCTATTGTTGATTATCAAAGGCTTATAGACATAATTTATTAAATCAAGATATATTGATATTATTATTAATTTTCACAATTGAATATTACATGTTGTTGTGTATGGTAGAGTTGAAACTGACCTGTAGCTGATCCTTGGCAAGTTTTCAGAAGCAGATAATTGCAAGGGACATTGTCCACCTTTCTCCTGCAGACCAGCTGGTGGCTTTGAACAGGCGCCTTCTGCACTGCAGTACATCGTCTTGCCATTAGGCTACCGGAGATCCCTTGAATATACCTACTTTATTAATACTGAGTAAGTATTACTTTCAAATAAAAACACAATAAAGTTAGACAATTTCGTTACACATCATATATTATTTAAGTCCTATTTTTTAATATGTTTCAGGTATGTTTTAGGAGGGGTTAGACCTTGAAAAATAGACATTGTTCTTACAGAGAGTCAGGAAAGACAGGAAGAACATCAATAAATAAGATGAGTTAACCAAGTGATTGAAACAATGGACTTAAGCACAGAGAAGATTGTGATGATGACTCAGAATACACAAAATGTTTCCCTGAGTTGTGTATGTCATTGTTATATATCATCAAGTCAGACCCAACACATAGCTGACCCTCTGATGGGTTTTAGGGGCAGTCAATCACACAAGAGAAGGTTTTCCATCCTTCTCTTACAAAGCAGCAGATACATTTGAACCATGTGCTCTCAGGATTGTAGCAAATGTTCTTGCCTCTAAACCTCCAGAACTCCCTGTGTTGTGCCTAAGAAAGAAAGCTTAAAGATACATAGAAATAACACCATGTTATAAAATACACAATAAGTTTTAAATGCTCATAATTATGTATGTGTATACAGCTATGTATCTATCTATCCTCATTAATCATATTTATTATTATTATTACTATTACTATTATTAGTCAAGGAAAAAGTATTAAAATTCTTATTGATTTTGTTTTAACTGGATCCACAATCAACACAGATGGTAGGGCAAATCAAGAAATAAAAAAAACAGGCCACGTGGGAAAACTTGCTGTCAAGGATCTCTCTCATGTACTTGAAAAATAAGGTAAAATCAGTAATGGGAATCACTATATTAAACACAATGTGAATGAAGAATAATGTGAAATACAATGTCTATGAACTGTGTAAAAGCAAGCCAACATTAAACAAACAAAAAAAATTAAAAAAGAAAAAAAACCCACAAAAAACTAAAGTGGATCTTATCCAAGCCATAGGATTTGGGGTTTTGTTTTGTTTTTATAAATGGTTCCTCTTGATGACTTTGAAATGTAGTGTAGGAAACAATACTGAATTATTTCATATACCAAAAGAACAAACTAATCTATTTTGGAGGAATTGCAACCATGGTGTTCCTTGAAGACAAACATATTGGAACTTCTAACATACTTTGGGAGATGGTCAGAAGAGGCTAATCATTGGAAGGAATAGTTGTACTGGGAAAAATGGAGGGCCAGTGAAAGATAAGACCCTTAACAAAACCCTTAATTGATGGTAGCATGTAAGAGATGATAAGGATGCTGCAGGACAGGGCCAGGTTCAGATCTGTTCATCATAAGGTTACTTAGAGTGTGAATTAATTCTGTGGTAGAACAGGACTACATCATCAATAATAATAATAATAATAATTATATATATATATATATATATATATATACACACCCACACAATATATATAGTTAATCACTCCCTGTCTTCAAGTTAGAACTTACAAGCTCAGGTGATTTTTCAGAAGCTGTATATCGTATGGAAGGAAGTTGCTCAACTTTCTTCCACTGAGAATCTGGTGGATTTGGACTTTCTATCTTTGGATTTAGCTTGGCTTGGCTAGCATTCCTGCAGACTAATGACCAAATACCTCTTATCTGTGGGGTTTATATTCCTTATTTGGTTTTTCCCCCTTGTTGTATATTGTCAAGTCAGATCCGAATGGCCCAAGAGGAGATTGCCCCTAATTCTCCAGTGGAGCATCTGGTGAATTCAAACCATGTAAATTTGTGATTGTAGTGCAGTTTCTTGCCACTGGGCTACCAAGGGCCGAACTTGTTCAAGATTTCTTAAGCTGAAGGATCTGAGGAACAAATTCAAACCTCAAATTGCAATACTTAATAATGCTTTGGGCAGAATATTACATGATACAGCAAGTATTTAAAAGAAGATGGAAAGATTATAGAGTCATTGTTCCAAAGGAATTGGTTGACAAAGAAGAATTTCATGAAACAATGTAAAATCAAGAGCTTGTGGTAATGAATGAGGAAATTTAAGCTGCTCTGAAAGAATAGGCAAAAAACAAGGCCCAAGGAATTGATGGAATAACAATTGACATATTTCAATAAACAGATTCTTCCCTGGATGTGACCACCAAGTTGTGACCAAAAATCTGAAGGACAACTGCCTGGCCTACTGACTGGAAGAGATATTTATTTGTTCCAATTACAAAAAAAGGTGATCCAACAGATTCTGGAAATGATCAAACAGTATCATTATTGATATCACATGAAAGCAAGATTCTGCTGAAGATTACCCAAAAAGAACTGGAACAAGTACATCAACAGAGAACTTCCTGAAGTGCAGGGTGGATTTAGAAGAGCCCATGGCACTAGGGATATTATAGCTAATGTTAGATAAATATTGGCTGAAAGCAGTTAGTACCAGAAAATGTCTATCTGTGTTTCATTGACTATGCAAAGGTATTCGAATGTGTGGATTATAACAAACTGTGGCTGAATTTGAGAAAAATGGGAATCCTAGAACACTTGATTGTGCTTATATGAAATGTATAGTTGGGCCAGAACGCAGTCACCAGAAGAGAGCAAGGAAACATGGCATGGTTCAAAATTGGGAAAGGTGTGCTTCAATGACATGTCCTATCTTCATATCTTTTCAATCTGTATGTGGAACACATTATCTGGGAGACTGGGCTCTATGAGGAGAATTGTGGCATCAGGATTGAAGGTAGACTCATCAACAATCTGCGTTATGTAGCTGACACATCCTGCTTGCTGAAACTGAGGAGTATCTGAAGCTCTTGCTGTAGGAGATTAGGAACTACAACCTTCAAAACGATTGAAGCTCAACATCAAGAAAACAAAGATTCTCACCACTATGACAATTGGCAGCATCGTGATAGATGATGACGAGATTGAGATTCTTGACAGCTTCAATTTGCTTGGCTCTATAATCGACACTCTTGGTACGAGCAGCCAGGAAATTAAAAGACAAATTGCATTGTAAAAGTCTGCTGTCAGAGACATCTCTAAAGTACTGAAGAGCAAAAATGTCAGTCTGGAGACTAAAGTGTGCCTGATCCAGGCCATGGTCTTTACAATTAATTTGCTATGCATCAGAGAGCTGAACAATGACTAGGGATGATAAAAGGAGATTTGATGCCTTTGAACTTTGGTACTCATATACCATGGACTGCTAGAACAAACAGGTTCATCCTGGCAAGGGTGAAGCCAGGCTGGTCCTTGGAAATAAGGATTCTGAAACTCCGTCTGATATAAGTTGGACATATTACAAGGCAGGATGAGTCTTTGGAGAGGGAGGTCATGCTTGGGAGGGTGGCAGAAGAGCGCGGGAGAGGAAAACCCTTGATGAGAAGGATTGATTCATTCACTGAGGTAATGGGGATAGGTGTGTCAGAGACAATAAGATTGGCAAGGGATAGAGCAGGGTTTACATGTTGTACATAGGGCCGATATGAGTCACAGGCAACTAGATGGCACATAACAAAAACAACATCTGTGTTAACATCATAAAAATATCAACTAAGCCATCAGGCCTCTCATATAATATATAATGAATATGATATTTATCATAAGACACATAAGGACACATATGTATATGCTGTTAAAGATATTAAGTACATTAATACTTAAAATTTTAGACTATAGTTTAAATTATACTTATTATTAAGGAATAGACAGTATACCAATTGACATATTTCAGCTAACAGATGCTGCCCTGGATATGCTCACCAAGTTGTGCCAAGAAATCTGGAGAACAACTACTTGGTCAACTGACTGGAAAAGATCTATATTTGTTCCCATCCTAAAGAAGGGTGACCCAACAGAGTGTGAAAACTATAGAACAATCTCATTAATTTCACATGCAAGCAAGATTCTACTGAAGATTATCCAAAAATTACTGGAACAACATATCAGCAGAGAACTGCCAGAAGTCCAGGCAGGATTTAGAAGGGGTTGTGGTACTAGGGATATTGTAGCTAATATTAGAGGGATCTTGGCTGAAAGCAGGGAATACCAGAAGAATGTATAACTGTGTTTCATTGACTATGCAAAGGTATTTGACTGTGTGGATGACAACAAACTGTGGCTGACTCTGAGAAGAATGGTAATCCCAGAACACTTGATCATGCTAATGAGAAACCTATACTTGGACCAAAAGGCAGTCATCAGAACAGAGCAAGGAAACAATGCATGGTTCAAAATTGGGAAAGGTGTGTGTCAGGGTTATGTCCTGTCTCCATGCCTTTTCAACATATATGCAGAACAGATTATCTGGGAGGCTGGGCACTATGAGGAGGAACGAGGGGTCAAGATTGGTGGAAGATCTATCAACAATCTGTGATATGCATATGACACAACCTTGCTTGAGGAAAGTGAGGAGGACCTGAAGCACTTGCAGCCTCTGATATGGATTGAGGCTCAATATCAAGGAGACAAAGATTCTTACCACTGGGCCAATTGGCAGCATTAGGATAGATGGTGAAGAGATTGTGATTGTTCACAACTTTAGTTTGCTTGGCTTCACGGTCAACACTCTCAGCACCAGTACCCAGGAAATTAAAAGATGTATTTTGACGGGAAATTCTGCTGTTAGGGACCTTTCCAAAGAACTGAAGAGCAATGGTGTCTCTCTGGAGACTAAGGTGCGTTTGATACAGGCCATGGTCTTTGCTATCACTTGTTATGCATCAGAGAGTTGGACAATGACTAAGGAGGATAGAAGGAGAATTGATGCCTTTGAGCTGTGGTGCTGGAGAAAAGTATTGAGAACACCATGGACTGCTAGGAAAAGAAACCGATTCATCCTGCAAAGGGTTAAATCAGGCAGCTCCTTGGAGTCAAGGATTCTGAAGCTCCATCTAACATTCTTTGGACATGTTTTAAGGAGGGACTGGTCCATTGGTGAGAGACATCATGCTTGGGAGGGTGGAGGGACAGCGCAGGAGTAGAAGGCCCTCTATGAGGTGGATTGATTCAGTGACTGGGCAATTGGGATGGGTGTATTGGAGATGGTGCGCTTGACACAGGACAGAGTGAAGTTTAGGGCTGTTGTACATAGGGTCGCTATGAGTCGCAAGCGACTCTACGGCACATAACAACAACAACAACATGAAGGCATTCAAGTCAACCTTAATTGACTCTGGTGTTGACGCTAGTACCATAGCATAGACGCTATGAAAACAGTTCTTAAATCCTCCTGTATCTTTCTCTGCCTTGTCATAATGTTTGCCATGCTCCAGCTCATTGTTATAGAACCTAAGTCAATTCATCTCCTTGTGGTTATTTTTCTTTTTCTCTTATCCTCCATATTTCCCAGAACAATGTCTTTTTTGCAAGCACTGGTCCCTTCTGAAAACATGCCCAAAGTTTATGAAGTTTCACCATTCTTTTTATCAGGTAACGTTTGGTTACAGTTCCTCCAAAACAAATGTGTGTGTTCTTTGAGCTGTACATTATATATGGAATACTCTTCTCCAAAAACATAATTCAAAGATATCAAATTTTTTTCTGCTGTTTTAAATTACTGATCAACTTTTAGATGCAAAGAAATTAATTGTAAGAATTATGGCTTGATTAAGGCCCTTTTTCATTTTAAACTGATATAATTGTTCTTCAGCACATTGGAGCAGTCCTTGTAAGCAAATTTTCCCAATGTGAATGTCATTTGATTTTTTGACAGTGATTACCATGGGTGTTGACTGTAGATCCAATTAGAGCTAAATCCTTAATAATTTCAACATTTTCTCCATTTATGGTACTATTCTGCATAGTGAAGCTTGTTGATGAGTCTTCCTCTAATCCTGAAGCCATATTCTTCATACAGTCCAGCTTCTTGAATAATTTTCTCAGCATACAAATTAAATAGGTATGGGGAAAAGATTCAACTATACATCACAACTTTTTAAATTTTAAACAATGTATGTTGTCTTACTCTGTACAACCTTGCTTGGGCAAAGTAAGGAGGATTTGAAGCACTTGCTGAAGAAAGTCAAACACTGAAACCTGAAATTTGGATTGCATCTAAATGTCAAGAAAACAATTTTTCACACAGACAGCATTATGATAAGTGGGGAAATGATTGAAACGGTGAACAATTTTGTTTACTTAGATCCACAATCAACACATTTAGTAACTACAGTCAGGAGATCAGGAGATATTGCAATGGAAAAATCTGCAGTCAGGAACTTCTCCAAATTTTGGGGAAGCAATGATGTTAGTTTTAAGACTAAGGAGTGCCTGATTCAGGCCATGGTCATTTCAATCGCTTGCTATGCTGCTAGAAGCTGGACAATGACTAGAGATGAAAGAAGAATTTTATGCCTTTGAATGGTGGTGTTGGAGATAATTTCAAGGTGCTAAGGAGCAACAACCTCTCTTTTAAGATATTGATGCACTTGAAAAGCCTTAGTGTTTTCAATTACTTGCCATGCTTCTCACAGTTTGGACATAGAAATGATGAAAATATAAAAATTGATGTCTGAGTTATAGTGTTGGATAGCTGAATATTCCATGCACTTCTAAAACAAAAAGAATGTGTCTTATGCAGTATTTGTCCTTATGCAACTAAGTTATTACATAACAAGTAATTAAAAAATAAAGGGCTTTGGAAAAAGTAAAATCAGGGTACTTCTCAGAAGTAGAGATGGTGAAAATTCATCTTACCTACATTGGGCAGGTTGTTAGAAGAGGCAAGCCCATGGAAAAAACATTGTGCTTAGAAATGCAGGGGGTCAAAAAAAGAGAGGAAGACCTCAGGATGACTTGGCAAAATGAATATAACAATGAGCTTCCATAAACAAGGATTTCAGTCTGACAAGAGAAGCCTGACAAAAGAGAAAAAGATAATAGAATCTTTATAGTACTGCATTTCCCTACGATTATTCCACCCCTGGAAGATGAAACACTACAACAAATGGAGCTTTGATTGTCTTTGATTGATATTTTGATCTTAAATATTGAAGAAGTTATTAATAATACAAGTAATGTTAGCTTATACACTTTTGTAGTTTAGGGATCGTTCTTTTTTTGTCCCATCAAGACAGAATTTATAGCTAATAAGTTATCATATTAAGAAATACTAAAAAAAGAGTTGATAAGTATTAAACAATATAGGGCAAAGTTCAAGCTATTGTGTGTAAGGTTGCTGTGAGTCATAAGCAACTCAATGTGTCGAACATCAATTACTACAAAATAAGTAGTAGTGTGTCTCTTTTCTGATGGTACAATGAGTAACATAATCCACTGAAAAAACTAGCTAAATGGAAAAATTATTCTCTTCTCATGAATAAGAAGAATGAAAATTTTGATAATGACATTCCTACAGAAATTGATCTAGATACTCAATGTAATCTCAATACAGAGGCCAGATTCCTTCTTCAAGGTGGAAGAAAAGGCAATTCACACTTTCATTTGGAAAGCAAAGAAACAAAGAATAAGCAGAATTCTTCAAAAAAAAAGGAAGTTGGAAGCATATATCATTTACTGATATCCAAACCTACTACACAGTTGTTGTTAGGGTCTCTCAAGTTGAGCACGACTCTTAGCGACCATACGAACAAAAGATCTGAACCCTATTCTATCCTGTGCTATCCTCTCATTTCCTAACACACAAGAGACCATTTCAGCAGTCACCATGTCAATCCACCTGGTTGAGGGTCTTCTTCTCCTTTGCTGACCCTCCACCTTTCCAATATCATGTCCCTTCTCCAAAGAATAGCACCTCCTAGCAACATGTCCTAAGTATGTGAGGTGAAGCCTCATTATTCTTGCCTCCAAAGAGCACTCCAGCTGCACCCTCTCCAAGACATATATATTCATTCTCTTGGCTGTCCATGGGATGATCAGTGCTCTTCTTCAACACCACAGCTCAAAGGCGTCAATTATTTTTCTGTCATCCTTATTCATTATCCAGGTCTCAAATATATAGCTAGTAATTGGAAAATATTGTGGCCTGAATCATAAGCAGTTTAGTCTTCAAACTGGCATCACCACTTCTCAATAATATAGAAAGGTCCCTTACTGCAGCTTTCCCCAGTGTAATGGATCTCCTTATTCCCTTACTGCTGGTACCAAAGTGTTAAGTGTGGATACAACTAAGATGAATCTGTTGACAGTTTCCATCTCCTCTCCATCCACCATGACTCTACTTAGTAGTAATCAAACTGACGTGGTTTAGGTACAACAATAAAGACATAGATAAAAGGAATAAAATAGATAATCCCAAAATGAATTGGGTGCTGTACTGTTGTGAGTCATGGCAACTTTATGAACAGTAGATCGGAACACTATCCTCTCCAGTGCCATCATCACAATCTCTGACACACATAAGCCCATTGCTGCAGTCACTGTGCAATCCACCTTGCTGAGAGTCTTTCTCTCCTTTGCTGTCCCTACTCCTTTCTAAGTATGATGTCCCTCTCCAACGAACCACTCCTAGCAACATGCCAAAATATGTGAGAAAAAGCTTTATCATTTTTGTTTCCAAGGAGAATGCTGGCTGCACTTCCTTCAGAAGGTGTTCTTTTGGGAGTCCATGGGATATTGAGACCTCTTCTCCAACAGCAAAGTTCAAAGATATCACTTTTTTTTCTTCTGTCATCCTTATTCATTGTCCAGCAAAGCAAATGATTTAAAAGATTATGGTCTGGATCAGGTGAATCTTATTCTGCAAATTGACATAATTACTTCTCAATTATTTGGAGAGGTCCCTGACTAATTAAGTATTTTGCACCCACTCTGATGCTAGTTTCTACAACCCTCAGACCAAGTGTAGAACACCAGCGTACCATCTCCCCCAAGACATCTCGCTCATCGGGGACATTATTCTGCGGGTCCAGTCGAGTTCCTCAGCTAAACTATTTAATTGTATTCTGTATGTGAACTCTGTCTCATGCTGTTCTGTAAGAACAGAGACACTAAGTCACATGAAGTCAGTCCTGGAACAGAAGCTCAGACACAAGGCACTTCCTCCAGAACCACCAGAGAAACAGTCTTCCCTTAGAGCTGCTGTCTGGGACTTGAACATGGGCCTTCCTAAACTGTGAGACTTTCCTGTCAGTTTGTTGTACTGAAAGACTGATCTGTATATTGCTAATTACTTTAAAAACAAAACAAAATTTTAAAAAAAAACCCTGTTATTGTGCTTACAGTGTTTGTAGAGAAAAATGGTTTTGCATTCAACAACTCATACACGTTTTTAAAATTTTATTTTTTATTGCTTTGCTTACAAAGTTCATAGGCATTGTGATTGAGATGGCTTGATTCAGTGACTGGGGTAATGGGGTAGGTGAGTGGAGATGGCACAGGATAGAGCAGGGTTTACGGCTGCTGTACATAGGGTCACTATGACACATAGGTGGCTCAATGGCACATAACAACAACAACAACCATTATGTATGTGACAGCTTTTTTTAAAATAATTCTGTGACTTTTGTTTATTGTCTATTAAATTATTTTAAAAATTTTAGTAATATTGATGGTGATTTGACTTGTCTTTTTTTTTAAAATTCTATTTACTCTCAACATTTTCCAGGTAAATAAGTTATAATGAAAATTTCCTGATAATACCAGTTCTAACGTATTCAACTACGTACTAAAATTTGGCAGTTCAATCCCAGGAGCCAGCTCATACGAGGAAGATGTAATAGATTATTTTCATAAAATGTGTCGTCTCGGAAAATTTATAAATCAGTTCTCATCCTCATAGAACAGCTTTGTCTTGGAATATCTTGGTGCATTTTTCTTAATACAGAGTTTTGAATTTTCGATAATGTACATTTTGTGAAAAAGATTCAAAAAAGAATTGTCAAATTTTGAAATTCATGTTGAAGAGTCTTCAACTAAATTTAAGTATTATTTTTCTTAAAAATACAAATTACATAGTAATTCTCAGTACAATTCTTTTTTTACAACGCAAATGCTTTTTATTGTCTAATTAATAGAGTAACTGTAATTCAACCATTTATTATTATT
>NW_006400050.1:310592-345708 GCF_000299155.1 Elephantulus edwardii | reverse complement strand
TTATTATTTATTTTTAATAAAAATTTACAGAGATTTTGGATTTCCATTCATTCATTGTTGCATTTTTCTCCCTGTCCACCCCTCCCCTCTAGTTTCTTCCTGTCTTTGGTAAGTAAAAGAATAATTATTTCATTGTTTGCAATCCCTCCCCCCAAGTCCACTCCACCATGCAGCCTTCGTTCTGGACTCATGTCATGACAATAATACCTAATCGTATATAACTTTTAAACAGTTCTCTCTCTCTCTCATCTGATTCAATGCAGTAGGCCTGACCACATGGGATCCTTAATTCAATTAATTCTTATATGCAAAACATTGAGCCAATTAATGACAATAAATTAGGGCATTGAAAGATATGTTTCTGAATCTTGTGGGTTTTTTTTGTATTTTTTTTTCTAGCAAGCATCGATAGTGTAACTTAATGAGATGAATGAATTAATTAATGAATAAATGTTGATGCATAAATTGTTTATTAATCCATGTTTAAATAAGTAATGAGTATGGAAAATCCAAACACCAAAACCAATTAATGTCCATTGATTGTATTTTCTTATTAAGGATTTATTTTCATTTTAATAGCCAATCTATATAATGAGAAGATACAACTCATAGTGAGAAATAACTGAATATCAAGATTTTTCATTTAAAATAAACCAATAAACACAATATGATATGAATTATTCTTAATATCAACTTGTTTAATAAAGAGTTTATTCTTTTAAATTGTGAGTGAGCTGCACAAGAAACTTAATGAGAAATCTTGCAACGTCTTGTTTATAGAAACCACCCTTAGTTTGTTAACAAAACTAATTGTGAGGGAGATCAATGGATATGAACCCTTCTTCTTAAGTAGTAGACCCGTAAGAATTATTCTTGTGTATAAATTTTCATCGCATAGACTAGGGACTAGGGAGAAAAATAATGAGCCCTATATATGTGCATTTTGATTTTCCCTAAGAGATGGAGAATTTAATTATGCTGATCTAATTATCCCCAAATCTAGTTTGTCTGATTTGATTACAAGAGAATCTCAGTTTTGTGTAAGGTTACTGCTGAATCGGGACTATTCTAATTTCTGCCAAATCTAGTTTGCTTGCTCTTTTCATGACCAAAATTATCTCACTTATAGCTGCAACAAAATTAACATGTTGTTACACAGAGCATACATCTACTTAATTCTTCTACACCAAAACCAAGAAAAGACAATTTAAAAACTTAAAGAGATTACTGAAAATAGCATAAGCAGAAGTTTGTTTTCAGGGTAAAAATTAAGAACGGATATATTTTAGAGATTGGAACTAAGAGGGGATTATTATTTGAAATGCAATTATTTTCCTAATTTAAAACAAACAAAAAAACCCAAAACACCAAACGATAGTTATCTCTTTCATAGAACCAGAAGAGCTTTCAATATTGAAAATATTAAAAAGTTATTGCATTAGAAATGGGTGATGGCAACACAAACATACATGCAAACATACGTGCATATACACTTATTAACAAAAGTAACCACCATCCATTATCTTAAATCTTTTAGTGTGAGAATAGTAAGGTATATTTGGCTGGCTTTCAGTCCTATTATCCATCACCTTTTCGAATAATAAGTCAAATAGAGGATGAAGTATTGCCATAATGCACACAACACAAAAGAAATAGTTTCCGTTTTTCTAAGAATATGAACAAATCTTTAGCGTATGTTTTATGCCATTTTTAAGGATGAAGTAAGAAGCCTAGAATGTGGACTTCCATCTATGGCACTGTATGAAATTATACAAATCTGTCATTGTAAACTCTTAACAACCCTATTTTGTTGTTACTTGTTTAGAAATTATCATGTAGAACAACATAAAATGCAGCCTACTCCTGGTACCATCTCCACCATTGCCTCTCTGTGAAGAGCCGTTGTTGCAGGCATTGTGTCACTCTATCTCTTGAGGCCCTTCCTAATTGTTTATTGACTCTCTAGTAAATAAAGACTTTTGTTTATTTGATTCTTGGTTTGATTTAATTTCTTATTTATTTAGGGAATATATTTTCCTACACAATGGTCTCCAGTGATAATATGGGCAAAGTACACAAAGCAAAGTCTCCATCTTTGCTGTAAAGATTTTTGTTGTTATTGTGTTCTTTTTTCCCTTTACAAATATTGGTTTGCATACAATCTTTCATTTACATTGTTTCATACATATAAATTGTGTTTTATACAATCATTCATACATAGTGTGTGTGTACCGTCAAATTGGATCTGACTGTTACAGGAAGGAATTGTTCCTCCTTCTCCAGCAGAGAATATGGTGGATTCAAATCATGTTGTTGTTGTTGTTGTTATGTGCCATCGAGTCGTTTCCGACTCATAGCGACCCTATGCACAACAGCTCTAAACCCTGCTCTATCCTGCGCCAACCGCACCGCCTCTGGCACACCCATCCCGATTACCCCAGTCACCGAATCAATCCATCTCATAGAGGGTCTTCCCCTCCTGCGCTGTCCCTCCACCCTCCCAAGCATGATGTCCCTCTCCAAGGACCCGTCCCTCCTGGCAACATGTCCAAAGTATGTCAAACGAAGCCCCAGAATCCTTGCCTCCAAGGAGCAGCTTGGTTTAATCCTCTCCAAGATGGATCTGTTTGTTTTCCTGGCAGTCCAGGGTACATTCAGTACCCTTCTCCAGCACCACAGCTCAAAAGCATCCACTCTCCTTCTGTCCTCCCTAGTCATTGTCCAACTCTCTGATGCATAACAAGCGATTGCAAATACCATGACCTGTATCAGGCGCACCTTAGTCTCCAGAGAGACACTGTTGCTCCTGAGTACGTTTGAGAGGTCCCTAACGGCAGACTTTCCCATCGCGATACGTTTTTTTATTTCCTGACTGCTGGTACCAAGAGTGTTGACTGTGGAGCCGAGCAAAGTGAAGCTGTGAACACTCTCAATCTCTTCATCATCTATCCTGACGCTGCCAATTGGTCCAGTGGTGAGAATCTTTGTCTTCTTGACGTTGAGCCTTAGTCCATACTGAAGGCTGCAGTCCTTGACCCTTCGCAGCAAGTGCATGAGGTCCTCCTCAGTTTCAGCAAGCAAGGTTGTGTCATCTGCATAACGGAGATTGTTGATAGATCTTCCACCAATCCTGATGCCACAATTCTCCTCAGAGAGCCCAGCCTCTCGAATAATCTGCTCTGCATACATGTTGAAAAGGTATGGAGACAGGATGCATCCCTGGCGTACACCCTTCCCTATTTTGAACCATGCAGTGTTACCCTGCTCTGTTCTGACTACTGCCTCTTGGTCCAAGTATAGGTTTCGTATTAGCACAATTAAATGTTCTGGGATTCCCATTCTTCTCAGAGTCAGCCACAGTTTGTTGTGATCCACACAGTCAAATGCCTTTGCATAATCAATGAATACATACTACATTTCTTGTTGTTTTTGTGAACCACCAAAAATGGCCCATAGCTGACCCTCTGGCAGGTTTTCAGAGGGGGTTAATCACAAGGGAGGAGATTGCTCATTCTTCTCCCACATATATTTACTTACTTTTGATCTATGCCTATTATCACCCTTTCTTTTCATGTCTCCACTTAATGGTCCCCTATTTCTTCACCCTCTTATGTCAACTAACTTACTCTATGGCAGTGATTTTTCTCCTTTCCCCTTTTCCACCTCCTCCTTTCTAACTGGGTTCAAAGGGAAGCTACAGACAGGGAAAAATATTTGATAAGACATGTCTAATAAGGGACATATATATCTGGAATATATAGAATTTTGGAGCACTATAATAAGATAAAAGTAAATAATCCTATTGAAAAATGGACACAAAATATGAACAGACATGTCAGAAAAGAAGACATTCAGATGGCGAACCAAAACACGAAGAATTGTTCAAAATCTTTAGCTCTAAGAGAGATGTGTATCAAAACAACTATGAGATATCATTTCACACCAGTAAGAATAGCAAATTCGACAAACAGCAAGCAACAAATGTTAGTGTAGTTGTGGAGAAACTGGAGCCTTTATTCCCTGTTGGTGGGAGTGTACAATGGTGCAACCACTAAGGAAGGAAATATATTGCTTTCTCAAAAAGTTGTAAATAAATAAAAAATAAATGAGAAAATAAAAAATGAAAAGTTGTAAATAGAAATACCATTTGACACAGCAATTGCACTACTAGGAGTACACTC
Source organism: Elephantulus edwardii (assembly GCF_000299155.1). Taxonomy (NCBI): domain Eukaryota; kingdom Metazoa; phylum Chordata; class Mammalia; order Macroscelidea; family Macroscelididae; genus Elephantulus; species Elephantulus edwardii. Next base: position 341,527 of record NW_006400050.1, on the reverse strand, counting down.
TAAAGAAACCAGAAGAGGACACCTATGTTTATTTTTGCTTTGTTCACAATAGCAAAGCGTTGGAAACAACCCATGTGCCCATCAACAAAAAAATAGAGAAACTCTAGTATATTCACACAATGGAATATTGTGCATTACTGAAAAAAGAACCCATGAACTATTATACAAAATGGGTAAACAGGGAGGACATTATGCTGAGTGAAATATCTCATTCACAAAAAGACAAATACAAAAAAAAAAGACCAATACTCCATAATGCCACTGTTATAAGACAGGACTGACATGGGGTTTGGGGGAAAATAAGAAAAGAGGGGATACATACTATACAAGACGTTGAAACAGATGAGGGAGAGAATGATATAAAAGTAATAATGTTTAGGTATGATTGGATCATAAGAGTCCAGAATAAGAGTTGCACAGTAAAGTGGAAGTGGAGGGGGACGGACTGTGTAAAAATGAAAGAATTTTTTTTCCGAAGAAAAAAGTGAACTGGAGGGTAGTGGGCCAGTGAGGAAAATGTTCAACAATGAAAGAATAGAAATCCAAGTTCTCTATAAACTTTCATTAAAATCTCAATTAAAAAATAAAAAAAGATTAAAACAAATAGAAAATCCCAATATACCTGGAAATTTTTTTAAAAAAACATGACAAAAGAATTGGATCAGTTTAACACATGTTCTAAAATAATACATAAACTTCACACCTCCAATACATTGAAGTCATATCAAATTTAGAATTATACCAAATAAATTGCTTATAATTTAATATAGAGTAAAAACTCATTAAGAAGCACAAAAAACAAATGGTGAAATAGAACCATCTATTTTTTAAAAGGGAAAGTTTAAAAACTTAAATTTTGCACAAAGTTTAAATTGTCTATATTCGCATTTTAATATTCAGGTTGTAACTTTAGATTTGAAGTAAGTAGAAAGTAAAAAGTGATTTTTGAGTTGTTTCTTTTACATAAAATTTATAAACTATTGCTTTTGCTAATTATGGTAGAGTATAATTGTCTTCATGTATTTATATGTAAAGCACTATTCTACATTCTCTATTATTTAAATTTCACAGTGATTCTAAGAGGTAGAATGATCTTCGGTGGAGGCATGTTAGAAGGAAAATGCTGGAGAAGGTAGGTAACTGAATCAATAAAACTTTATATAATCCTAAAATGCTCCATTTAGACATGGCACTAATTACAATAAATTACTAATTTATGATAAATTATATTGTTTGATGCTTTTAGTATTAAAATGGCTTTCCTAGATAATTGTTTTTTACTTTCACTATTAATCTGGGTGGAGAAATATAAGCAAAGTGTGTATACTGTTATTAATCAGAGAGGCTAGTATTGCTGTCCATTTAGATTAAACTGAGACTTTTGTTTTTTCTAATATCAATAAAGAATCATAACCAAAATATCTAGTGTGCATTCATTTGGACAAGATATTTCTGCAATGTCAGACCAGAATCTAGAGGAGAACAGCAACAGCAGCAGAGAGCCAGAGATGAACATAACGCTGAGTTGATTTGGAATTGTTCACCACAGAACTAACCTTACCGGAGGGTTGCAGATTAGATGTCACATTGGCAGGGTTAAGATGCCAATCTGAAGATGAGCAGTTCAAATTTCCCAGTTTTTCTGCAGAACAATGGATAATTTATCCATTGTGATTTGTTGTTGTTGTTGTTATGTGCCATTGAGTTGCTTATGATTCACAGCAACCCTGTGTACAACAGCCCTAAACTCTGCTTTGTCCTGTGTCCATCGCACTGTCTCCAATGCATCCATCCCTACTACCCCAGTCACTGAATCAATCCATCTCATAGAAAGCCTTCTCCTCCTAAGCTGTCCCTCCACCCTCCCAAGGATGGGGTCAATCTCCAAGGACCTGTCCCTCCTTACAACATATACAAAGTATATGAGACAAAGACTCCTAATCCTTGCCTCCAAGGAGGAGCCTGGTTAAACCCTCTCCAGGATAAACATGCTTGTTTTTTTAGCAGTTCATGATACCCTCAAACTCTCTTCTCCAGCATCACAGCTCAACTGCATTAATTCTCCTTCTATCCTCCCTAGTTATTATCCAACTCTCTGACGTATAACAAGTGATTGCAGAGACCATGACCTGTATCAGACACACCTTAGTCTCCAGAGACTCAACATTGCTCTTCAGTACTTTGGAGAGGTCCCTAACAGCAGACATTGCCATACCAATAGGTCTTTCAATTTTCTGGCTGCTGGTGCCAAGAGTGTTGACTGTGGAGTCAAGCTGTAAACAATCTCAATCATTTCACCATCCATCCTGATGTTGCCAGTTGGTCCAGTAGTGAAAATCTTTGTCTTCCTGAAATTGAGCCTCAATTAATACTGAAGGCTGCATTCCTTGACCCTCTACAGCAAGTGCTTCAGGTACTCCTCAGTTTCAGCAAGCAGGGTTGTGTCATCTTCATAACAAAGACTTTTGATAGATCTTCCACCAATCCTGATGTCACTTCACCACAGAGACCACAGCCTTCCATATAATCTGTTCTGCATACAGGTTGAAAAGGTTTGGAGACAGGACACATCCCTGGTGTACACCCTTCCCAATTTTGAACCATGTAGTGTTTCCTTGCTCTGTTCTGACGACTGCCTCTTGGCCCAAGTATAGGTTTCACAGTAGCATGATCAAATGTTGTGGGATTCCCATTCTTCTGAGAGTCCACCACAGTTTATTATGATCCATACAGTCAAATGTCTTTGAAAAATCAATGAAACACAGATATGCATTTCTCTGGTATTCCCTGCTTTCAGTTAAGATCCATCTAACATTAACTAAAATATCCCTAGTACCATGACCCCTTCTAAACCCATCCTGGACTTCGGGCAGTTCTCTGCTGGTGTGCTGTTCCAGTCGTTTTTTGGATAACCTTCAATAGAATCTCGCTGGCTTGTGAAATCAATGACATTGTTCTATAGTTTCCACACTCTGTTGGGGTCATCTTCTTTAGAATGGGAACAAATATAGACCTCTTCCAGTCAGTTGGCTAAGTGTTTCTCCAGATTTTTGGCACAACTTGGTGAGCACATCCAGGGCAGCATCTGCTAGCTGAAATATGTCAATTGGTATACTATGTATTCCTGGAGCCTTATTTTTTGCCATTTCCTTCAAAGCAGCCTGAACTTCTTCTTTCATCACCATAGGCTCTTGTTCATATGTTGTTTCATGAAATTCTTCTGTGTCTTCCAATTCCTTCTGATACAGTGACTCAGTATATTCTTTCCATCTTCTTTTATTACTGCCTGGATCATCTAATATTCTGACCAAAGCAAGCAGGATTCTACTGAAAAAGAAAAATCTAATACATGTTATTCACTCATTGCCATCAGTTCAGAACTGACACTTAAGTGACCCTCCAGCAAATTTTCAGAGGTGTGAGGAAAAGTGAGGTTGCTTTCATAGTTAAAAAATCATTTCTAAAAAAAATCATTTCTAGATTCATCTTGAAATACAATTTATGAGTGATAGGCTAACCATATGCATACAAGGAAGTCCAATGAATAAATATCACTATCATTCAAATATATGCACCACCACCAAAAGCCAGAGAGGAAGAAATAGAAGATTTCCACCAACTTTTGCAGTCAGACATTGATCAAATATTTAATTAATATACATTAATAATAATAGGTGACTGGAATGCAAGTGGTGGGAATAGAGAAGGATCAGCAGTTGGAAAACATGAACGTGGTGACAGAAATGAAGCCAGAGATAGAATGATAGAATTTTGCACATTCAACCGCATAATCATTGCAAATACATTTTATAAGAAACATAAATACAGGCTATACACATGGATTTCATCTGATGGTATGCATAGGAATCAGTTATAATACATCTGTGGAAAGGATTGCTGAAGAAGTTCAATATCAGCTGTGTAAACCAGGCCAGGTGCTGATTGTAGTACAGACCACGAACTATTCATAAGCAAATTCAAGCTGAAGCAGAGGAAAAGTAAATCAAGTTCACAGGCCCCAAAATTTGACCTTGAGTCTCTCCCACCTGAACTTCAAAACCATCTCAGGAACAGGTTTGAGGTGTTAGACATTATTGAGAGAAGGCTGGTTGAACTATAAGAGAATACCAAGAATATCATCAGGAAGAGTGAAAAAAGTCATTCATTACAAAGAAAGAGGAGGAAGAAAAGACCAAGCTGGATGTTAGAAGAAACCCTAAATATTGCACTGGAGCACTGAGAAATCAAAGAGAAGAAATAAAGATATTAAGGAGTTGAACAGATGATTCCAGAGGGCAGCGAGAGAAGACAACGTAAGATATTACAATGAAATGTGCAAAGATCTGGAGTAAAAAAAAAAAATCAAATGGCTGAACTCGCTCATCACTTCTTAACCCAAAAGAACTGAAGAACAAATTCAAGCTTCGAGTTGCAATACTTAAAGATGCTTTGGGCAAAATATTAAAAAATCCAGGAGGCATTAAAAGAAGATGAAAAGAGCATATAGTCATTGTACTAAAAGAAATTGGTGGACACAGAAGAATTTCATGAAACAGTATGAACAAGAGCTTATAGTGATGAAGGAAGAATTTCAAGCTGCTCTGAAAGAACTGACAAAAAACAAGGTCCCAAGAATTTACGGCATACCAATTGGCATATTTCAACAAACAGATGACACCCTGGATGTGCTCACCAAGTTGTGACAAGAAATCTGGAGGAAAACAACCTAGCCTACTGACTGGAAGCGATCTCTATTTTCCCCCATTCCAAAGAAATATGATCCAACAGAGTATGGAATAGTATCATTGACATCACATTCAAGCAAAATTCTGCTGAAAATTATACAAACATTACTAGAACAGCCTATCAACAGAGAATTGCCTGAAGTGCACGCTGGATTTAGAAGAGGCACTAGGGATATTATAGCTAATGTCATATGGATTTTGACTGAAAACAGAGAGTAACAGAGAAATGTCTATCTGTGTTTCATTGATTATGCAAAGGCATTTGATTGTGGGGATCACAACCAAATATGACAGACTCTGAGAAGAATGGGAATCCAGAACCCTTAATCATACTTATCTGAAAACTATTGGCAGACAAAGAAGAATTTAATGAAATAATATATGAGCAAGAGCCTATGGTGATGAAGGAAGAAGTTCAAGCTGTTTTGAAGTAAACAGCAAAAAATAAGGGCCCAGGAATAATAGTATACCAATGGAAGTATTTCAGCTAACAGATGCTGCCCTGGACGTGCTCACCAAGTTGTACCAAGAAATCTAGAGAACAACCGCATGGTCAACTGACTGGAAGAGATCTATATTTGTTCCCATTACAAAAAAGGGTGACCCAACTGAGTGTGGAAACTATACAACAATATCATCGATTTCATACGCAAGCAAGATTCTATTGGAACAGCACATCAGCAGAAAACTACCAGAAGTCCAGGCTGGGTTTAGAAGGGATCTTGGTACTAGGGATATTGTAGCTGATGCTAGATAGATCTTAGCCGAAAGCAGGGAATACCAGAAAAAAATGTATATCTGTGTTTCATTGATTATGCAAAGGCGTTTGTCTGTATGGATCATAACAAATTGTGGCGGACTCTGAGAAGAATGAGAATCCCAGAACACTTTTAATGTGAAACCTATACTTGGACCAAGAGGCAGTCATCAGAGCAGAGCAGGGAAACACTCCATGGTTCAAAATTGGAAAAGGTGTATGCCAGGGATGTGTCATATCTTCATACCTTTTCAACCTGTATGCAGAACAGATTATCCAGGAGGCTGGGCTCTATGAGGAGAAGTGTGGTCAGGATTGGTGGAAGGTCTATCAACAATCTTTGTTATGCAGATGACAGAACCCTGCTTGCTGAAACTGAGGAGGACCTGATGGACTTTCTGCAGAGTCAAAGAGTGCAGCCTTTAGTATGGCTTGAGGCTGAATGTCAAGAAGACAAAGATTCTCACCACTGGACCAATTGGTAGCATCAGGATGGATGGTTATGAGATTGAAATTGTTAACAACTTTAGTTTGCTTGGCTCCACTGTCAGCACTCTTGGCACCAGCAGCCAGGAAATAAAAAAAATGTATTGTGTTGGGAGAGTTTGCTGTTAGAGATCTGTCCAAAGTACTGAAGAGCAATGGTGTCACTCTGGAGACTAAAGTGCATCTGATACAGGGTATTGTATCTGCAATCACTTGTTATTCATCAGAGAGCTGGACAATGACTAGGGAGAATAGAAGAAGAATGATGCCTTTGAGCTGTGGTGCTGGAGAAGAGTATTGAATATACTATGCACTGGCAAGAAAACAAAGAGATTCTTCCTGGAGAGGGTTAAACCAAGCTTGTCCTTGGAGATAAAGATTCTGGGGCTTTGTCTGACATACTTTGGACATGTTGTAAGGAAGGACTAGTCCTTGGAGAGGGAGGTCATGCTTGGGAGGGTGTAGGGACAGCGCAGGAGGGGAAGACCCTCTATGAGGTAGATTGATTCAGTGACTGGGGTAATCAGGATGGGTGTGTCAGAGGCAGTGCGATTGGCATAGGATAGAGCAGAGTTTATGGCTGTTGTACATAGGGTCACTATGAGTCGCTAGCTACCGGACAGCATATAACAACAACAATATACTTGGACCAGGAGGGCAGCCAGGAAATAAAAAGACCAATTACATTTGCGAAAGTCGGATGTCAGAAACCTCTTCAAATTAGTGAAGAGTAATTATGTCAGTCTGGAACCTAAGGTGCACCTGATACAGGCCAAGGTCTTTGCAATTACTTGCTATGCATCAGAGACCTGGACAATGATTAGGGATATTAGGAGGAGAGTTGATGCATTTGAGCTTTGGTGTTGGAGAAAAGTATTGAATATACCATAAACTGCTAGGAAAACAAACAAGACAGAGACATGAAACCGGCTTCTTTTTTGAGGCATGTATTCTGAAGCTTCATCTGACATACTTTGGACATGTTACAAGGTGGTATCAGTCCTTGGAGAGGGACATCATGCTTGGGAGGATGGAGAGACAATGCAGGAGAGGAAGACCCTCGATGAGGTGGATTGATTTCATCACTGGGAAAATGACAGAGGTGTGTTGGAGACAAGAGATAGAGCATGGTTTAGGACTGTGGTACACAGGGTCTCTGTGAGTCACAGCTGACTTGACAGCACATAACAATAACAACAACATAAGTCATGTAGGAAAAGAGTACCCCCCTTTTTCATGAGGAGCAACTGATTAATTTGAGTTGCGCTTCTTTAACAGTGCAACTCCCTACTGGCTAAGCTTCATACACACAAACACAACCTGTTTTTAACTATAATATGCAGTAACAACATTATATATAATAGTTAAATTATTTAAATTGATACAATCTTGTAGCTATTTTACTCTTTGTGTGCTTTGAGAAGTCAAATTTCAGACAGAAAACATTTTGCTGGTGCATGAGTGTTAAGAAGGAAAACTCAGTTGAATATCTGTAATACTGTTTTATCTGGGCAGTAAAATTCTGCTTTGGTGGAATAAGAAAAACAAAAAACTGCTTATCTAGTTTATGCTTCAAGAAATATTTTAAACCAAATTGAAAAATGTAATATGAACTTTTCTGAGTTTTATTTTATTTTATATTGATTTGAATACAACATTTGTATATATTTGTATATATTTTATATATAAACATATATTGTTGATGTTGTTAAGTGTTATTGAGTCATAGATGAATCAGTGACCCTATGAATGAAAAACTTGAACACTTGTATAACTTTCATTTCTCCAATTTCATAGAGTTTCCGGACGCAAGCTATTTCAGAAGTGGATGCCTTACTGTTTCATGCATTCCTGTAATGGTGGGCACGAATGAATTGTGATTAATTTTAGGAAACACAGTGCATGGAATTATCATATGAAACACAGTATGAGTAAGTATGAACTTTTTAATTAACTGACACAAATATCTCTCAACTTTTCAAAATTAGTCATAATTTTATGTGAAAATGCTTAGAGAATAGACAATGATTTTTTAATATAAGTATTGGTGCTCAAATGTTGATTGGAAATACAGATGTTTACTTAAAGTACATATGTAAATGTGGCATTCAGAGCTCATTACTCTCTCTCTACTAGGTTATTTACAAAATTAGAATATAAATTTAAACAATTTTTTTTCAATTTCCCTCCCTCCCCACCCATCAAATTGTACAACCCAATGATTAACCCCCCTTACCCCTGTACATCCACATCCCTCTGCTTACAGCATCTCCTAACCCTCCTAAATCCTTAAACTCATTCTTTGATTATGGTCTTATACAATATTTATCCTTGTCAGACTGAGTTCACTCAGCATAATGCTCTTCAGTCTCTCCCAAGTTTGGTAATAATTTATAAAGATATTGCTCGTGCATGCTGCATAATATTCCACTGTATGAATGTACCTAAATTTCTCAATCCATTCATTTGTGGTTGGATTCATTTGGGCTGTTTCCATGTTCTTGCAATGGTAAGTAATGCTACTATGAACATTGATGTACAAATATCAGTTTGTGCCTCTGTTCTCATATTCTCAGGGTATGTTCCAATTAGTGGAATAGCTGGGTCATGGGGTCAGGGGAAAGAAAAAAAAGAAATAAAAAATGTTTCTCAATGAGGATAAAAAATGCTCTTTAGCTAGTTTGAAGACAACTATTACTTAGAAAAGTGCATTGAATATTATTTGAACTGATACTTTAACCATCTTATTTTATATTGTTGTTGTTATGTGCTGTTGAGTCGCTGGCGACTCATAGCGACCCTATGTACAACAGCCCTAAACCCTACTCTATCCTGTGCCAATCTCATTGCCTCTGACACACCCATCCCGATTACCCCAGTCACTGAATCAATCCATCTCATAGAGGGTCTTCCCCTCCTGCGCTGTCCCTCTACTTTACCCAGTATGATGTTCCTCTCTAAAGACCTGTCTCTCCTTACAACATGACCAGTGTACATCAGACGAAGCCCCAGAATCCTTGCCTTCAAGGAGCAGCCTGGTTTAATCCTCTCTACGATGAATCTGTTTGTTTTCTTGGCAGTCCATGGTACATTCAATACTCTTCTCCAGCACCACAGCTCAAAGGCATCAATTCTCCTTCTAACCTCCCTAGTCATTGTCCAACTCTCTGATGCATAACAAGTGATTGCAAAAACCATGGCCTGTATCAGGCGCACCTTAGTCTCCAGAGAGACACCGCTGATCTTGAGTACTTTAGAGAGGTCCCTAACCACAGACTTTCCCATCACAATACGTTTTTTTATTTCCTGGCTACTGGTGCCAAGAGTGTTGACTGTGGAGCCAATATATAGAATAATATAGAATATATTGAATATATAGAATAATATAGAATATATAGAATATATTTTTATTTTGAAAATACTCTCCAAATTCTAAAGGTAGCATCAGTTATACAAGGTTAAATAACTCTCTGTCTATTCAAGTATGGGACACGTGAATTGTATTATAGCTATTTCATTTTATAATATTCTATGACCAAAGAATTATAAAAATTGGAAATTTGAAGGCTTTGGGAAAAGATCATAGTTAGCCGACTTCTGTAGTCTCATCTTTATTTTTATTAGGGGAATCTTTACCTTACCTTAAAAGCAATTTCCTTGAGAACCTTTTTAAAAACAAAAGACAAGTGATAGCATCCATCAATAAAGTCACATAATTTCCTCTGAGCTAATTTTTCGTTGATATTCCAACAGCTGTTATACAATAACACAAATTAAACTACTAGATGATTCTCTAAAGAGAATAGATTTATACAATTAAAACTATGGATAGTAATTTGATTATTTAAGCAATTCTTTTCTTTCCATGTACCTAACTTATATTTATGAAGATGGTCCAGTAGCAGAAGCTCACAGAAAGTGACCTTCCTCCAGAACTTCTAGAGAGAAAGACTTTCTTTATAGCTGATGCCAGCGATCTGGACTTAGAGAGGTTTGAACACTGAGACTTATCTGCCAGTATGTTGTATTAGGGAATAATCTACATATTGCTATTATGTTATAGCTTAAGCATCTATCTTCTTTCATGTTTATCATTGTTATTATTAGGACAACACTTGTCTGTATGTTTGCTGTGCTACTGATGTGTAATTTGCCAGGAGAGTCATGTTGGTGGACACATTTTAGTAGAGTTTCTCAAAGAAGCAGAATTGGCCATCGAATTATAAAAATGCAGGCCTTTGAAAACTATATGAATAATATTAGAACACAAATAGTTACAGTATTAGAGTTAGAGCCCAGAATGATGTCAATAAAAATAAAAAACAAACAAAACAAAACAAATCCTACAACTACATACCTTGATAGAACATGAAATATGCATAGTACAAATATTAAAAAACCAGAAGATATGAAAAATGAGATGGAATAAAAGCACATCAACATCAACATTCTAAGCAGTAGTGATATGATAGGAGATGGGTTGACTTGAACCACTTTCAGTCAGACTTGGTATGCTATACCAGGAAGGAAAACAGAAGAATGATGTTACATTCACAGATAAAAAAGACAATTTCAAGCTCTATTGTGGAGTACAATGTTTGACTGATAGATTCTTATCCGTATACATAAAAGTATGATTTGTTAATACCAATATTATTTGAACACATGCACCAACAGCTAAAGCTAAAGATGATAAAACTGAAAATTTTCACTGAATTTTACAGTTTGAAATTGATCAAACATGCAATCACATTGAGACTTAGAAAAAATGAACAAATTTTATACTATTAAAAAAATACAAACAACCAAACTCAAATAAGCCACAAATGGCAATTCTACAAGATTGACTATATCTGTGGAAGGAATCATTGGAGAAGCTCAATATCAACACTCAAAATTAGACCAAGTGCTAAGTGGGGAACACATATATAATCAATTAATTAATCATGTACAAATTCAACTGAAGGCCGAAGAAAATTAAAACATGTCCATTGGGACTAAAATATGATCTTGAATATAACCCACCAGAATTTAAAAATCATCTCTAAAAATATATTTAAAGGAATTGAAGACCAGAAGTTGTGGGATGACATCAAGGGTATCATCCACGAAGAGGACAAAAGTTCACACAACAAAGACAGAGGAACAAACAAACAAACAAAAAACCCATCAAAATGGTTGTCAGAAGATACCATGAAAATTGCACTAGAGTACTGAAAAGATTTCAAAGGGCAGCTTGAATAGAAAAACATAACATTTTAAAAGATGGGATAGAGAGCTGAAATTAGAAAATATAAAGAGAACTCACTTTTCATTTCTCAAAATGAAAGAACTAAAGGCAATATCATTATAGAGAAAAGACTGAAATTGTCAACAGCTTCGTCTTACTTGGATCCACAGTCAACACCCTTGGCACCAGCAGTCTGAATATCAGGAGACGTATTACATTGTGAAAGTCTGCAATTAGAGATCCTTCCAATATTTTGAGGAGCAATGATGTCAGCTTGAGGACAAAGGTATACCTGATTGAGGCCATGATCTTTTCAATCTTTCTTTATGCATCTAAGAGCTGGACAATGGGTAAGGATAACAGATGAAGATTTGATGTCTTTAAACTGTGGTGTTGAAGATTACTGAATATCCCATTGAATTTCAAAAGAATCAACAGCTATGCCTTGGAGAACGTGCAGTCTGAGTAGTCCTTGGAGGCAAAGGTGATAAAGCTTTATCTCATATACTTTGTGAAACTTTGCAAAACAGAGGAAGGCCCTCAAGAAGACGACTGATGTAGTGAATGCAGCAATGATCTTGAGTATGTCACAGGTTTGGGATCGCATAGGATAGGACAGGGTTCAGATCTATTTTTCATATATTCATTATGGGTCCTACTCACCTCAAGGGCACCGAATACCAACAATAATTTAGCTTTTTATATTACAGGAACCTATAGTAGATAACATTTTATAACTTTTCACACCATGGAAGGTTTGGAATTTGTTTAGTTTGTGACTGAAGAGTTTTTTTTTTTGAAAATGTTTAGGAATTAAAAATTCTGATTCAAGCAAAATATTAGGAAGAAAAATAAAATTTAAAATTCACTTTAGACTATTATTACTCTTTATATCTTGATTATTCATATCACATTTTTCATTTATAATGGCAAATTCTATTAATTACTATAAAAATGTCAACAAAATATTTTTATAATGATCATCTCTCCTTATTATCCCTTTGATAACATTTGCAGTATATTATTAAAAGCTTAAATAAAATTAAAAGTAATAATATATAAATAAAGAGAAAAATAAATAAGCAAAGAAAGATGACATAGAATGAAAGAAAACAGAAAGAATTAAAGAAATCTAATGTATTTTAAAGGCAGCTCAAGAAGAAAAAGCAAAGTCTTATAACACAGTATGCAGAGAACTGTAATTAGAGAATAAAATGGGATGATTAGCTCAGCAATTCTCAAGCTAAAATAAGTTAAAAACAATTCCAGGACTCTCATTGTAACACAGAAAGCTGCTATAGGCAAAATACTGAATAATTCAGGAAGTATTAAAAAAAAATCTTTTCATTTCCTGGTTGCCGGTGCCAAGAATGTTGATTGTGGAGACAAGCAAACTAAAGTTGTGAACAATCTCAATCTCTTCACCATTCATCCTGATGCCACCAATTGGCCCAGTGATGAGAATCTTTGTCTTCTTGACATTGAGTCTCAATCCATATTGAAGTCTGCAGTCCTTGACCCTCTTCAGCAAGCACTTCAGGTCCTCCTCAGTTTTAGCAAGCAGGGTTGTGTCATCTGTATAACGCAGATTATTCATAGATTGTCCACCAATCTTGACCCCACATTCCTCCTCATAGAGCCCAGCTTCCCGGATAATCTGTTCTGCAAACAGGTTGAAAAGGTATGTAGACAGGACACATCCCTGGAGAATGCCCTTCCCAATTTTGAACCATGCAGCATTTCCTTGCTCTGTACTGACAAATGACTCTTGGTCCAAGTATAGCTTTCTCATTAGAATGATCAAGTGTTCTGGTATTCCCATTCTTCTCGGAGTCTGTCACACTTTGTTATGATCCTTACAGTCAAATGCCTTGCATAATCAATGAACCACAGATAAACATTCCTCTGGTACTCCCTGCTTTCAGCCAAGATCCATGTAACATTAGCTACAATATCACTATTACCACAATCCCTTCTAAAGCCAGCCTGGACTTTCTGGAGACTAAGATACATCTGATACAGGCCATGGTCTTTGCAGTCACTTGTTATGCATCAGAGAGCTGGACAATGACTAGGGAGGATAGAAGGAGAATTGATGCCTTTGAGCTTTGGTATTGGGGAAGAGTACTGAGGGTACCATGAACTGCTAAGAAAACAAACAGATTCATCCTGGAAAGGATTAAACCAGGCTTCTACTTGGAGGCAAGGATTCTGAGCCTTCTTTTGACATACTTTGGTCATGTTGTAAGGAGAGACTGGTCCTTGGAGAAGGACATCATGCTTGGGAGGGTGGAGGGCAGGCAGAGGAGGGGAAGGCCTTCTAGGAGGTGGATTGATTTGATGACTGGGGTAATTGGGATGTGTGTGTCAGAGACAGTCAGGTTGGCACAGGACAGAGCAGAGTTTAGGGCTGTTTTACATAGGGTCACTGTGAGTCGCTAGCAACTTGATGGCACATAACAACAACAACAACAACAACAACATTTTAAAAAAACACAACAGAGGGAATTCAGAGAGTCAGTGTAAAAAGGTAAACACAACAAAAATATAGTGGCCAATATGAAAATATTTCAGGAGGTAACATATGATTAAGAGACAGTGTTGATGAAGGATGGAGTTCAAGTAGCACTGAAGGCATTGGAAAAAATAAGGTCAGGAATTGATGAAATATCAATGGATGTATTTCAAATAGCATATGCGGCCCTGGACATGTATTCTCCTCAATGCCAGGAAATTTTAAAGAGAACTCTCTGGCCAAATTAAAGTTAAAAAAATCCATATTTGTTCTCATTCTTAAGAAAGATCATCCTATAGTCAGTCTAAAGAAGAAACAAGTCTATCTTTCATGAAAGATGTGTAATTGAGGTGTGTGTTAGAGACAAGGATGGTGAAACTTCATCTTACATAATTTGACCATGTTGTCAGGGTGGGTCAGTTCTTGAGATAAGTCATCAAGCTGAGAAAGAGAAAAGGTTAGTGAAGGATAAGGATAATCTCAACTAGATTAATTGACTCAGTGACTATAATGACTGGCTTGAATATAGTACAGATATGGTACAGGATAGGACCAGTTTCAGATCTGCTGTTTCCAGGGTAGTTATGAGTTGACAGCACATAACAGTAACAACTTAGTTTCGCAATAATAGCAACTCCTTCTACATCTTCCAATATGATTTAAGGAAATCACTGGCTCTGACTCTGTGAAGTAGCAGATCAAGGTTAGCTATCTATCATCCAGATGTTGAATTCATACACGATTTCTCCTGCTGCTGTTACTACTGCAGCTGGTGTTCTTGGCCCAATTGATGAAGGGATTCTCCTCGCCCAAAGGACAAGTGCTGCATTCTTTGCTTCTTTCTTATTGATAGTGAGATTCTAGTTTTCTACCCAGAAGCCTGCTCATATGAAACCTGAGAAGATTACAAGAAGACTAATCCACTCATTGCTAATCTATACACTGTGCCTGCATTTTTCCATCCAAAAGAAGTTATTCAACTCATTCACATCATTAGCATAGACTTACCCAGGCATGTGGTAAAATTTAAAGACAAGGTCTAGCAAAGTCGTTTGGTAAATCAGTCAACTTGGAAACAGTTTCTATTAGTTCATACTAATATATTAATCACTTCTTTCTTTAATGTTCATAGGTCTTTCAAAGGCCTGTTATTTAGGAAGTAGATGGCCCATCCTGTTTCATAGTCTGTTTTAATCAGAGATCTCCACCAAAATGTGTCCACCATGGGTAACTATTTGACACACCAGGGACACAGATTTCAGTATCACAACAACCGTAAGTTATCTCAGTACATCAAGCTGACAGACAAATGTTGTACACTTAGAACCATGCTCTCTCTCAAGACTCTCAACCAGGCAGATTGATATGGTGACTGCTGCAATGGGCTCTGGTGTGTCAGGAAGTGTGAGGACGGCAGAGGTAAGAACACGGTCCAGATCTTTGTTCATAGGGTTGCTATGAGTCTTGCTTAACTCAGTAGAACCTAACAATAACAATGTATATTATGCTAATTTTTAGTGTATATGTGGTATGTGTTTTGTGTTATTTGAGTGGGTTGTTTTGTTTTAATTTCCCAATATCTGCTTGTTTAAGGCTTTTTGTTTGTTTAATTTCACTTGAGACTGAGGTACAAAACATTTATTCTATTCCTCAAGTTAGCAAGTCTACACTACATCATTTTTATAACTATTCATGTATTTGACATCTAATTAAGCACAAAATAACTAACTCTAATGAGAGGTTGTGAAGAAAGATTGTTCTATAAGTAAATATGAACTGTGAAGACCGTGGCATGGATCAGGTGCACCTTAGTTTCCAGATTGACTCTAGAGAGGTCCCTGACAACAGACTTTTTCAGTGCAATTCATCTTCTGATTTCCTGACCGCTGATGCCAAGAGTTGATTGTGGAACCAAGAAAGCGGAAGTTATCAACAACGTGAATCTATTTTCCGTCCATTCATGGAGCTGCTAATTGGCCCAGTGGTGAGAATCTTTGTTTTCTTGATGTTGAGCTTCAATCCCTATTTAAGACTACATACAGTTCTTAATCTTCGGCAGTCAACACTTCAGGTCCTTCTGAGTTTTGGCAAACAAAGTTGCATCATCTGTGTAGCCTAGGTTATGAATGAGTATTCTCAACTCCTGAGGACACACTCTTCCTCATAAAGTTCAACCTCCCAAATAAACTGTTTTCCATATAGATTGAAATGATGTAGAAATAGGATGCATCTATGATACACATCTATTCTGATCCTGATCTACAGCAATGTCTCCCTGCTCTGTTCTGACTACTGCTTCCTGGCTCAAATATCAGTTTTGCATGAGTACAATTAAGCGTTCTGGAATCCTCATTCTTCTCAAGGTTATCCATTTTGCCTCTCTAGCCAAGAAAATGTGAGGACCGGATAAGTTTCTGAAGAAAATTACTACACGTTCACAGAAATATCACTAAAATTATCTCCTAAACTGGTGTCACGGTCAGGCAGATAGAATAGGCTAAAGTGTCTCAGAACATCTAGGAATATATCCACACAGAGTGTGTAAGATGGATGTATTTGCATTAAAAAATGTCACAGTGAATGGAATGAGAAAAACACTCTCTTGCTTCACTGGCTGCGTTTTCCATGAGGCTTTGACAAACAGATGAGAATGTTGGAGTAGTACAATGAAATAGAAAATGATTTCTTGTCCTGTGAGTCAGAGAAATTCCTTAATTAGATCGATCAAA
This sequence comes from Elephantulus edwardii, assembly GCF_000299155.1. Classification (NCBI taxonomy): domain Eukaryota; kingdom Metazoa; phylum Chordata; class Mammalia; order Macroscelidea; family Macroscelididae; genus Elephantulus; species Elephantulus edwardii. The sequence continues at coordinate 325,065 of NW_006400050.1, read as the reverse complement.
ATCTCCAACTTTTGCAGTAGCTTTGTTAAAAGAGAAGGTGGATATTTGAAGAGAGGATGGATAATTGAGATATAAATGAACAGGAACAGATATTTCTTAGTACCAAAGTTAAGCCTCCTGGAGGGCTTAGGGTGAGATGTTATGATGGAAGGACTAAGTGTTGTTATTAGGTGCTATTGATTCATAGCTATCCAATAACTAATAGCTCTGAACCTTGTTCTGTACTGTACTGTACTGTATTTCTACAATGCTCTTGCCCATTGCTATAATAACAATGTCAATTTATCTCATTGAGAGTCTTTCTTTCCTAAATTGAACCACTATCTTTGCCAATTTGATGGCTTTTTCCAAGGACTGGTTCCTCCTGACAACATGATCAAAGTACGTAAGAAGAAATTTCATCACCTTTGCTCCTATCAAGCAGTTTGGTTACATTTCCTTCGATATAGATCATACATTTGGCTGCCTATGGGATAACTAAACTCTTCCCTGGGATCACAATGCAAAGATACTGATTCTCCTTCAGTTTTTCTTATTCATTGTCAACCTTCAGATGCATACAAAGTAACTGAAAAGATCATGGTGTGGAACATGTTAACCTTAGTTCTTAAATTGACACCTTTGCTTTTTGACAGGATCTTTTCCCAATGCAACATTCCTTTGGATTTCTTGACTGTTGTACTGATTGTGGTTCCAGGTAAAATGAAATTGTTGACAACTTGAAACCTTTCTCCATCTTTGATAATGTTGCCTGTTGGTCTATCAGTGAACTTTGTTTACATTTTATTGTTATTGTTGTTGAGATATAATCCATAATGAAGTCTTTGATCTTTTACAGTATGTGCTTCCTCTACAGTGAATAAAGTCTTATTCACTTCTGCTAGTAAAGTTAGGGCATTTGTATAACATAGGTTGTGGAAGCTTCCTCCAATTTTGATGTCATACTCTTTTGCATATAGTCCAGCTCCTCAAATTATTTGCTCTGTCCTCTAAGAGGTGGATTGATTCAGTGACTGGGGTAATTAGGATGGGTGTATCTGAGACAGTGTGATTGGCACAGGAAAGAGCAGAGTTTAGGGCTGTTGTACATAGGGTCACTATGAGTCGCAAGCGACTCGATGGCACATAACAACAACAACAACACACAAAGACTGTATACATACAGAGAAATAATATGACCTTAACACATGTCTAGGTTTTGGTGAATGTGTTCCTAATCTAAATGTTGCACCTCTATAGGACTTTGAATCCCAGAGTTGCTTCATGCTACAAACAAGGACAGTCTTCTCTGTGTGCTTTACATCCTTCAAAATTGTGCAAAGAGAGTGAACAGGACCAAGGGAGTTTTGTAATACTTGCTCAGAGCTGCAACTCAGAATTTCAAGGCGTTTGTAATTATGCCCAAGAAGTTGTTCTGACTTAAGAATTGTAGCCTACTTTCATAACAGAATTATAACTCCAGGATTATAATTTACTAACTTCTTTAACAATCTTGATCATTTTTAATAAGTTCAGTGAGTTCTGTGAAATCGTTTTAATAGATAAACTGACATATTAGTAGAGCAGAGACAATCGTAAGAGGCATGATGGCTCCTAGAATTGATAGAGGTTCATGTGGAAATATGGGAACAGATTTGGTTTCATGTTCATATGTTTTGTGCTCTTGATGAAGTGGTCTGACTCTTATCCCTTACAGAGTTAATGCAAATCAGTTTCAGTCTCCCACAGACCAGCCACATTACTTTTATGAATGTATATAAAATGTTATGATCATAGTCAGGAAATAAAAAAAATGTATTGCGATGGGAAAGTCTGCTGTTAGGGACTTCTCTAAAGTACTCAAGAGCAACGGTGTCTCTCTGGAGACTAAGGTGCGCCTGATACAGGCCATGGTCTTTGCAATCACTTGTTATGCATCAGAGAGCTAGACAATGACTAGGGAGGACAGAAGGAGAATTGATGCCTTTGAGCTGTGGTGCTGGAGAAGAGTATTGAATGTATCATGGACTGCCAAGAAAACAAACAGATTCATCCTGGAGAAGATTAAAGCAAGCAACTGCTTGGAGGCAAGGATTCTGGGGCTTCATCTGGCATACTTTGGGCATGTGGTAAGGAGGAACAGGTCCTTGGAGAGGGACATCATGCTTGGGAGGGTGGAGGGATGGCGCAAGACGGGAAGACCCTCTATGAGATGGATTGATTCAGTGACTAGGGTAATCGGGATGGGTGTGTCAGAGGCAGTGTGATTGGGACAGGATAGAGCAGGGTTTAGGGCTGTTGTACATAGGGTCGCTATGAGTCGGAAACGACTCGATGGCACATGACAACAACAACAACAATTTAAAATGTATATGTGTTATGATGTAAATGATTTTGTTTTACTTGAATCTACAATAAATATCCATTGTAACTGTAGTCAAGAAATAAAAAAACCCCATATTTCATTAAGTAATTATGCTGTCAAAAATCTCTTTAAAATTGGAAAGAGAAAGGATGCTACTTTGAAGGATAAAGTGTGCCTGACCCAAGTTATGGTTTTTTTTAATGGCTTCTTATGCATCTGAAAGTTAGATGATGAAAAAGGAAGACCTTAGAATAATAGAGACTTGGCAAAAATTCCTAAATAGTCCTTGAACTTAAAAAATTAATCTTGTCTGTGTTGCAGGAGATACAATGAGGATGTTTTTAAAAGGCACGGATAGCGAAATTTTTCTCACAGACTTTGGGTGTGGGGCAGGAAAAAAATGATGCTTTGAAGAACACATTATGATTTGGAAAAGTTGAAGGTGAGCTAAAAAGTGGGAGAACTTTAACAAGAAGGATTGATATAGTGACTATAACTGTGAAGTTGAGCGAGGCAGAGATCCTGAAAGAAAACAGAGGGGAGAGTTTTGATATGTTGTTCTCAGTGTTGCTATGAGTCATAGCTGACTCAATGGAACCTACAACATGACAGTACCTCATTTAGTTACCTAAATATTCTCACAATATCAAATTACAGATTCATAAGTATAACAATTTACATTTATTTGGGAGAAAAAAGGCTTTACAGTTTGTAGAAGCAGTAAAGTTCATTTGGTACTGTTATTTAAAGGGATAGAAGCATCCTGACAGGGGAAACAGCCAAGTGGACTCTCCAGGGACTGCTGAAAAAAAGTAAAAATAAAAAAATAAGGGCCATGTTAAGCAGTGCAAATATCATTCCTAACTAATTCAGACTAAAAAAATCAATGTCTTATAAATGACCTTTAAGCTCTGAGTCCAAGGAGATAAAATTACTAAATAATAGTTTCATTTTTGTGTGAAGTGTTATAATGTTTGCAATTACTCACTTCCTTTAAACACTCCAAATTAGACTAGCATACTAATCTCTGTATGCAAGGTACAAAATGTAATAATTGGAATAATAAACTATAATAACATCAAACAAGGCTATTATAAGTGACAATTATTATCTGAATGTGCAAAATGATGTAAATAATAATCTGTATAACTTTGGAAAAACGGAACTAATAATGATCTGCAAATTCTTGGCTATTTCTACTTTTTCTTCTAATTTGATTCTTATGTGATCTTCTAGATTATAACACTACTGGAGTTACTTTCTCAGAAGACTACTCTAAGACTCTTTTCCTCTATGTGGTTTGAAAATCATATCTTAGATACTTCCTGTAAGTTTACAACTAGAACTGTTTGCCTGGGATTGAGAAACTAGTGTGAATAGCACAAAGATAGTGTTTCTTTCTGTAAGATCCTTTCTGACAATATACTTCTTGAAAGGACACCAGCACTCTCTATTGTTGTTGTAAGGTGTAGTTGAGTATGACTGTGGTAGTCACCATGTCAGTCTTACCTGGTTAAGGGTCTTCCTTTCCTTTGCTGACACTCCACCATCCTTAACATCATATCCCTCTCCTAGGAATAGCCTCTCCTAATAACATGCCCAAACTGTGTTAGGGAAAGCCTCGTTCTTGCCTCCAAAGACACTATGGATGCACCTTTGCCAAAATATATCTGGTTGTTCTTTTGGCTGGAATGTTTAGTTCTCTTTTCCAACACCTTCTGTCATCCTTATTCATTTCCAGGTCTCAGATGTATAGCAAGTAAGCAGAAAACCCTGAATCAGACTCACCTTAGTCCGCAAACTGACGTCATTACTCCTCAATAATTTGGATAGTTCCCTAACTGCAGATTTCCCCAGGAAATATTTTCCAGTATTTCCTCAAATAAGTTTCATTAATTCCTGACTGCTGGTACCAAGGGCATACATCAAATGTGCATCCAAATGAGAAGGAGTTGTTGAGAGTTTCAATCACTTTTCCATCCATCACAATGTTGCCTATTGGTCCATTGGTAAGATTATTTATTTTCTTGACATTGAGATGCAATCCATATTTTTTTTAAATTATAATGCTAGTTTATTTTCATATGAAAGTTTCTAGAATACACCTGGGCCTCCACAAGATAACAACTAATAACACAATTAGAAATGGACAAAAGACATGGAGAGAATTTTCACAGAGGAAGGTATTTGAATGGCCAACAGACACATAAAGAAATGCTCCAAATCACTGGCAATAAGAGAGATGCAAATCAAAATCACAATTAAGTACCACCTCACTTCAGTAACAGTGGCAAAGTGTAACAGGACAGTAAGTAATAAATGTTGGCGATGATATGATGAGATAGGAACTCTTATATGTTGTTGTTGGGATTGTAAAATGGTACAAACACGCTCGAATGCTCTTTGGAGGAAAGAATAATGTGACTTCACCTCATATACTTTGCACATGTTGCTAGGAGGTGATATTCCTTGGAGAGAGACATAATGCTGCGGAGGGTAAAGGGTTGTCGAAGGACAGGAAGAGCCTCAGACAGATGGACTGCTGCAATGGACTCTTGTGTGTCAGGAAGTGTATGGATAACAGACTAGAACAGCATTCAGATCTTTTGTTCATAGGGTTACTATGAGTTGGACTCAAATCAACAACACCTAACAACAACAACTTGTATTAGAAAAGAATGAGTGGAAGCCCAAAATCTCTGTAAATGTTTATGAAAATTAATAAAATATAATTATAGGAAAAAAAAAAACAAAGTTAACTCAGCCCAGATAAGCAGAAGGAACAAAGATACCAGCAACACCACAAAAGAGAGTGCTGTGAAATGACAGCAATAAGACCAGATCTACTGAGAATTATACTGGCTGTGAATGGACTGAGTATATCTTCAGGGGAAAGTAGCAAATTGAATAACAAACATGACCCATCAAAAGCCTATCTACCAGATACCTTAGACACAGGTCAAAGATAGTACAAATTAAACTGTGGACAGAAATATATCAAACCAAGATAATAAAAAAGAGCTAGTGTGGCTGGCTGTATTAATTTCTGAAAAAATAAAGAGAAAAACAGAATAAGAGACAAGGATACATAATGATAAATGAGTCATGTCTACAACTCAATGAAAGAGTTGCAAGACACACAAAATAATTATCAATAGATTTGTAGAAAGAAATAGACAACTCCACAATAATAATTGTTGTTGTTGTTATGTGCTGTTGAATTGAAATCGACCCATTGCTGACTCTCCTGTGGGTTTTCAGAAGCAGTCAGTTGCATGGGAAGAGATTACCCATCTTTCTCCTATGGTGCGACTGGTGGATTCAGACCACCTGCCTGTGGGTTGACAGTGCAAGTTCTTACCATTAAGCCAGTAGAGCTCCCTCACAAGAATAATGCTGTTGCATTAAGTTGGGACTGACTCATAGTTGACCTTCCAACATGTTTTCAGAGGCAATAAATCACACAGAAGAAGATAGTTCATCTTTCTCCTACTAAGATATCATCTCACTCCGGCAAAAATTCAAATGTTCAAATAAGATATTAAGCAATAAATGCTGGTGAGGATGTTGAGAAATTGGGACTCTGGTGTATTCATGATGGGAATGTGAGGTGGTGCAGCCACAGTGAATCAGAATCAGCATCATGGCAGTAGGTGGAAAGGCATGTGGGCTGTCACAAGCAGAGGAGTGGAGGCCAGACATGTAGCTAAACATTCCACAATGAACAAACCACTGCCCCACCCACCCTGCCCCATACCAAAGAATTACCTGGTTCAGAATGTCATAGCAAGCACCAGGGTCAAGAAAGCTGGTCTGGTGGGGCCCACATGGAGCTCCAGGAAGCTTGGGTTGCAGGGTTGGGAAATAGATTTAGGACAACACAAAGTTTCTGTGGAGAATAAACTTTAATAATGATTATCAAGCAAAAAAAAAAAAGAAAATGATGTTACCACTAACAATTAGAAATACAGAAATAACTCAAAGAAATAAAATTTCTCAACAGCTTATGATTTTTTAAAAATATTTTTATATTTGACTTGTGATCATACATACATCTATTCGTGTATCTATCTGTATATCTTTCATCTTCTGATACCATAAATCTGAGAAACATTTAAATTCTTCTTTATTACGTGTTGTATTATGGCACCTGCTGGTGACGTTTGAAATTACTATCTAATAAGTGAAGAGCATAAATATTAGAGTGGTTTACCTTTTGAAAACCAAAATAAATTTTGATAAGAAAAATAACTGTTTCGAATGCTTCTAGAAAATTATGATATGGAAGATGTATTTGCAAATTTAGTAAATAAGGGGCTTTTCAAATGATTTTATCCAATTTACAAAAATACTTTCTTTTCATTACATTTTTATTGTTAAAACAAGTTACTCCTTAGAAATAAGGAAGAAATTTGTGTCAGCCAATGGTTCTTTAATGTCTTTTTTCCTTTGATGTCTTATTATGATGTGAATATCTCTGATATAGAAAATTACAAAACTATATGCCAGTAATTCACTCATAATTTATTTTTCTAATTAACTGACAGAGCAAAGACATGAAATAATTAGTAAATGTAAGTGGAAAATACATTCAGGGGTTTAGAGCTGTTTTACATAAGGTCAGTATGAGTGACAGATGACTTGACAGCACATAACAAAAATAACACCACAAGTATAAGTTTAGAGATAATTGTGATAAGAAAGTTATATATACATGAAACATTGATGCAGAGTTAAAGGTTAGCTGAGAACAGCACTATGATTAAAACTTTGGATGGCTAACCATAAGGGTTTGTTGTTTGTTAAGGATCTTCTAGTTGGAATTGATTCATAGCTAACCCTCCAGCCAATTTAAATTGTCTGTAAATCACATGGGGGTGGGGGGGGGATTGCTCATCTTTCTCCCTTAGAGCAGCTAGTAGATTTGAGTTGTGTGCATGTAGACAGTATCAAGTCAGTAATCATTGTCCAGTGGAAGAAAGATGAGTCAGTCTCCTTCCCTAAAGAAGTATAGTATATCACAAAAAACATGGGGAAAACAATGGGGGAAAAAAACCCAAAACCCTTATGAAGCAGTCTATGTCTTCAGGATTTGTAGGGATCAGGATCAAGCAGATAGCAATGAAATTGGTTTTGGAATTTTCCAAAAAATAAATAGTAGGCAACTCAGTTGACTTAGTGGTAAGGAGTTGTGCTTCAACCAAAAACATGTGGTTCAAAGCCGCTAGCTGCTCTTGGGATGAAACAAAGAAAATATGAAAGGAAGATATTGTCCTGTCGATATACCTTGATTAATGTTTCATTATGTCTCAAGTGTCACATAGGCATCAAGGAATTTGTCAAATGCAATATTTGTTACCCATGGTTGACAGTGTTTGGTGGAGCTCCCCAATTAAAACAAGCTTGGAAGCAAGAGAAGCATCCACTTCTGAAATAGCTTGCCTCCAGAAAACCTATGAATGTGGAGAAAGGATTAAAGTTATGCAAGCATTCATGTCTTTCGTTCATAGGGTCGCTATGAGTTTGGCCTACAACTCGATGACACTTAAAAATAACAACAACAACAACAAAAACATCTTTTCTCTTTAATTCCTAAATTATTATAAAGATAAGATGGACTAACAGCACTAATAAAACAATTTTGAAGGCCAAGAACTCTATATAAGGTATATTTCTACATTAGTTCCAAATAATATTCTTCTTGTTGTTTTTAACGTAACTATAAATATCAGAAAAACAGAACATATTTCTGGTACATTATGTGATATTTCTCAAATTACGAACATCCAATTTACACACAAATTATAGGGACTGGAGAACATTATGCTAAGTGAACTAAGTCCCATAAAAACAAGTACTGTATACGACTATTATTGTAGAACATGTCTGAGAATCCAAGGCAGGGAAGCAGCGGGGTGAGGATGGGCAGGGAAGGGGTTGAATAATTTGATGTGTGACCAAAGGAAATTGGAAAGACCCAGTGTGAAAAACAATGGATACAAACTTTGTAAATAAGGCAGTATAAAAGAAAAATTTTATTAAAAAATCAGTAAAGCTTATTACATCAAAATCCCAGGGGTACAAAAAAGTCAAATTAACTATTCTTCACTACTTTTTTATGTGAATCCAAACATCATTATTATTATAATTATTGTAGAATTATTTTAGTCTATCTGATAGTTTCAAATTTATGTTTTCTTTGACTAGAAAGACTATATATTATGTATTAAGACAAAGATTTGACAAACTGATTTTAATTATGAATGATATCTAAATACTGTAATACATATAAATTGAACTTACAGACAAATGTAGGTCTAGAACGTGTTCATAATTCTTGTATTCCTTGTATCTAAACGAAGACTTTCAAACTTCTTGGTAAAACTGTGTATAAATAGGAGATGAAGCTATTCTACCACCAGATGGCAGATGAAGGCCACTAAATTGGTATTTCTTACTGTAAGTAAACTGTTTTCTCTTATGTTTTTTTTTCCTACATTATTTTTAGTTATAAAAATGCGCAAAAACTAGAAGCAAATAAATAATAGTAACTTATTACAATAGTAAAAATAAAACAAAAATTAAAAAGAATATTTGGTTGAGAAAATCATGTTTTGCTTTACACTGAGATGTTCAAAGCAATATTTTAGGTACAGAAAATTATTTTCTATAATCTAAATTTCAGTGTGAGGAATTGCATGCATACTTCAGTCTTTCTATTTGCTCAGAGTATAAAAGCACACACACAAAACTATGGCTTTCCTTCAAGACAATTAGTATTTTAGAGATACTTGGCAAAACATGGGAAAATTTTGAAGATATACATTAATTTATGATTTAGTTATCCAGTTCTTTACAACAGAATTGAATGACTTTATCAAACACTAATATATTCTTGTTAAAATTTGGGAGGCTAGGAGTTTTAATCCAGAGAGCTGTGCTGTCAATCCAAAGGCAAGTAGTTTGCACCTGCAGCTTCTCCACAAGAGATGAACAATCTCCTCCTCTGTGACTTACAGTGGTTTACAGAAAGGTCAGCTATGAGTGCTTACTGATTCAATAGGATAAAGTCAGTCAGTGAGCTCTAGACCAATGCTATGAATCACTGCATACACAAAAACGTTTTTGCTTTGCTTCAGAACTGACTCATAGTTGACCTTTTAGAATGCTATCAAGGCCTGAACAGAAAGGGAGATGATTTTTCGCCCTTCTTCTGTGGAGCAATGGGTGGATTCCAACTACCCATTTCCCTGGGTTAGCAGTATAACTCTAATGACTAGGACATTGAATACAGAGAATAATGCTATTGGATTAAAGGAAGAGAAGGTCATAAAAAATGATGTAAATAACAAATATTTGATTACATTAACAGAGAAGAAATAGCTATTATGAGAAAATTGGGTGAAGAGGTATAGTGGCTGGTATTTTGAAAAGATAGGATATGAATACTGCAAAACTGTTAAGAGAAAATTGAAAATTTAAATATTAGACAAATTATATAATAAATATGTTCATGATTGAATACAATTGGATGAGTGAACCACATGCTTGAAATCCTAGTTCAGTTTTATATATCCTCAAGAATTTTTCTTTCCCTTTTCAAAATAATAAGATATGTTCTTCTCATTTATCTTCAAAAAAATAACTGTACTGAAATGGATTCAATCTCATGGTGACACTCCAAGAGATTTCTAATGATGTAAATGTTCGCAGGAGTAAACTGCATATATTTCTCCCAGAGGAGCCGGAGGACGTTAAAAATTGTCCTGATTAACAATAGAAAAAGTAATGGAACTATGCACTTCCCATCTATTGCAAATTTTACTATATTTTTACACATTTTCAAACAGAATAATTCAGTATTACAAATTAAGCCTTGAAATTTCTAATTAGTGCTTTCACCTTGAGAAATGTGAACACATTCTCCTAATTTTTATCTATTTTCTAAATCCAAGTCTTTGCGTGTTTCATTTTAAAACTTGGTTTTCTCAATCCATCCTATGAATTCTCCTGTTCAGCTTTATCATGTTATCATTTAGTTCTTAGTTTTAACTTCTTCTAAGTTGTATAACTTATTTTATAGTCCCTTCTGACATGGGTTTTGGAAATACATATATATATATATAGCATTGTTGTTGTTGTTGTGTGCCAACTAATCATCTGCCTCTCATAGCAACCATATGTACAATAGCTCTTAAAGCCAGCAGCCAGGAACTAGAATCCATTTGGCAGTAGGAAAGTCCTTATTCAGGGATGTCTTCAAAGTTCTGAAGAACAAAGGTATCAGTTTGAATCTAAAGTGTGCCTGATCCAAGTCATGTTCTGTTCAATTCATTTGATACATTTGAAAGTTGGACAGTGAATAAAGATGAGAGAAGATGAATCAATAACTTTGAGTCCTGGTGGACAAGATTACTACACTGACGGCCAAAAGAATAAACAATTTTGTCTTAGAAATAGTGCATCTAACATGAAGCTGTGCTGCAATCTCAAAGACACACAGTACGAGGCCACCAACTGCTCCGTGGCAGAAGAATCTCCTCCCGTGAGATTAGCTGCCTCTGAAAACTCTCCAGAGATTCAGCTGTGGGTCAGTTGCAACTCAACGGTACACAACAACAACAGCAACATGCTACTTAGAAGATGGTGAAACTTCACCTAACCTACCTCAGACATGCCATTAGGACGAGGCAGTGTTTTGAAAATGAAAGTATGCTGTCAAAAGTATACGGTCTGCAAAGGATGGGAGGATGCTAAATGAGTTAAATTGAAAGTGACTTTTAAAATGGACTAAAGTGTGGCAGAGGTGATGACTATGACAAAAGATAAAGCAGGGTCCCATCTGGTGTTTGTAATGCTGCTTCAGTCATAGTCAACCCTATAGCATCAAATAATATCAAAACAAAACAAACAAACAATAACAACCATAAATGGAATGACATGAAACTGCCCAAGTCCTTCTACAAGAAGAATTTGATTTGAATGTCAGGTGTAGCCTTTGAGTTATCATTGCATCTCTCTACGGATCACCAAAACTCTCTTCTATTTCTATACTGCCCTGAGGGCACAGACAACAAAATAAAGTTCTAAGAATTGATTTAATACTAAGTGACACATTTCAACAAATAGCCCTTGAATGTGATCACCAGTTGATGCTGAGAATTTTGGAAAAAAACAACATCCTGGAAAACTGACTTGAAAAGATTCATATTTTTTCCCATTCCCCCAAAACACAAGTAAAATATTGCTAAAGATTAGCCATAAATGAATACAGCAGTACTTGGAGGAGTGTCAGAAATTCAAGATGGATTAGAAGAGATAGAAGTGTTAATGTCAGATCTTGGTTGAGTATCTATTTGTGCTTTACCAAATATGCAAAGCCATATAACTGTGTAAATCATAACAAATTACTATTAATACTGAGAAGAATCCCAAAAACTTAATTGGGAATACCAAAACACTTGGTTGTGCTCAGGAGAAAACACAGCAAGGCAAAGGTATTGTTGTTGCTGTTGTTGTTGTTGATTGAAAAGGTATGGAGACAGGACACATCCTGGGCATATACCCTTCCCAGTTTTGAACCAGGCAGTGTTTCCTTGCTTTGTTCTGACGACTGCCTCCTGGTATAAGTGTAGGTTTCCCATTAGTCCAATGAAGTGTCCTTGGATTCCCATTCTTCTCAGAGTCAGCCACAGTTTGTTATGATCCACACAGTCAAACGCCTTTGTGTAATCAATGAAATAAAGACATTCTTCTAGTACTCCTTATTTCCAGCAAAGATCCATCTAACATTAGCTACAATAACCCTACTACCATGACCGCATTTAAACCCAGCCTGCACTTGTGGTTGCTGTGCTGTTCCGGTCATTTTTGGATAATCTTCAGCAGAATCTTGCTTGCATGTAATATTAATGATATTGTTCAATAATTTCTATACTCTGTGGGATCACCTTTCTTTGTAATGGGAACAAATATAGATCTCTTTCAGTCATTTGGCCAAGTGGTTGTTCTCCAGATTTCTTGGCACAACTTGATCAGCACATCTATTGTTGTTTTATGTGCCAAGTCACCTGTGACTCAAAGCAACCATATGTATAATAGCTCTGAACTCTGCCCTATCCTGTGATAGTCTCACTGATTCTTACATACTTAAAACCACTACCCCAGTTACTGTGTCAATCTGTCTCATCTGGGGTCTTTCTCTCTTGCACTGTCTCTCTACCTTTTCAAGAATGATGTCCTTATCCAAGGACTAGTCCCTCCTAGCCAGATGCCCACTGAATGTGAGAAAGAGCTTCAAAATCTTTGCTTCCAAGGAGAAACTTGTTTTCACCCTCTCCAGGACAGACCCGTTAGTTCTTTTGGTGTCCCAATACTCTTCTCCAACATTACAATTCAAAGGCAGCAATTCTTCTTCTGTCATACTTAGTTATTATCCAGTTTTCTGATTCATAGCAAATAATTGTGAAGACCATGGCTGGATCAGGCACATCTTAGTTTCAAGACTAACATAATTGCTCCTCAGTACTTTGAAGAGGTCCTTAACAGATATTTCCAGTGTAATAAATCTTTTGATTTTTTTACTTCTGGTGCCACAATTGCTGATTGTGTAGCCAAACAAGGTGAAATTGTTAACAACCTGAATCCCTTTCCCATCAATCACAGTGCTGAAAATTGGCCCAATGGGGAGAATACCTTAAAAAGACATATAATACATAGCAGGGAGAAAGACCCTTAATGAGACAGATTGACATAGTGACTAGGACAATGGACTCACTTATATCAGAGATGATGAGGATGGCACAGAATATGTCATGGTTCAGATATGTCATTCAGAGTTTCCATAAATGATGTTTAACTTTATAGAACCTACTAACAACTACTATTATGCAACTTTCTCAAAAAGCTCTTTCTCAGCAGATTTACATAAATTATAGCTATCAGTCTTGATTTTGTCCTGCATTAATTTTCATCATGTTCTTATATTGTTATTTTTTCCACTATTAAGACTTTTATTATTTTGAATTATTATTTTATATTTACTAGAAGCACTCTTTTAGCCTTTTTTACAAAGATGGCATTTTTTAAGTTTCTCAGTTTTTTTTTTCGTCTCTTTTATTACCTTCACAATTTGGAAAAAAATTGGTCAACAATTTTGTAAACATGCCTCCAGAAACTCTACAAATTTTAGAGGGGCTACAGGCTTTTTTAAAAAATTATTCTTAATTTCAATGAACATTTACAGAGATATTGGATTTCCATTCATTCGTTGTTGTACTTTTTTCCCCTCCTGGTTTTGTATGCTATTTTCCTGAGACTATTAATTGAGCGACTTTTAAAGTATTTTGGATGTATATAAGAAGTATAATATAGTAATCGTGGTCTCACTTTAGCCAGTGTTAGAGTTATAAAATAGACTCTTATTTGCCGTTTTGTGGCTGAGATATTTAACTCAGCGTAGTGTCTCCCATACAGTATGGATATCTATCCATGTTGTGTAGTGTTTTACAAGTTCATTGTTTTTCAATGCTTCACAACAGTTCATTGCATAAATATACCACATTTTTCTATCCCTTTATCTGTTGACGGTTAGTTGAGCAGATTCTTTGACAGTGATTAATTTCATAGTATGAAATAATTGCATAGATTAATATATTATTTTCTCTTTTTTAATAAGAAGGAAATAAAATGCTTTTATCTGAATTTAAATAATAAAATTGTAGCTTGAGGACTGGAAAAAATATTGATTTATTTTAACCTACTATAAATTTCTTTTAGAAACAAACTTAGAATTACTAAATCTGTGTTTCCCTTTAGATTTGCTTTTAAAGTATTTGTCTTATGTACAATAACTGAGTGTACTAGGTCATTTAGAGATTCAAAACATGTACAAATATTTAAATCAGGTGATATTCAATGTGATTTGTTTTCCATCAAACCTATTAGTTATATAAATCCAACCTATTGATATTTAGCCAAGACTAAGGATAAATATTATTATTCTTATCTGAGTAAAATTGTCAAATACAAAAGAAAAAAGTCATCTAATGCACTTTTTTCTATCATAAGTATAAAGTGTCACTGAATGCTATATAAATTAACTAATTAGATACAATTACATGAAGTTTT
>NW_006400050.1:301802-310292 GCF_000299155.1 Elephantulus edwardii | reverse complement strand
GTAGATAGAAATATAATTAATAATAATAATAACAGTATCATATCAGCTAAGGCATTAAGTGGAACTCTGAGGAAGTTCCTGAGACATTGGAAATAATTAATAATAATAATAACAGTAACATATCAGCTAAGGCATTAAGTGGAACTCTGAGGAAGTTCCTGAGACATTGGAAATATCTTATTGTAATAGAAAAAACTGAGTATATCAGAATTCATTTAATGTGGTGGACTTTAAAAATGTCATTAACTTATTTGAATAGTATGATTTACAAAAATATAAAAAAAATTCTTTTTAGGATTTAAAATCAGGGAGTGAGATGCCTCATACCTTGTATCTCTTTTTAAGGAGTGCTTTGCTTATTTTGGGCTTCTCTCCATTCCAAATGAAATTGGAGATTGTCTTTTCTATCTCGTTGAAGAATGGAATTTGTATTGGGATTGCATTGAACGATTAAATTGTCTTTGGCAGTATTGTCATTTTCATAACATTGAGTCTTCCTATCCATGAGCAAGAGATATTCCTCCACTTCATCAGATTTCTTTTTGTTTCTTGTAGTAATGTTTTGTAATTTTCTTTGAATAGATACTTTGTGTTTCTGGTTAGGTTTACTACTATGTATTTAATCTTGTGATTAGCTATTGTGAAGGGTATTGTTTTTTATTTGCTCCAGTTCTGTATTCTCTTTGTCACTGTAGATAAATCCAACTGATTTTTGTATGTTGATCTTGTATCCTGCTACTTTGCTGAATTGGTCAACTATATCCAGTAGTTTTTGTGCTGAGTCTTTAGGGTTTTCTAAGTATACTATCATGTCAGCTGCATAGAGAGATAATTTTACCTCCTCATTGTCAATTTGGATATCTCTTATTTCCTTCATTTGCCTCATTGCAATCACTTAAACTTGCAATACAATATTGGAAGATGATAGTGGGCATTCTTGCCTACTTCTTGTTCTCAAAGGGAATGCCTTTCATGTCTTCCATTGAGAACAATGTTGGCTCTCAGGTTTGCACCTAGACTTTTCACTATGTTGAAAAAATTCCACTCCAATCCTATTTTGTTGAGTGTTTTAACAGAAAAGGGTTTTGAATTTTGTCAAAGGCCTTTTACGCATCAATTGATAGGATCATGTGGTTCTTGTTCTTTGCTTTGTTAATGTGATGAATTACATTGATTGCTTTTCTTATGTTGAACCTGTTATGAATCCCCCTTGGTCATGGTGAATTTTTAAAATTTTTTTTTATGTATCATTGGATTCTATTGTCCAAGATTTTATTCAGTAATTTTGCATCAAAGTTCATGAGATATATTGGCCTATAGTTTTCTATTTCAATGGTGTCTTTACCTGGTTTTGCTGTGAAGGATATGTTTGCTTCATAAAATGAGTCTGGGAGAATTGTATCTTCTTCTAATTTCTGAAATGATTTCTGTAGAATTGGTGACAGATCTTCTCTAAATGTTTGTTAAAATCCATTTATAAAACCATCTAGTCCAGGATATTTTTGGCTGGAAGTTGTTTTATTACCTTTTCAATTTCTTTCTTTTTTTTTTTTTTAATAGGTCTGTTCAGGTGGTCAATTTTGGTTGGTATCAGTTTAGATCGTTTGTAAATTTCTAAGTATTTGTCCATTCCTCAGGTTCTCATATTTTTTAGTACAATTTTTCATAATATTCCAATGTTAGCCTTTTTATTTTATTCATTACTGCCTGATTCAAATTCTATTACATTGCCATGGTGGTCAAGACAGAATGGTACTGATACAATGACAGACACATTGGTCACTGGAATAGAATTGAGGATCTAGCAATCAGACCATCTACCTTTGGTCAAGTAAATTTTGGCAAGTAAATAAAACCAGTTATGTGGGGAATCAACACCCTTTTTAACAAATAGTGCTGGCAAAATTAGAAAAGTGTAGAAAACTCAAGCAAGATCCACACCTCACTGCATACACAAAAACACAAAACCAAAACAAAAAAAAAACCCAAAACTCTAAGTGGATCATGGACTTAGGACAAAAACCAAGGACTAGTAACTTCATTAAAGAAAAGTTTGAAAAACCTCTAGATTTCCTAATCAACAACGTAAACAGTCTTCTATGTGTCCTAGAAAATCTACAACCAGGATAGGATAAAGTAGATGAATGGGACCCTCTAAGAACCAAATCCCTGTGCACATCCAGAAACATCTCCAACAGGGTAAAAAGGAAAGCGACACACTGGGAAAAATATTTGGTAATGACATGTCAGGCAAGGAACTTAAATCTATAATTTATAAAATACTTGAATACCACAACAAGATAAAGTAAATAACCTAATTGAAAAATGGGCACAGGATATGAACAGACACTTCACCAAAGATGATATTCAAATGGCAAACAAACACATAAAGAAATGTTCAAAATCCCTAGTTCTAAGAGAGATGCAAATCAAATCAACTATGAGATATCATCTCACCACAGTAAGAAAAGTAAAATTTAACAGAACATCAAATATCAAATGCTGGCGTGTTTGTGGAGAAACTGGAATCCTTATCAAGTTTGGTGGAAGTGTAAAATGGTTCAACCACTATGGAAGCTAGTATGATGCTTTCTCAAATATTTGCAAATAGAAATACCATTTGACACAGCAATTCCACTATTGGCAGTATATCTTAAAGAAACCATAACTACCACCCAAGGAGGTATATGCACACCCTTGTTTACTGTGGCTTGGTTCACAATAGCAAAGAGTTGGAAACAACCCAAGTGCCCATCAACAAATGAATGGATAGAGAAGTTGTGGTATATTCACACAATGGAATACAATGCTTCATTGAAAAACAATGAACTCATGAAATATTATACAAAACAGGTGACCCTGGAGGACATCATTTTGAGTGAAATACCTCAGTCAAAAAGGGCAAATACTACATAGCACCACCATTGAAAAATGGGATGGATATTAGGGTTGAGGGAAGACAGAAAGAGGGGATAAATAATGTATAAGGCACTGAAACAGATGAGGGAGAGAACTGTTTAAAAGAAATATAGGATTAGGTATTATTGTCATGACAGGAGTCCAGAACGAAGTCTGCATAGTGGAGTGGACTGGGGGGTGGGGGGTCGGATTGTAAAACAATGAAAGAATTTTTCTTTTACTTTTCAAAGAGAAGAGTGAATTTGAGGGGGAGAGTAGGGATGGAGACAAGTGCAATAATGAATCAATGGAAATCCAATGTCTCTGAAAACTTTCATTATAAACAGACACTTCACTGAAGAATACATTCAGATGGCTAACAAGCACATGAAGAAATGTTCAAAATCCCCAGCTCTAAGAGAGATGCGAATCAAAACAACTATGAGATATCATCTCACCCCAGTGATAATAGCAAAATTTAACACAACAGGAAGCAACAAATGCTGCAGAGGTTGTGGTTAAACTGGAACCCTTATTCACTGTTGGTGAGAGTGTAAAATGGTGCAGTATGGTGCTTTCTCAAAAAGTTGCAAATAAAGATACCATTTGTTCCTGCAATTCCACTACTGAGAATATACCCCAAAGAGACCATAACTGACATTCAAGCAGATATATGCACAGCCATGTTTATCAAGGCTATGTTAACAATAGCAAGGAGTTGGAAACAACCTACGTGCCCATCAACAAATGAGTGGCTAGAGAAGCTGTGGTATATTTACACAATGGAATACTAAACTGCATTGAGAAACAAGAAACTCATGTAGTATTATTCAAAATGGGTGACCTGGAGGACATTATGGTGAATGAAATATCTCAGTCACAAAAGGACAAATACTGCATAGTGCCACTGTTGTAAAACAGGTCTGACCTCTGGGTGGGGGGGGGGGAGACTGAGAAAGATGGGTTCAATAATGTATACTGCATTGAAACAGATGAGGGAGAAAACTGTTTAAGAAGGATATGGTTAGAGGTATTTTTATCATGACAGGTATCCAGAGCAAAGGCTACATAATGGAGTGGACCTGGGGGAAGTGATTGTAAAACAATGAAAGAATTTCCAAGAGGGTAGTGCACTAGAGGAGAAGGTTGGGAGGGGAGAAAAGTGCAACAATGAATGAATAGAAATCCAAAGTCTCTGTAAATTTTCATTGAAATTAGTAATAAATTAAAAAAAATTTTTTTAAGTCCACAAAAATTAATTAAAACAAAACAAAAAATATTTGAATAGTCTTGGTATATTTGCACACACATAGCGATAATAGACATTGATATATGTTTTAATAACTATTGAAAACATAATAATGACAAGGTTCACTTTTTATATCAATTAATAATTTCCAGAAATGATTAGATATTCACAGACATTTTTACTTGTTTTTATGTGTATAGACTAGTAAGTGAAATGAACTGTAGCAATTTGAACAGTGTTTCCTCTATTGTAACAATTGGTATTTAGTGGAAAATTAAACAACATTAGTATATACCATATTTTTACAATTGAGAAACTCATACCATAAAAGTAATAGTTTAGGAGCTCTGGTTGCCAGGTAGCAAGAAGCTATGCTTCAATCCTGAAGGTGCACGGTTCAAATCCGCCAGATGCTATGCTGGAGAAAGAGGGGCAATCTCCTCCTGTACCAGTCAGATTGAATTTGATGGTACACACAAATACAATAATAAAATAAAAAATAAATTTTAAAAAAGTAATTGTTTCATAATCTTCTTTTTATAATTTAATTGATATTTAGAATATGATCTGCACTCTGAATCTCTAAAATAAATTTCAGTTGATTTGTTGTTCTGAAAACCAAGTGTAAACTTAAACGTATTCTTGTATTTTGCAAATAAGACACTCAATATCTTGCAGTTAAGCCATTATGTTATATTATAGATTATTTCTCTCTGACTCCAACATATTTGGGAAGTTAAAGGTCATGGAATGTATTAAATATAAAAAAAATTTAGGGGACTGCGACGGCACTTAACAACAATAATATCAACATAGAGAGTGATCAGGTGGCCTAGTGGACAGAAAGTTTGTAGAGCTCCTTGAGTAAAACAAGCTTAGAAGCAGGAGCGGCATCCACTTCCATAATAGTTTGCCTCAGGAAACCCCATGAACCTGGAGAAAGGATGAAAGTCACGGAAGTGTTGAGGACTTTCGTTCATAGGGTTACTATAAGTGGCCTACAACTTGAAAACACTTAACAACAACAACATATTTTAGTAACTAGTATAATATATGGCTTTCTTTTTGTCCCAAGTGGGTGTCAGCAGAGAAGATTTGCCAGATGAATTGGGGGTCTCTGGCCCAGAATCCACCAACACTTGGGCATGCCAGAATGTTAAAATATTAAAATGTTTGACCACTTCTGCAGGCTGAGGGCTAAAGTGCTGTGAGCTACTGTGGCCCTTGGTCCAAATGTTAATTGATTTTGGGTGAACACTAATGAACACTCTTTGAGTGGAACAGCGAAGGTCTGTCTATTTGTTCTACTGAAATAACGTAGAGTCGCTGCGATGATGGACAATTGGGCCGTAGGTGTGTCAGACATAACTGGCTATCCATCATGGGTGGTTTTTATTGGAGCTCCCAGAGTGATTCAAGTTTGGAAACAGAATTAGTATCCACTTCCTAATCTGCATGCCTATGGAAAGTCTAAAATCTTGGAGAAATGATGATAATTATAGATAAATAGATTGGTTCATCTTCTGCTTGTATATGCATCCTTCCCTCATGTGTTCTCAGTATATATGGTGGACAAATAATTAAACAAATTAAACTCTAAGAAAAAACATGTAGATCAGAATAAAAGGTGATTGAAGAAGCAGCGGAATGCTCTTGGTGGGCGTTTATGGGTGGTGAGAGCCAATAAGAATTCATGATTTTGGAGGAAATTGCAATGACAAAGTTCATGGAGTTAGACCCATGCTCTGGTTCTTAAATTCAGTTGGGCTAATGGACAGAAAGTGATGCTATCAAGCCAAAGGTCCATGATTTTAATATGCAGCCCTCAAGCCTGGTTTTAACTGTTTTGGGTCAAACATTCTTCTAAGCGGTATAGCTGGTCTGTCTATTTGCTGTACAGAGGTAACTCATGGTTGCTTTGATGCTACACTGTGACCCTGAAGTGCCAAATGTGATATTGGTTACCCATGGTGGATGGTGTTTGGTGGAGCTCCACGAATAAAACAAACACAAACTTGGAAACAGGAGTGGCATCCACTTCCGAAATAGCTTGCCTTGGGAAACCTTATGAACCTGGAGAAAGGATGAAAGGTATACAAATGTTCAGGACTTTTGTTCATAGGGTTGCTTTGAGTTGCCTATGACTCAACAACACTTAACAACAACAACAACAGTATAATAAATATATAACTATAATTATGTTGTTGGTACTAAGACCTGCAGTGGCATGGATGTTTGGTCTCTATTGCTGACAGGGACTATTACAAAGTACTACAGAGCAATGACGTCACTCTAGAGACTATGTTGTCCCTGATCAAGGCTGTGGTCTTTGCAATTATTTGCTGTTATTCAGAGAGCTTGACAATGACTACAGATGACAAAAGAAAATTTGATTCCTTTGAGTTGTGGTGCGTAAGAAGAACATTTAACATATCATGGATTGCTAGGAGAACAAATAAGTTTGTCTAGAAGGGAATTAAATCACATATCTCCTTGGAGGCAAGAATTTTGAAGCTCTATATTTTGGGCAAGGACCAGGAGAACCAGTACTTGCAGAAGGACATCTTTCTTGGAAGGATGGAGATACAGTGCTGGAGAGGAAGACCCCAGATGAGATCGCTTAACATGATGATGGGGGCAGTGGGGTTATGTGTGTAGGAGTCAGTGAGGCTGTCTCAGGATAGGGTAGGTTCAGAGAAATTGTACATGAGGGTCACTGTAAGTTACAGGTGACTTGATGACACATAACAACAACAACATTCCTTATCCAAAACATGGTTACTCATAGATACTCCAGGTAAATTTATTTGCCTCTCCTTCCGAGTACAGTATTGAGATGGTGCACAGATCACAATTTAAACTCCGTCATCTTGATTGTATCCACAAGATCAGAATTTCCAGAAGTTTCACATTTTAAGAAGTCTACGAATTCTGTTTTAGAAAAAAAAAATTCTAACAACACTGAAAAATTTAATTATAATTAAATATAATTATAATGGTTGTATAACTGATATTATAATTGTTACTAGGTACCTTTGAGGCTGTTTTGACTCAAAGGAACCCTTGTCTGTGGATTACTTCAGCTTTTCAAACAAGTAATTGCAAGAAGGCCCACTTAAGCTTCTTATCATAACATTAATTCATTCCATTAGATTTAGATCTAGTATCTTTGACCGCTAAGGCATTGATTGTCACATTTATCGGCAATGTTCAAGAACCTGCCAGCCACAGTAATACAAACTGATGGATTCTGAACTACAGAAAAGTGATTACGGGAAATGCAATCTCTAATGTTTCAATGGATATTGATTTAAATTTACTTTCAATATTTTTTTTCTAAAACACATTGTGCAGACTTCTTAAAAGACATAATTCAGAATAAAATTGGCAGCTCTACTACTAACAACAGACCACATCTTCTTATAGGAACTCTATCATTCATGTGATTTACCCCGTGGAAAATTATCTAATACATTCTTTAAACCTCAGTATCAGAAAACCTTAAGCAATGAACAAAGTAAAATCAGTAGGGAGAATGAGACTATTTTATTATATATTTTCCTTAAGGGCTATAATGCATAAGTTTAAGTAGGTCTGTTTTGAAATAAACCATATAATTTATTACATAAATCAGCTGTCAGGTAAATACTTCTTAGTTCTCTACCTTTTTATGCTGTTGAGGTTATCCCTACCTTACCATCATTTGCATTTTTTTCATAAGACAGTGTAACCCTTTCAAGTATGTATATCAATTATAGCCCTTAAGGAAAAAACCCCAACATTTTTTAAAGTCCTTTAAAAAATTATATAATTACCCAGCCTGAATAAATGTGGTGGGTTTGGCTGTGCTTTTCTGTTTTTTAAATTCTTTTAAGTTTTGTTGTGTCCTCTTAATTAAGTGATATGAAAACCTTTGTTCTGTTCAAAGGCATCTGATTCTTTAAACTGCAAATAGTAACTTTGTTGTAGGTTATCACATTACCAGAGTGAGATACTACAGAGTTTGTACTGCAATAATCAGCTTATTGAATTATGCTTCTTCCATGTTAGGGAAGCCCTTGGTATATGTTTCATGAAGTCGTTGCATTACTGCCTACTATATCAGTGAGGAAGGTCATCCCAATACCTCTGCTCTACACCTGAGGAGAGCCTGGGAGGCCAAAGGCACTGTTCCTTGTGGGACGGGTTAGATTTTTTTGGTGGTGCCATACTGACATATGCTGGCCTTGAAGGCTAGTAGGTTTCTGTTTCTTCAAATCTTAAACTGAAAGGCAATAATAATAGCCATGTTGTAACAGTCAAATATATATGTATATGTATGTGTATATGTATATGTATATATA
>NW_006400050.1:265898-299116 GCF_000299155.1 Elephantulus edwardii | reverse complement strand
GAGGAAGGCCCTCTATGAGGTGGATTGATTCAGTGACTGGGATAATTGGGATGGGAGTGTCAGAGACAGTGCAATTGGCACAGGACAGAGCGGAGTTTAGGGCTGTCGTACATAGGGTCGCTATGAGTCGCAGGCGACTTGACGGGACATAACAACAACAACTTAAAATTTGTTTTTTGAAATTTCCTCAAAGTGCACTTTAAAATGTATAACCAGAACAACACCCCTTGATATCAATTGCTAGAAAAAGAAGTAAGAGGAACAGAATACCTGAACAGGGTATATCTGGGAAGCAGGAAACAACAGGGAAACCAAGCTTTGCTACAAATAGTGGAGAAGGAAACTGGCTAAGTGACAGCTTAGGCCTCCCCTCTTCTGTAGGCTGGATGTGAAGAGGAGGCTGCACACATACTTGCTCTTTCCTTTATTGCCCAGATGGTTAGATCACACAGGGAACAGTAATACTTCAGTTCAGTTTTCATGATGTAGTGTTGGATTGTTAATACGCTTCACCACTACTTCTTCATATTGTTGTTCTGTCTGTAACCCTTCAGTTATGCTTTTACTTTCTTCAAATTTGGGTAACACAACTGCAATGCAGCCTTCAGTAGATGGCTTCTCTTGAAGAATGGATGGATTATGGGGAAATGTTTTTGTTAACTTCCATCAACAGTCCTCTAACACAGCTAGATATGGTGTATTCATCTCCATCTGAACACTAAATTTTACACAAAGGTGCAAGTTCTGTTAGAAATTGTGCTCCCCGTTTAAATTTCCCAGAGACCTTGTTCTGAAGTCTGCTACAGTTGGTACTGATCTGATAATGCTTTCAGTGTGACGACACATATCCGATTAGAGTGCTGTAATAGACAGTGGTTTTCACAAGGTTTCTTTTTGACATCTGCCTTGTACCGGTGAGTGAAGTAGTGGTCTAAGAGCAATGGTACTGAGGGCGAGACGGCCACCGGCCACCAGCTGGGTAGCCTTGAGATATCCAGCATGGCCACCCCTGCCTTTGTGTTATAAATCTTAATCTCTATATTTTAATGAGGCATGGTTAGGAGCAAGAAAGCAATGATATAATTATTCTCCATGATGTGATCAGTCCATCACATATTAGGGCATTAGAGTGAGACTCAATGTTGTTGTTGCTATTGTTGTTGTTAGGTGGCACAGAGTTGATTACAATTCATAACAACCCTATGAACAAAAAATCTGAAGCCTGTTATATAACTATCATCATTCTACTAGTTTTCAAAGTTTTGTTATTTAAGAAGTAGGTGTCAATCCTGCTTTCAAGTCTGTCTTAATCTGGGAGCCCTATCAAACCCTATTAACCAGGGATAACTCATGCCATTTAACACACCAGTGGCACAGCTTTCAGAACCACAATAACCTCAAGTTATCTCAGCACAGCAAACTGGAAGACAAGTGCTATATCACTTAAAACATTGGTGTCCCCAAATATAATTAACACCAGGCTGAAGAGAAAAAAAATCACACAGTTTATACCTGGCATTCAATCTCTTATGTGAAACAGTTGGATTCTAAAGGACAGATCCTCTTTAAGTTGAAACTCAGTTTTGAACTGTTGGGTCATTTTTGTTGTTGTTGTTTTATTAGCAATCATGTGTGAGCTGATTGGTTCCCTGGAGTTATTTAAAAAAAAACACCACGAAACAGCTTGGGCTATAAGCCTCTTGTTTAAGTCAATAAGAACCTGGTGGTTGGCCTTTGTATTTAAAAGTTGGTTGGGCCCTCCAGGCCTACCTTTAATTGGGTTTGGGAAGAACATTTTTCTAAATGGTATAGCACTTGTCGGTCAATAGAGTATACCCTTTGCATCCAAATCTACACATATTGAATTCCTCAGTTAGGAATATTACTGATGTCAAGACACACGGAGATTACGAAGGAATTCTGGGTCTACATTAGCTTAATGGACACAAACAACTTCCTCCAGAGAAAAGACATATTTTTCCTATAAGAAGTACCACAAATTCAGATTTCCAATCTCCTGAAGCATGAGAGAATATACTTCCTTTTCCGTTTTAAAGCATCAGTCACATTTTTGTTATACAAGACAGAGATTACACCCCCTCAAATCTCTTATTTTTATTCTTTTTTATCTGTTTTATTTGAGTGAAAGTATAAAATTGCATTTATTTATTTCAGATAATCATTTATGCTCAATAATTACTATTGTTTATTGCAATTAATTTTTATGTTTATGTAAACCCATATTCTATTTTGTTTTCATTACACCTACATTCTCTAGGTATTTCTTTCTCCTCTTTTCTTCCCCACACTACCTTATTTAATCTGTAGAGTGTATTCCAGATTGTTGATTAGAATACATTAAGCTTATGATTGAATATTCCTTTCAGATTGACTTTTCCCTTCACCTATTTTAATACTTTGCCCCCCTCCTTACTACCCCTACCCTCCTGCCATGCCTGTCATTATACACTCATTGTCATAACATTGGACTTACACAGTATTTGTCCTTTTGTGACTGTGTTTGTTCATTCAACCTAATGTATTGATTCATTTGTGTTGTGAAGTATTTCACACGTTAATGGTTT
This sequence comes from Elephantulus edwardii, assembly GCF_000299155.1. NCBI lineage: Eukaryota > Metazoa > Chordata > Mammalia > Macroscelidea > Macroscelididae > Elephantulus > Elephantulus edwardii. The sequence goes on along the minus strand of NW_006400050.1, from coordinate 296,531 downwards.
TACAATGTTGCCTAATACACCATTTTATGAATATATCAGTTTCTCTATCCATTCATTTGCTGATGAGCACTTGGCTAATATCTCTTCGTTATGCTATAATAAACATGGATGTGTATACATGTGCTTGTGCCATAGTTCTGTTTGTGTCACAGCTCTATTTTCTTTAAGGTATATTTTCAGCAGTGAAATGTTGTTTTTGTTTTTGGTGCCATCCAGTTAAATACAATTACAATGATCTTAGAAACAACAAATCTGAACTCTGTCCATTTTTATGTTCTCTGACATATTGGAATCCATTGTAGCTGTCAAGATGTCAATCTGTCTGACTAATGGTCTTCCTCTCTTTCGCTTATCTTCACATTTGCCAGCATGGTGTCCTCTTCAAGGAATAGACTATTTTAGACACATGCCCAAAGTATGTGACATGAACTTTATTACCATTGTCTCCAAGGAGCACTTCAGCCCAATTTTCTCCAAGACATATCAAGACTCATTAACAGTGTGTGTTACATAGATGACACAACCTTGCTTGCTGAAAGTGAGGAGGCTTGAACCTCTTGTTGCAGAAGATCAAAGACTTCATTCATCACTGTGGATTACATTTCAACATCAAGAAAACAAAAATTCTCACCAACTGGATTGATAGGTAAGTTCACAATAGATGGAGAAAATATTGAAACCATAAACAAATTCATCTAATGTGGATCCACAATCAACACACTTGGTACCAGCAGTCAGAAGATAAGGAGAAATATTTCAGTGGGATTCTGGGGCTTTGTCTGATATACTTTGGACATGTTGTAAGGAGGGACAGGCCCTTGGAGAGGGACATAATGCTTGGGAGGGTGGAGGGAAGGCACAAGAGGGGAAAACCCTCTATGAGGTGGATACGATTCAGTGACTGGGGTAATCGGGATGGGTGTGACAGAGGCAGTGCAATCGCCACAGGATAGAGCAGGGTTTAGGGCTGTTGTACATAGGGTCGCTATGAGTTACAAACAACTTGATGGCACATAACAACAACAACACCACCACCACATTGTTTTATCCAATCATTCACATACATTGTTTTATATAATTAATTACAATTCACCTATGCTTGTTATCACCCTGTCTCATCAAGTCCCCATTGTAGATTTTTTATTCCTTCATGCATCCAACTGTCCACTAACCTCTAACCCCCTAATGAATGGCCCCTCTCAATTTTTCTTCCTTCCTTTGTTCTCCCTTCCTTTTTTAAACACTTTTGCATATCCTGCTCTGCAATCCCTAAGGCATGCTATTCGAATCTGCTCCAGGGAGAAGGATGGGCAAGCTCCTCCCAGTCAATTAACTGCCTCTGAAAGTCAGCTGTAGGGTTTGCTATGGGTCATTTCTGACTCAATAGTATAAAACTACAGTATGTGTATATTCTGCTCAGTTATCCTCCTATTTTCATAATAGTTATCTTACATAGCATTTATTTATTTTTATTATTGTGGTTGCATTGTACCATTGTTCTGTGCCTGCATGTTACTGTTATGTGCTATCGAGTCACCTATGGCCCATAGCAACCTTATGTACAACAGCTTCGAAGCCTACCTTATCCTGAGCCAGTCTCACTGATTCTGAAACACCAATTCTTACTGTCGCAGTTACTGTATCATCTATCTCATCCAGATCTTCCTCTTTCTGCACTGTCCCTTTACCCTTCCTAGCATGATTTCTTTCTCCAAAGGCCAATGCCTACTGGCCACGTGCCCAAAATATGTGAGATGGAGTTCCAAAATCCAAGCCTCTGCCCTTATGCCTGGTGGTTATTGTGGAGAGTGCCGAGTGTGCGCTCCAGGCTCAGAACACACATTTATTATAAAAAAATAAATTAATTAATTAAAAAATTAAAATTCTTTTAAAAAATCCAAAAAATTTTACAAAACATCCTCATCTCCTCCGACAGAACCATTCATTCATTCATTCATGTATGTATGCATTTATTTACTTATTTAAACTTTTTATAAATAACCCCGTGAATCAACCGAGACCAATTCACTAGCCCCCAGCCCCGCAGCAGCTCCAAGGAGGACGGTCAGCCTCGCTCCCCACTCAGCGATCAGCACCCGGCGACAGCGGATCCACCAGGTCATGGCCTGTGGCCCTGCTGGAGGCCGTGCTGAGATGAACCCCAGTGCCCCCAGCTACCGCGTGGCCTCGCTCTACGTGGGAGACCTACACCCTGACGTGACAGAGGCGATGCTCTAGGAGGAGGTCAGCCCTGCTGGGCCCACCCTCTCCATCTGGGTCTGCAGAAACGCTGCTCAGTGGACTGCGTGTATGTGAACTTCCAGCAGCCTGTGGACGCGAGCGTGCTTTGGACACCATGAATGTTGATGTTATAAAGGGCAAGAGAGTACGCATCATGTGGGCTCAGCGTGATCCATGCTTCGTAAAAATGGAGTGGGCAACATAGTCATTAAAAGTTTGGACAAATCCATTGATAATAAAGCACTGTAGGATACATTTTCAGCAGTTGGTAATATCCTCTCATGTAAGGTGGTTTGTGGTGAAATGGTTCCCAGGGCTATGTATGGATTTGTGCATTTTGAGACACAGGAAACAGCTGAAAGCTATTGAAAAAAATGAATGGATACTTCTAAATGATTGTAAAGTATTTGTTGGACGTTTTAAGTCTCACAAAGAATGAGAAGCCGAACTCAGAGCTAGGGCTAAAGAGTTTACCAATGTTTACATCAAGAATTTTAGAGAAGACGTGTTGATGTACAAGGCCAAGAGCCTTTGACTGCTTCCATGTTGGCATCTGCCCCTCCTCAAGAGCAAAGGCAAATATCGGGTGAAAGACTGTTTCCTCCTATTCAAGCCATGCACCCTACGCTGGCTGGTAAAATCACTGGCATGTTACTGGAGATTGATAATTCTGAACTTCTTCATATGCTTGAGTCTCCAGACTCTCTTCGTTCTAAGGTTGATGAAGCTGTAGCTGTACTACAAGCCCACCAAGCTAAAGAGGCTGCCCAGAAAGCAGTTAACAGTGCCACTGGTGTGCCAACTGGTTAAAATGGTCAGGGACCTTGAAAGAAAACTCGTGCTTCACTGAAGAAAAGGAACTAAACATAAAAAAACTTAGATGTTGTGGGAAAAAAAATTGCACAATATAAAATAAATTAAAAAAGGAAGGAAACTTTGAACCTTATGTACCGAGCAAATGCTGAGGCCAGCAGGTGCTAGTCCTAGATTACTTATTCATTTTAAAAAAAAAAAAAGAAAAGAAAAAAATAGCAAAATATAGAAACAAATTAATGTTTTATGGACTCTGGGAAAAAGGATTTTTAGCAAAGTACAAAACACTAAAACATTATTTTCTTTAATTTTGTAATTCTTTACTGTGGAATAGCTCAGAATGTGACTTCTGTTTTAGGTAACAGAACCGATAACTGAGCAAAGAAACGTAGTTTGGATTATAAAATTCTTGTTTTAATAAAAATTCCTTAAACCATGCAAAAAAAAAAAATACTAGCCTCCAAAGAGAAACTTACTTGGTTTCACCCTCTTTAAGATACTTATTTGTTTTCTTGGTGGTCTATTGAATATTCAAGAAAGTTTTCCAGCACTACAACTCAAAGGGATTGATTCTTCCTCTATCGTCCTTAGTCATTGTCTAGCTTTCTGATCCATAGCAAGTAATTGTGAAGGTCATAGCCTGAATAAGGCATACCTTAGTATCTATACTGATATCATTGCTGTTCAGTACTGTGGAGAGGTCCCACCCTATATACAATAGCTCCAAATCATGCCCTATCCTGAGCCAGTCTCACTGACTCTGACACACCTACCTGTTACCTCAGTTATTGTGACAACCATCTCATCCAAGGTATTCCTCTCCTGTGCTGTCCCTTCACCTTCTCAAGCATGTTATCCTTCTCCAAGGACTGGTACCTACTGGCCACTTTTCCAAAGCATCATGCTTTATAAGGTATCTTCTGTAAATTAAATTTCAGTGACATATGTTGTTATCATTAGATGTCATCAAGTTGAGTATGACTCACAGAAACTCTATGAACAAGTCTCAACTCTTTGATATCTTGACTATCATTAAAATCTCCAATAATTTGGAAAACAGAAAAAGGAGGATTACTCCTAGAGTCATTCTATGAAGCAAATAAAACCCTTATAAGAATGACAAGTAAAGATATCCTTAATTGTTTTTAAAGGTAGGAAATAAATCTCTCTCATGAATATTCCCCAAAATTATTAACAAAATTCTAGCCAATATTATCCAACAACATATCAAAACACTGATACCTCATGACCAAGTGAGATGTATATCAAGCAAGTATGTAAGCTTGCAAGGATGGTTTGAAGCTATTTTCTCCCACACTGTAAGATATGTGTGTGTGTGTGTGTGTGTGTGTGTGTGTGTGTGTGTGTGTGTGTGTTGCCTAACCTGAATAATTTAATTTATGTTTTCTTCAAATATTTTTATAGTTTTAAATCTTTAAGTAAGGCTTAGTCTTAGTTCCTGCTGATGTATTATTTAAGGTGGTATCTACCTTTATTCATGTACATATAGCTTTGCAAAAGGTCAAGTACTGCAGTCTTCAGTATGGATTGAAACTCAACATTAAGAAAACAAAGATTCTCACCAATTGTCAGAATCATGATTAATGGAGAAGTGACTGAGATTGTTAATTTAATTTTTCTTGTTCACAATCAGCACTCTTGGTACTAGTAGTTCTGTACTAAAAAGGATTACAGTAGGAAAATCTGCCATTAGGAACCTCTCCAGAGTGCTAAAGAGTAATTATGTCAGTCTAGAGCCTAAGGTGCACCGATCGAGGCCATGGTCTTTATAATTGCTTGTTATACAACAATGACTAAATGACTAAAGATTACCAAAGATGAATCGATTCCTTTGAGTTGTGTTGCTAAAGAAGAGTATTTGACATATCATGGACTGCAAAGAAAACTAACAGGTTTATCCAGGAGAGGGTGAAAACAAGTTGCTTCCTGGTTTCATAGATTTTGAGGTTTACTCTGAAATATTTTGGGCATATTGCCAGGAAGAACCAGTCCTTGGAGAAGGATGTCATGCTTGGAAGTATAGAGGAAGGATGTCATGCTTGGAAGTATAGAGGGACAGTGCAGCAGAGAAAGCCTGTGATTGAGATGGATTAACATAGTGACTGATGTAATGGGAGTAGGTGTATTAAAAACAGTGAGGCTGTCTCAGGATAGGGCAGAGTTCAGAGCCATTGTACATAGGATTGCTATCAGCTGCAGGTGACTCACCAGCACATGACAACAATTAGAAGAAAATTTTAGAGGACTGATATTCTTCATTGTCACACAGCTCTGTCCCACTCATAACTACTCATAATTCAGGTAAATGAAACACTTTCCTCATAAATACATTTCTAATGAATGAGCCATTATAAGATAACACTTTTTTTTTTTTATCCTGACAAGAATAATTGTCTTTTCTGTGTACATAAATGATAATGATGTACTAGGTTAAAGGACACTACTTAGGTGATTTCTATTTATCAGAATGGATAAAATTGATTCACTATATCAATAACTGCCCAAGAGGAACTAGAGATATATCGATTTAACCATTAAGGAGACCAGAGTACAAATGGAATTTTAACTTCATTAAGCTTAAGTGAGCACATTGCTATTACCCAGGCTATCTGTCTTTGTCCACTGGCTAACCAAGGGTATCAAATGGGGAAATAATAGAATCACAACACTTGTAGGACAATAGAAGAGCACAGGGGTTGGAATCTATGTTTACAGGTACAAATATAGTTTCATACAGAATGAAACAATAGTAAGAATCAAATAACATATTGTTGTTTTTATGTACCATCTAGTCTCTTGCGACTCATAGCAACCCTATGTACAACAACCCTAAACCTTGTTATATCTCTTGCCAATCTCGTTGTCTCAGACACACTTATCCCCATTACCCCAATGACAAAATCAATCCATCTAATCAAGGGTCTTCCTCTCCTGCACTGTCCTTTCACCTTCCCAAGTATGACTCCCCTCTCCAAGGACTGGTCCCTCCTTGAAACATGTCCAAAGTATGTCAGACAAGCTTCAGAATACTTTTCTACAAGGAGCAGCCTGGTTTCACCCTCCAGGACAAACATGTGTGTTCTCCTAGCAGTCCATGGTACATTCAACACTCTTCTCCAGCACCAAAGCTCAAAGGCATCAACTCTCCTTCTATCCTCCCTAGTCATTGTCCAGCTCTCTGAAGCATAGCAATGGGAAAGATCTGTCCTGTATCAGGCGTACCTTAGTCTCCAGACTTACATGTAAATAATATATTGTATTTTAAAATTTATTGTGAAAGAGCCTTTGAAGCATTAAAAGCAAAAGTATCCATTATGTTATTGAGATGAACCTGTATCAGGATGCTAATCAAGAAATGACAGCTCGAATGCATCCATTTCTCTTTTGTAGAAAGATGAGAAGTCTCTTCTTTGAAAGCTGTACAATTTCAAAATCCAGTGAAAGATTGCTATGAATAGAATCTATTGGGCCAACCAACGGCATTGTATCATCAGTTATTTCAGATGAACCGATGCTTTGTAATGCAGCCTTGAAGAATATAGTGTGGATGACTGAGCGAACAAAAGAAAATTGCCTTATGAATAGTAGAGCCAAAATGTTCCTTCAAAATAAAAATGACAAAACTTAATTTTATTTACTTTGTACCGATTATTGAGAGGAGTAGATTATCGTGCTTAATAAATAGAAAGAGAGCTGGACAGAGAAATATGATCAAGAGAAGCTTTGGTATAGTAACCAAAATTAGTTCAAATACACTAACAATTGTGGTTACATTTTAGGACTGAGAATAATTTTATTTTGTATGTAAGGAAACACACTGGAACTAACTCAATGGTATCATTTCATTGCAACTGTAAGAAATCACTATGAAATTTAATGTAATACTTAATGACTGTCAGTGCTAGTTCTTTCAGAATAATTAGAATTGTACCTGTATCTGCTACGTTGGTTTATGGTGTAGATATTTCTGGATATTGTTGTTTTTTTGTTAGTTGCCATCAAGTTCCACTATTCCAACCCAATTTAAAACAGTTAAGGACTTTACCCTTTCCTGTGCCATCATCAAGGTGTCCACCTTGCTCAAATCCACTATTGCAGTCAATGTCAATCCATCTCAGGCAAAGTTGAAATTTAGGCTTCCTTTCAGTGACCTCATCCAGCCTAATATCCTTTCCAAAAACAGGATCCCTTAATGTCATTTTTTACAGGAGGTGAGATCAATTTCAACACCCTTGCCTTTATGGAATACACAGGTTGTATCTCTCAAAAAATATATATTTATTCTTTTGTAAGTCCCTGATATAGTCAATACCCACTTTCAACAATGTAATTTAAATGAATTAATTGTTCTTCGGTGTATCAGTTTCCCAACTTTCAGAAATGACTTTGTAAAGTGTTACCTAATTTGGCATGGACTGAAAAGCATTATTCTGAATAAATTAAAATATTGAAAATACCATTACTTTGATCAGGTGCACATTAGCCTGCGAAGGTCATCACTGAACTTTAGCATTTTAAAGAGGGTCTTTATAACATTTTGCTGTATATCTCTTTTAATTTCTCATCAGCAAATACCAAAGGTGTTGATTATGTGTACAAATACAAGAGATCGTTGACCCGTTGTTTTTTTTTTTCAATCTATCATCATGTTGCCTATTGGTAGAGTAGTGAGAATTTTTGTTTTTATGTCAATATGTCAACTATATTGAAAGTTCTAGCTTACTTTTTCAGTAACTACTTCAAGTTTTCTTTAGTTTTTGCAAGCAATGTTGTGCCAACTGCATAGTGAATGAACGTCGTTAATGAATTTTCCTCATTCCTAATGCCCCAGTCTTCTCCTCATTCCTACTGCCCCAGTCTTCTTCACATAGAATATTGCTGCTGTTGTGTACTGTGGAGTAAAAAAATTGACCTATAGTTGGGGTTTTTGGGCAGTTAGTTACATGGATTATAGTCCATCATTCTCCCACGGAATAGCTGGTGAACTCAGTTTACCTTTGTGATTGCAGTGCAGCTTCTGACCACTAGGCCACCAGAGCTCCATTCACATAGTGTGGTGTTGTTGTTGATTGCTGTCAAGTCAAGCAAGACGCATAATGACCCTATTAACAAAAACCCTAAAGTCTTTCTCTAACTATCGTTTCTCAAAGTTCATGGAATTTCCAGAGGCATGTTGTTTAGGAAGTGGATGCCACTCCTGCTTCCAATCACATAGTACAGCTTCTAAAATTATAGTGTAGAAATAAATAGTTACCGAGAAAGGATAACTTTGGTACACAAATTTACTGATTTTAAACTTTCCAATATCCTTTATTATGTTCAGACAATATTTATATTATTAACACACAGGTTTCACATGTTGTTGTTGATTGCCTTCGAGTTGAGCATGACGCATAGTGACTCTATGAACAAAAGGCCTGAAGCCCCACCCTACAACTATTGACATTTATCAAGTTTCATAGTTTCTGTGGGCATTTTTTTAAGGAAATGGATGCCACTCCTGCGAATGTTAACCATAAATTGCTTGATCCACACAGACAAATGCTTTGACGTAGTTCATAAAGCACAGGTTAACATATTTCTGGTATTCTGTACTTTTTTAACAAAGAGTGAACAGGCGGAAGGGGAAGGGAGGGTGAGGGAGTAAAATGTGCAACAGTGAATTAATGAAAATCTGTAAAATTTCATTAAAATCACAATTAAGATAAAAAAAATCCCGAATAAACACAACATAATACATGGGAATGATTGTATGAAGCAAATTATGAATGAAAAATAATATGAACTACAATGTATACAAACTTTGTAAGCAAATTAATATATAATCAAAAAAGAAGGGAAAAAAAGTAATTTGCTTGCTATTATAGCTTGGAGAATAACTGAATTATATGCTCTTTTGACAAAAAACCTTGTATTATAATTTTCACATGAATGAATAAATGGAAAAATTTATATTAAAAAATTTATTTGTAATAAACCAGAGTCATTTCAACCTATATGCAGAACAGATTATCCGGGAGGCTGGGCTCTATGAGGAGAAATGTGGGGTCAGGATTGGTGGACGATTTATCAACAATCTGAGTTACGCGGATGACACAACCCTGCTTGCTGAAACTGAGGAGGACCTGAAGCACCTGCTGCAGAGTGTCAAGGACTGCAGCCTACAATATGGATTGAGGCTCAATGTCAAGAAAAGACAAAGATTCTCACCACTGGACCAATCGGCAGCATCAGGATGGATGGTGAAGAGATTGAGATTATACACAGCTTTAGTTTGCTTGGCTCCATAGTCAACAGTCTTGGCACCAGCAGCCAGGAAATTAAAAGGCGCATTGCCATGGGAAAGTCTGCTGTTAGGGACCTCTCCAAAGTGTTGAAGAGCAGTGGTGTCTCTCTGGAGACTAAGGTGCGTCTGATACAGGCCATGGTCTTCGCAATCACCTGTTATGCATCAGAGAGTTGGACATTGACCAAGGAGGATAGAAGGAGAACTGATGCCTTTGAACTGTGGTGCTGGAGAAGAGTACTGAATGTACCATGGACTGCTAGGAAAACAAATAGATTTGTCCTGGAGAGGGTTAAACCGGGTGGCTCCTTGGAGGCAAGGATTCTGAGGCTCCGTCTAACTTACTTTGGACATGTAGTGAGGAGAGACCCCGGTCCTTGGAGAGGGACATCATGCTTGGGAGGGTGGAGGGACGGCGCAGGAGAGGAAGGCACTCTATGAGGTGGATTGATTCAGTGACTGGGATAATTGGGATGGGAGTGTCAGAGACAGTGCGATTGGCACAGGACAGAGCGGAGTTTAGGGCTGTTGTACATAGGGTCGCTATGAGTCGCAGGCGACTCGACGGCACATAACAACAACAACAACAACAAACCAGAGTCATAATTTGGCTCTCATGGATCTGTTTCATATTTCTTCCATTTTAATTCGAAATTGCTTATGATTTATTGATTATCAGCCCTTTGTTTTGACTTCTTATATTGAGTTTATCCACCATTTTTTTCCAGAAATTTAGTTAACCTAACTCCTATGTTTTCTATTAGGTGAGGTCGATGGGTTTTCCAAAAGTATTTGCAGTGATAAAATAATTATCTATACAGAGTTCTACTATGTAATCAACAGACTCATTTCCATCACGAAGGTTGTATTTTTCAACTACCATTTCATTTTTGGTTTTGAGCTTTTGTTAAATTCATCTTGATTGCAGATAATAAAAGTTTATTTTTATTGCTGCTATTATTGTTGTTCTTAAGTGCCACTGAGTTGGAATCAACATGTAATTGACATTCTAACAAGTTTTGTGAGACAGTAAATTGCATAGGAGAACAATGACCCATAGAGTGGATCTCGTGTAGAGCAGCTGGTGAGCTCAATCACATGCCCTTGGTTGGGCAGTGCAACTCATTACCCACTAACACACTAATGTTCCCTGAACAATTGGCGGAGATCTTCAATCTTTTTTAGCATCATTGTTTGGCACATGCATTTGAATTATATTAACAGGACTGCTATGTATATGTATAGTGTTTCATAGCTGACACTGCCGTACTTAACAGAGACTTAAATAATCTTTTTAAAATAATTTTGTTTTGTATTTATTTGCTTACAATGTTCATGTACACTGTATTTCACATTATCTCTCATTCATTTCGAGTTCCATGCAATCATGGCAATTTATTACGTTTTATAAAATTAATCACTATCGACAATGCCCATCATTACCCCTTAATCCATATTGGAGGCTGCAGTCCTTGACCCTCTGCAGCAAGTACTTCAGGTCTTCCTCATTTTCTGCAAGCAGGATTGTGTCATCTGCATATCGCAGATAGTTGATAGATCTTCCACCAGTCTTGACCCCGCATTCCTCCTCATAGAGCCCAGCCTCCCAGATAATCTGTTCTGCATACAGGTTGAAAAAGTATGGAGACAGGACACATCCCTGGTGCACTAAGTAATATTACTTAATTTGTGGTCAACTATTGTAAATGATATTGCTGCCTTGTTCCCCTTCTCTGTGGTTTGTTGGTTTTTGAGGGTTTTTTTGGTGGTGGTGTTTTTTTTTTTCACTGTCGAGGAATCTCACTGACTTTCGTACATTGACCTTGTATCCTGTCACTTTCCTAAATTGATCTACTAACTCTAATAGTTTTGTTGTTGTTGTTACTGGTGTTGTTTCTTTTGGTTGGGGTGGGTTTTTTGTTTGTTTGTTTGTTTTTATTTTTTAGTCCTTGTAGTCTGCTGCTTACACTGTAGTTTTATCTGCATATAGTTTCACCATCTTTTTTATTTTCATTATTTTACAGTAGTTTACCTAAAAATTCATGAAGTTCTTATGCAGTGTTTTCACACTGGATCTTCCCTTTTCATTTACCCATCTCTCTATCCACCCATCTTTTTGCCTATCTAAATGCTTCCTATTTCCTTCTCTTGCTGTCTTGTTCTAGCAAACACTTTCAATACAATATTGAATAGGAGTAGTGATGGTGAATATCTTTATTTGGTCCTTGATTGCAAGAAGAATGTTTTAGTCTTCATTAAAAATGATATTGGCTTTACAAAACATGGGAAAATTATTTAACATTTAAAATCCTGATCTAACCAGTTGCTGCATATTTGGAGCAAGGTTCAAAACTGAACCTATGAAAATATTGTTGTTCTCCTTAGGTGTCGTTGAGTAGAATATAACTCATAGTGAAGCCATGAACAAAATATGTGAACCTTGTTTACCCTGCACCATCTTCACACTTCCTGATATAGAAGAGCCCATGAAGGCCTGCATGACATTTTTTTTTACAAAAATTAAAAGGAGAGAGATTGAATAGATAGGAAGGATCTCAGTATCAACATGAAATAAGAATCTGCAGTGAAGCACATTCTTTGGAACCAGGTCTTCACTGGGAAACTCCTCAACACAGAGGAAGGATAAAATTAATGAAAATCTTCAAGTCTCCAAAAACATCAAACCTATAGATGCTGAAATAAAATAATGACCTTCCTCCAAAACTAACACAGAGGGAGAAAAAAAATGTTACCATAGGGCTAGCCAATTAGTATTTGGAGTTTGTTGTTTTTGTTGGCACAGTAACTCTTGTATATTCTTTTCCTCCTCTTTTAATTCTTCCTGAATAATTAAATACTCTGCCATACCATTTTTAATCATATCAACTCATGGCTTGAATTTGTTTAGTTCATTTAGCTTAAGGAATGCTGAGTAAATTTGTCTCTTTTGATTTACTGACTTGAGCGCCTTGCACATTGCATTATAATACTTTGCTTTTTTCCCCTGCTGCCCTTTGATATATTTTATGCTGCTCCTTAACTTCATAATTTCTCTCTTTTGCTTTGGCTTCTTGGCATTTTCAGTGCAATATTGACCGTCTCTTCTGACATATATTTTGGTCTTTCCTTTTTCCTCCTTTGTAGTGACCTTTGGCATTCTTCATGGACAATATTCTTGATCTCTTCCCATATGGCCACTCTAGTCTTTGTTGATTCATGTTCAAACATGATCCGAGTAGGATTTTAAATTCTTGGGGGATAGACTGAAGAGCAAATTTTGATTCCTGTGGATATGATTTGACACTCATTGGCTTTAATTTAAAATTGCATATGAGCAGTTGATGGCCTGTTCTACAATCAGCACATGGCCTAGATTTGACTGCTAATACTCACTGAACTTCTTTGAGGTTTCCTTTCACAGATATAATTGATTTGATTCCTGTGCATGCCATCAGGCGAAATCTATGTATATAGACTGTGTTTATGTTTCTTATAAAATGTATTTACAATGAATACTCATTGACTGTGTAGAATTTTATAATTTTCTCTCCAGCCTCATTTCTGTCACCAAGTCAATATTGTCTGACTACTGATGCTCCTTCAGTTACCAAGTTTTGTGTTCCAGTCACCTATTATTACTATTATCATTTTTATTATTGTTATTATTACTAATGTATTCTGTCTCCATACCTTTTTCAATCTATATGAAGAATAAATAATTCAAGAGGTATTATGAGGAAGAGTATGGTAATGATTGGAGGAAGATTCATCAACAACCTGCATTTCAACAGATGATACAACCTTGCTTGGTGAAACTGAAGAGAACCTGAAGTTCTTGTTGCAGAAGGTCAAGAAATGTAGTCTGCAATACGGATTGACGCTCAGCATCAAGAAAAAAAAGATTCTCACCCCTGGGCCAATTGGCAGCACCATGATATATGGAGAAGAAATTAAGATTGTTAACAATTTCAGCTTGCTTTGCTGAAACATTCTTGGCACCAGCAGTCAGGGAATCAAGAGACAAATAAAGACCCAGGAATTGATGGAATACCAATAGGCCTATTTCAGCAAACAGGTGCTGCACTGCATGTGCTCACCAAGTTGTGCTAAAAAATCTGGAGGATAACTATTTGGCCAACTGACTGAAAGAGATCCATGTTTATTCACATTTCAAAACAAGGTGACCCAACAGAGCATGGAAATTATCAAACATATGTCACTAATATCACACACTAGTAAAATTCTGCTGAAGATTATCCAGAAAATACTTGAACAGTACATAGACAGAGAACAACCCGAAATACAGGTTTGATTTAGAAGAGGTCATGGCATGAGGGACATTATTATCAATGTTGGATGGATCTTGGCAGAAATCAGAGAGTACCATAAGAATGTCTATTTGTGTTTCACTAACTATGCAAAGGCATTTAACTGTTTGGATCATAACAAATTGTGCTACCTTGAGGAAAATGGGAATCTCAAAGGGCCTGATGGTGCTTATATGAAATCTATACTTGGACCAAAAAGTAGTCCTCAGAACAGAGCAAGGAAATAGTACATGGTTCAAAATCAGGAAAGGAATACATCAAGGATGCATCCTGTCCCCGTCCCTTTTCAATCTGTATGCAGAATATAATATTCTGATATTACTGATTTGATTTCATCTGGTTCTTTAATTTCTTAATCAAGTTTTTGCAGGTCGTTTCTTTCTTTCTTTCTTCTTTTTTTTTTTTGTTTGTTTGTTTTGCCAGTGGCTTTTCAATTTTATTGACACTTTTGAAAAACCGGCTCTTAGTCTTCTTGGTGCTCTTAATTGTTTTCATGTTTTCTGCCTCACTGATTTCACCTTTTGCCTTTATAATTTCCTTTTTTCTTGAAACGGTTAGATGATTGTTGTGATTTGTTGTTGTGTTGTTGTTGTTTTTAGGGCGGTGTGTCATGTTGTTGTTATGTGCTGTCGAGTCATTTGCGACTCATAGTGACCCTAGGTACAACAGCCCTAAACCCTGCTCTATCCTGTGCCATTGCATTGCCTCTGACACACCCATCCCAATTACCCCAGTCACTGAATCAATCTACCTCATAGAGGGTCTTCTCCTCTTGTGCTCTCCCTCCACCCTCCCAAGCATGATGTCCCTCTCCAAGGACCTGTCTCTCCTTACAACATGTCCAAAGTATGTCAGACGAAGTACCGAAATCCTAGCCTCCAAGGAGTAGCCTGGTTTAACCTTCTCCAGGATGAATCTGTTTGTTTTCTTGGCTGCCCAGGGACATTCAATACTCTTTTCTAGCACCACAGCTCAAAGGCATCAATTCTCCTCCCTAGTCATTGTCCAACTCTCTGATGCATAACAAGTGATTGCAAAGACCATGGCCTGTATCAGGCGCACCTTAGTCTCCAAAGAGGCACTGTTGCTCTTGAGTACTTTAGAGAGGTGCCTAACAACAGACTTTCCCATTGCAATACGTTTTTTGATTTCCTAGCTGTTGGTGCCAAGAGTGTTGACCGTGGAGCCAAGCAAACTGAACAATCTCAATCTCTTCACCATCCATCTTGATGCTACCGATTGGTCCAGTGGTAAGAATCTTTGTCTTCTTGACATTGAGCCTCAGTCCATACTGAAGGCTGCAGTCTTTGACCCTCTGCAGCAAGTGCATGAGGTCCTCCTCAATTTTGGCAAGCAGGGTTGTGTCATCTGCATGATGCAAGTTGTTAATAGATCTTCCACCAATCCTGACACTACACTTCTCCTCATAGAGTCCAGCCTCTCAGATAATCTGCTCTGCATACAGGTTGAAAAGGTATGGAGATAGGACACATCCCTGAAATACACCCTTCCCAATTTTGAACCATGCGGTGTTACCCTGCTCTGTTCTGACTACTGCCTCTTGGTCCAAGTATAGGTTTTGCATTAGCACGATTAAATGTTCTGGGATTCCCATTCTTCTCAAAGTCACCCACAGTTTGTTATGATCCACACAGTCAAATGCCTTTGCATAGTCAATGAAACACAGATAGACATTCTTCTGGTATTCCCTGCTTTCAGCCAAGATCCATCTAACATCAGCTACAATATCCCTATACCATGACCCCTTCTAAACCCAGCCTGGACTTCTCGTAGTTCTCTGCTGATGTGCTGTTCCAGTCGTTTTTGGATAATCTTCAGTAGAATCTTGCTTGCATGTGAAATCAATGAGATTATTCTGCAGTTTCCACACTCAGTTGGGTCCCCTTCTTTGGAATGGGAACAAATATAGATCTCTTCCAGTCAGTTGGCCAAGTGGTTGTTCTCCAGATTTCTTGGCACAACTTTGTGAGCACATCCAAGGCAGCGTCTGTTAGCTGAAATATGTCAATTGGTATACCATCTATTCCGGGGACCTTATTTTTTTGCTATTTCCTTCAAAGCATCTTGCACGTCTTCCTTCATCACCATAGGCTCTTGCTTAAATGTTATTTCATTAAATTCTTCTGTGTATGCCAATTTCTCTCGATACAATGACTCAGTATATTCCTTCCATCTTCTTTTAATACTTCCTGGATCTTGTAATATTCTGCCTAAAGCATATTTGATTATAGCAACTCTAGGTTTGAATTTGTTCTTCAGTTCCTTGAGCTTAAGAAATGCTGAACGTCAAGTTAGAGAATTAATTTTCCTTTTTTCTTTGTGTTTTTTTGTTGTTGTTTTGTTTTTGGGTTTTTTTGTTTTTGTTTTTGGGTTTTATTTTTGTTTTTTTTTTAATGTGTGTGCCTATTGCTTTTAGCTGTCCTGGGATGTTTGTCCTTAACTGCATCCCGGAGGTGTTAGTAAATTATGTTTTCATTTTCCCTTGTTTCAGGGAACATAGTTATTTCTTTTTTTTCTTTTCAATTTTTCTATAATCCAATTGTGCTCTAGCAAGGTGTTATTTAGTTTCCACTTGGGTTTTTTTGTATGTTTTACCCTCCTTTGTTTTAATTTCTAGTGTTGTGACATCGTGGCCTAAACATATACTTTTTGTTATTTCAATGTTTTTTAATTTGTTGAGGCTTTGTGTCCTAATGTATGTTCAATTCTGGATAACATGACCTTAGGGAGAAAATTAATTGACTTTTAGTTGAATTACTATGAATAAACCCACCAGGTCTAGTTGGTTGATTGTATAGTTTAGATCTAATGTCTGCTTGTTTCTTTTAAATAGACTTCTCTTTTTGTGAGAATAAAGTGTTAAAGCCTCCTACCACTATTTTGGTGCTATCTATTTATTTCTTCTGCTCTGTTACTATTGTTTTATTTCTTTTGCGAGCCTATCATTTGGTGCAAAAATGTTGACCAAAATTTTATTTTCTTGATCTATTATGCCTTTAGTCATTTCTTTTAGGTTTTGTCTTGTTTCACAAATTCCTTAACTTCCTTTTTTTTCTTTTTTCTCTGAATGACCAAATTTCTCCTTCATATTTGATGAATGACTTTCCTGAGAACTGAATCCTGGACTGACACTTGTTTTCTTTCAACTTTTTATATGCCAGCCCATTCTATTCTTGCTCACATAGTTTGCATTGTGAAATTGGAACATAATTTTATTATTTCCCCTTTCTAGATGAAACTTTGTTTTTATCATGTTGATTTTGGTATTCTATCCTTATCTTTTAATTTGGAGAATTGGGTGATGATATGTCTTAATGCTTTTCTTTTTGGATCTGGTCTATTTGTTCCCTCATTTTCTCAGATTTGGATTTCTCCATTCTTCATAATACCTGAGGAGCTTTCTTCTAGTATATCTTCCACAATTTTCTCAATGATTTCCTTGTCCCTCTTGTGTTACGGGATTCCCATGACATATATATTGTTCCTTTGATGTCATCCCATATAAAGCTGATTTTTTTCTTCATTCTCTATATGTCTTGTATATGATTTTTCTTCTAGTATGTTTCCTTTTATTTTTTTGGCTTCTAGGTCACTAGATGTTCTGTTTAAACTTTTATGTTCTACCTTTTTTGCTATTACAGCATGTTGGACACTTTTGCCAGTTTGGTCTTTATATCCTTCATTGCATTTTCATGTATTTCTGTTATTTCTAGTACTGTGTTGGTTGTAGTTTCTCTATCTTGTGACGACTTTTTAAGTTCTTGTACGTCTTTATCTGTAATTTTAATTTTTAATTCGATCTTTTGCATGTTCTTCTTTAGTTGTTCACGTCTTTCTTCATCAATGTATTTCACTTGGTGCCCTGTCTCTGGAATATTGTTAATTAATGGCTTCCATTGTTTCTTCCATCATTTGCAGCTTTTATAGCTATTCAAAGATCTCCACATATGCATTTTTCTTCTTGTTCTTGCTATCTAAGGTGTTCATTGGATCTACCATATGCTCTGTTTTTTTGCTTTTAAGAAAAGGATCATTTTATTTTTTATAAAAAATAAAACAACTTGATGATTTCTTGAAATTATGTTATTTTTTTTCCTTAGTAGATGTTAGGCTTTTATATTTGTGCAATATCTCAGGAGAGGGTGATGTTCTATAAAGAATCTGTATATTGAAACCTCTTTTGAACTGTCCTCAGAAAACTGAGGCGAGTCCATTCCAGTTCCGCTTTGGTTTAAGAAATCCCAAGTCTTTTCCACATATTTCAGTTAGGAGGATTCAAGGATGGAATTATCTGGATCATCGAGAACAGGGATGTATTGTGCTCTATAAAAGAAGGGATTGTATAGCAATAAAATAATTTTACTTCTGAAAGAGAAGAACAAACTGGAAGCGAGGGTGTGCAGGGAGAAAAGTGCAACAATGAATGAATGGAAATCCAAAATCTCTGTAAATTTTCATTAAAATTAGTAATAATCAAAAAAGAAAGAAAAGAAGAAAAGGAGGAGAGATCAATTCTTTTCCCCTCTGGCTTAAAAAAGAAATCCCTAGGCTTCTTCTCCATGTGTTGCAATCAAGAGGGACCAAGGTGAAAGTACCTGGATCATAGCTAAAATTATCTTCTTAACAAATATGACATCATTCCTCTTCAATTTGTCACTCTCAGCTTAGTTGACCTTATGATCTAATTCAAAATGCCTTCTTTTTCAACTCATTAATATCTAGAATGTCTTGTAGATATCAACTTATTTTGACAATGTATAATTTTCATAAATATGTACTACATTTATTCCATGTTCCAGTTATTAATGGCTTTTTGAATCTTTGTACACTCCTTTTGTATCTTGCCATATCAGGAAGATCATGTTACAATAGGTGAAAACTTTACCTGCATCATTAAAATAGATTTTACTTTGAGAAGGCATGTTTTCCCAGTCACATTTTAAATTCCTTTACTTTGAGGGACTTATATTATGGATCTATATCAAACAATGTTATTCTGTTATTAATATTATTTTTAGGAGCAGTTATTTCACAAGGGAATAATTAATCCTGCTTTTCATTTTGTCTTAGTTTGGTAATTCTACTGAAAGCTGTCCAGCATCGTGACACAGTTGACAATTGAAATACCAATAGCATAGCTAGCAACATGCTGGCAAAATTACAGAGGACTAGTGATATTATTTGACTTTGTATGCAGTACTATCTGCTATCCTTTAACTATTACCACAGTTATTATTTTAGCTATTATTCACAATGATACATATATATATTTTTATAAATTAAAAAAATAAACATTGCAGTCGAGTTTAAACTAACTCAGCTGACATTGCAGTGTGTTTTCAGAGTCTGTGATACTCATGGGAGGAGATTACACTCTTTTCCTATGAAATTTCTGTAGATTCAAACTGGCAAGGATGACACTACCATTTCATTAGCAGGCAAATGCATACCCAATAGGCCAACAGAAGAGAATAATAAAGTTTAGTTTAAAATATATTTGAAATCAAACATCTAAATTAGTTTTAATAAAGATTAAAAAAATATTATTTCCATGGAGTCAGAAGTCAATAAAGGTTATTGTTTTATGATTGAGTGACAAAATATACAAATGGAATAACTTTTATATTGGAAAAAATAATGGTTGATGTGTATTTGAGCTAATATGAAGATTGTTAAATTCTTATTCAAATTAATTCAAGCAACAGTCAAATAGTGACAGGATATATTTTTAAAGTGAATCGGTTTCAGTTCATTGGCTTAGTTTTGCTATTAAATCAAAACACCAGTAAAACACTCCCCTCAAAAAACCTCAAAAAACAAAACATTGGGAAAATATGTTTAAGAATATAGGAAAACTAATGCATTCACCAAAAAACAAAACAATATCAAAATGATATAAAGGAACTTGCATCATCAAATAAGGTACATAGGAAAGAAAAAAGCCAATATAAAAGTCAAAAGGTAGAATTATCAGATATTGGCTTTAGTGTGTCAGGAAGTTTGATGATGGCACATGGTAGGACAGAGTTCAGATCTGTTGTTCATAGGGTCACTCTGATTCACACTCTACTGAACTGCATCTTACCATAGCTACAACAATATGGTACTATGTTAAAATATAAAAAATGACAATAACAGAAAGTATAAGAAACATATTGATATCTCATAAATAAGATAAAACCTAAATAGGTTTATAATCAATGAGGTGCTATAGATTACTCAACACTAAAAGAATAAAATTTCCAAAATTTAAAAAGGGGAAAACATACACTCTTTCACTTCCTTCCAGCCACACTCAGCCCCAAAATTAGTTAAACACACAGGCCCTGTCTCCAGATATCGTGGAAATATAGGACAGATGTGCAAGCAGTGTTAGAGAGAGGCTGTGGTATTACCGATACGATAGCTAATGTTAGATGGATCTTGTCTGAAAGCAGAGTACAAGTCAAATGTCTGTGTTACATTGACTATGCAAAGGCATCTGACTGTGTGAATCACAACAAACTGGCTAACTCTGAGAAGAAAGGGAATCCAAGATGATTTGATTGTGTTTATGTGAAACCTATACTTGGTTGAGGAGGCAGTTCTGGGAATGCAGCACAGAAAAGCAGCATTGTTCAAAATTGGGAAAGGTGAACGCCAGGGTGCATACTATCTCCATACCTTTTCAAGCTATATGTGGAACAGATCATCTGGTAGGCTGGGTTCTATGAGGAGGAATGTGGCATCAGGATTAGAAGAAGACTCATCAACAACCTGTTTTATGAAGATGACACAACTTTCCCTGTTGAAACTGAGGAGGGTCTGAGCGATTTACTGCAGAAGGGTAAGGGCTTTAGCCTTCATTATAGATTGAAGGTCAACATTAAGAAAACAAAGATTCTCACCACTGGGCTGATTGGCAGCATCATGATACAAGGTGAAGAGATTGAGATTGTAACAACTTTGGTTTGCTTGACTCCACAATCAACACTCTTAACGCCAGCAGCCAGGATCACAAGGTGAATGGAAAAGTCTGCTGTCTGGGACCTTTACAAAGTAATGAACAGCAACATTGTCTTTCTGGAGACTAAGTTGTGCCTGATCTGGGCCATGGTCTTTGCAATTACTTGTTATGCATTAGAAAGCTGGACAATGTATAGCAATGATAGAAAGAGAATTGATGCCTTTGAGCTCTTGTGCTAGAGAAGAGTATTTTAGATACCATGGACTGCTGCTAGGAGAATGAATAGATTCATCTGCTAGAGGGTAAAACTAAGCTTCTTTTTGAAAGCAAGGATTATGAAGCTTCATATGACATACTTTGAGTATTTTATAAGGAGAAACAAGTCATTTGAGATGGACATGATGCTTGGGAGTACGGTGGGACATCACAAAGAAGGAAGATTCTCAAAGAGATGGATTTTCCAGTGATTGGGGTAATGGTGGTAGGTGTGCCAGAGATAATAAGTTGGATTCGGCTGGAGCACAATACACAGCTGTAGTACAGAGGGTTGTTATGAGTCCCAAGCTACTCATTCGCACCTAACAACAACAACATTCTTTCACTGATATTTGATTGTTCAACTCTAATAACAGTATTGTTGTTGTTAGGTGCCATCGAGTCAAATACAACTCAAAGTGTCCCTATGAACAAAAGATCTGATTCCTGTTCTATCCTGCCACATCCTCACACTCCCTGACGCACAAGAGCTCATAGCAGCACTCACCGTGTCAATCCACCTGGTTGAGGACTGTCCTCTACTTCACTGACTCTCCACCACTCCTAGCATCATGTCCCTCTCCAAGGAATAGTCCCTCTGAGCAACATGCCCTAAATATGTGAGGCAAAGTCTCATTATTTTTACCTCCAATGTTCAGTCAGGCTGCACCCTTTCTAAGACATAATCTGTTTGTTCTTTTAGCAGTCCGTGGAATGTTCAGTGTTATTCTCCAACACCACAGCTCAAAGTCTTCAATTCCTCTTCTGTCATGGTTATTCATTGCCCAGCTTTCAGATACATAGCAAGTGATCAGAAAGACTACAACCTGAATCAAATGCACCTAAGGACATAATGGATAGGTAAATGCCAACCTACATATCTGCTAACATGATTTTCCAATTGACATGTTGTAGCAATCATAGAGCACAAACCCCTTAAGAATTAAAATGTGTTTCCTCTTTTCATAGTCCTTCAGATTAAGAGACAAAATAAAATAAAAACAGATACTGTTTTAAGTGCCTTTTATTCTATTTCAACACATTTTTTTTTTCTTTCATTGCAGTTAATTTGGAGTTGGCTCATGTATTACTCTCTATTGCGTTTTCTAGGATGTCAATCACATAGGAGTAGATTGCTCATCTCTCTTCCTCCACCTTCCATATGTTGTTGTTGTTGTTGTTTTTATGTGCCGTCCTTTGCGACTCATAGCGACCCTATGTACAACAGCCCTAAACCCTTCTCTGTCCTGTGCCAATCACATGGCTTCTGACACACCCATCCTGTTTACCCCAGTCACTGAATCACTGAATCAATCCACCTCATAGAGGGTCTTCCCCTCCTGTGCTGTCCCTCCACCCTCCCAAGCATGATGTCTCTCCTCAATGACCTGTCTCTCCTTACAACATGTCCAAAGTATGTCAGACGAAGCCCCAGAATCCTTGCCTCCAAGGAGTAGCCTGGTTTAACCGTCTCCAGGATGAATCTGTTTGTTTTCTTGGCAGTCCAGGGTACATTCAATACGATTCCCCAGCACCATAGCTCAAGGGTATCAATTCTCCTTCTATCCTCCCTAGTCATTGTCCAACTCTCTGATGTATAACAAGTCATTGCAAAGACCATGGCCTGTATCAGGCTCACCTTACTCTCCAGAGAGACACTGTTGCTCTTGAGTACTTTAGGGAGGTCCCTAACAGCCGACTTTCCCATCACGATACTTTTTTTTTTATTTCCTGGCTGCTGGTGCCAAGAGTGTTGACCGTGGAGCCAAGCAAAGTGAAGCTGTGAACAATCTCAATCTCTTCGCCATCCGTCCTGATGCTACCAATTGGTCCAGTGGTGAGAATCTTTGTCTTCTTGACACTGAACCTCAATCCATATTGGAGGCTGCAGTCCTTGACCGTCTGCAGCAGGTGCTTCAGGTCCTCTTCAGTTTCAGCAAGCAGGGTGTGTCATCTACATAATGCAGATTGTTGGTAGATCTTCCACCAATCCTGATGTCATGACTCAGAATGACCCTATGGAAAAAAAGGCCTGAGGCTTCTCTACAATCATCAGCATTTTTCAAAGTTCATATAGTTTATGGAGACAAGTTGTTTAGTGGATGCCACTCCTGCTTCCAAACCTGTCATAGAATGTTATTGGTTGAGTGACCTGTGATGCACAGCAGCTCTGAACCCTTTCCTGTCCTGAACCAGTCTCACTAATTCTGACACATTAACCCCAAATACCCCAGTTACTGTATCAATCCATCTTTTCCTGGGCCTCCCTCTCCTGTGCTATCCATCCACCCTTCTGAGCATGATGTCCTTCTCTAAGTACCAATCTCTCCTGGCCACAATCCCAAAATAAGTGAGGAGGAGCTTTAAAGTCCTAGCCTCCAAGGAGAGACGTGGTTTCACCCTCTCCAAGACAGACCTATTTGTTTTCTTGGCACTCCATGGTGTTTATAACTCTTCTATAGCACCACAACTTCTGTTATCCTTAGTCATTGTCCAACTTTCTAGAGCACATAAAGTAATTGAGAAGAACATGGGATTGGGTGCACCTCTGTATCTAGATGGATATTGTTGCACTTCAGCACTCTGGAGAGATCGAATGACAGCAGATTTTCCCAATGTGATTTGTCTTCTGATTTCCTGACTGCCAGGAGGCAGTCTTCAAAAGAGATCAAGGAAACATGGCATGGCTCAAAATTGGGAAGGATGTATACCAGGGATGTGTCCTAGCTCAATATCTTTTCAATTTTTATGCAGAATATATTATCCAGGAGGCTGGACTCTATGAGGAGAAATATGGCATCAGGATTGGAGGAAGACTCATCAGCAATTTTCATTATGCACATGACACAACCGAGCTTGCTGAAACTGAGGACCTGAAGCACTTGCTGCCGAAGGTCAGGGACTGCAGCCTTCAGGATGGATTGAAGCACAATATCAAGAAAACATAGATTACCACCACTGGGCCAATTGGCAGCATCAGGATAGATGGTGAAGAGACTGAGATTGTTCATAACTTTAGTTTGCTTATCTCCACAATCAACACTCTTGGCTCCAGCAGCCAGGAAATTAAAAGATGTATTGCGATGGGGAAGTCTACAGTTAGAGACCTCTGTAAAGTGCTGAAGAGCAATGATGTCAGTCTGGAAACTAAGGTGTGCCTAATACAGGCCATGGTCTTTGCAATCACTTGCTATGCATCAGAGAGCTGGACAGTGAATAGGAATGATAGACGGAGAATCGATGCCTTTGAGCTGTGGTGTTGGAGAAGAGTATTGAATATATCATAGACTGCTAAGAGAACGAACAGGTTCATCCAAGAGAGTGTGAAGACTGGTTGCTCTTTGGAGGCAAGGATTCTGAAGCTTCGTCTACAAGCTGGAGTGCAGAAGAAAGATGGGCAACCTACTCCTGTGTTTCTGAAAACACATCAGAGGGTCAGCTTTGGGTAAGTTCTGAATTGATGGTACACAACAACAAAAATATATATTATGGATACAAATATCATTCATCATTGTTAATATTGTGTGACAATGAAAGGAGTTGCATCATAAACCCAAAAGCCTAAGGTCAAGTTCACAATCTGTTTTCATGAAATAAAGATGAGCAATAGGCTCCTATTAAATTTTCTTTCTCTAAAGACTCACTGGAGGGTCAGATATGACTTGACAATACATAACAGCAACAATATGATGATAATTAAGCAAGGTTAAAATCCATTTTTTAAAGATGATAATTTTCTCTTCTGATTAAGGATTGCTGTTGTTGTTATGTGCTGTTGTGTCAACCATGATTAATAGTGAATCTATAAATAATGGCTCTGGATATTGCCCAACCGAGAGCCAACCACACCATCACTAACACATCTCCCGCCCATTTCTATAACCACTGTGTCAATCCATGTCGTCCAGCGTCTTCCTTTCCTACTCTGACTCTACTCATCAACTTATGATTTCCTTATCCAAGGACATGTCACTTCTGAAAACACGCCCAAGATGCATGTGAAAGATGCACAGCAAATAAAGAAAGTAAAATAAAAATTTCTGGCCTTGAATTGTGGGTTTGATGAACAATTTGAATATAGTATGAAACTTTTTCTCTCATGCTTTCTCTAATATCAAGAAGGTGAAGTCCCTGGAAAAGGATGTCAATTTTGAAAAAGTGGAAGGTTGTAAAGAAGAGGAACAACTTCAAGGGACAAAATAGTCTTTAGTTTAGGGGCATAAGCACAGTAAAATTGTGAGACTAAACTAACCAAATCAAACAAAAGTCAGCCTCTTTGTCACTGAGTCCAAAGTGACTTAACAGCTGATCTTTCGGAAATCTTCCAAGACTATTAAAAAAAAAAAAGAAAGAAAAAAATGGTGGACTTAAACCAGCAGAAAGCTATGGCCTACCAAGTCCAATCCTCATGAACTATGATACCAGACATACGTTGTTCCTTGGATATCATCCCACATGATTCTAAGTTTCTTAATTTTCTTTATGTCTCATCTGATTTTGCTTCTAGTATGTTTTCAGTGAGTCTCTTCTCTTCCAGCTCACTTACTTTCTCCATCTTTTCAGTTTTACTTCTTGTCACGTCCATGTGTTGGACACTTCTGCCAATTATCTTAATAATCTGAATTGCATGTTCATGGTTTTCTGTTATTCCCATTACTATGTTGGCTGCATTCTCTGTCTTGCAATGATGGCTTTTGTTTTTGTTTTTGTTTTGTTTTTTAAGTTCTTGTACTTCTTTACCTATGCTATCAATTCTTTCTTCTATTTTTTTCCCATTTCTTCTATAGCCATTCAAGTTGCTCTCTGTCAATGTCTTTTTTCTGGATTAATATCTCTGGGGTATTTGCTTTCTTAATAACTTTCATTGTTTCTTCCATCATTTGCATCTTCTTCTGTAGTGTTTCAAATAAATCGACAATAAAATATTTCTTCTGTTTCCCTCTATCTGGAGTATTCACTGGGTTTGCCTTTTTAGGTTTAGTTTGTTTTAGCCATGACTGAGGCAGAGTGCTTCTTTCTTGACACTATGTGAGTCTTTTCTTAGCAGATATTAGGTTGTTGTAACTATATAATGACCCAATGTATGGTAATATTTTCTGACGTGTCTGTTTATTGGTGCTGCCCTGTGGGGAAGAACAGACTACCTAGAGCAGGATCATAGTTGTCCTACTAATACTGTGACTCAACTTGGCCTCTTCTGCTTGAGCTTAAGAAATCCCACTTGACATAGCTAGACAGCAGTGTTTCAGGCTAAAGTAGATGTGATATTGGTGCTCCTGGTGCAAGACAGTGGAGATGGAAGCTGGGTGGTCTCCATGGGGTAGGGCAGTGAAATCTCCAGAAAGCAGGGTAGTAGTCTAGTGCTCTGGTTGAAATTGTGGTCTGAGCTACACAGAAACTGTAGCCTCTTGAGCTAGAAGATTGTAGTTCTGTCACAGGCCAGGATATGAGTGCACCTGCGCTGGACCTGCAGCTTTTAGCTGATGTCTGGGAAGTGGTGGCTGGAAGATGTTCCTGGGCTGGCCATGCTACACAGGCTTTGGTTTCTTAATGCAGAATGATGGTAAATCAAAACCACAATTTAAAAGCATTGAGTCTTCTTTCTTTTCTTTATTTCAAAGCATATGAACAAATTAAAAATGCTATGGCTAGGGAGCTCTGGTGGCCTAGAGGCAAGAAGCTGCACTGTAATCCCAGAGATATGCAGTTCGAATCCACCAGATGCTCTGCTGGAGAAGGAGGAGCAATCTTCTCCAGTACCAGTCAGATCTGATTTGACGGTACACACACACACAAAATATTAATAAATTTTTTTAAAAAATTTTTAAAATGACATAGCTTGAATTAAATATCTTTTCGTCTCAAAAGTGACATTCTTGTTCTTTAATATATTAGTGAAGTTTTGGGCAAAAGATGCTCAGTGTATTATGTCATCTGAATTCTTTACCACTATTTTCATTTTTGGATTCAAGTGAATTGAAATCATTTAAAACTCAGTCTTTTCATTGGTTATCAATCTGTGGTTGATGGGTCCAGTGATTACTCTGTTTATTCTCTTTATACTGAGGTGTGATAATCCATACTAAGGATCCTATTTCTTGAGTATAACAATGAGAGGTTCAAGTTATCTTCATTTTCTCCAGGCAAGTCTATGTCATCTGCACATAGAAGGTTTGTGATAAGGGTTTTTTTTGGTATTTTGTTTGTTTGTTTTCTCCAAACCTGATGCTGTATTAGTTTTCCTGTAGTCCACATCTTGGGTTATTTGCTTAGTTTATGGATTGAATATGTATGGTGAAAGAATATAATTCTCATATCCTTTTTAACCTAAGCAGTATTTACTGTTTATGCTTCTTGATCTGTAAAGATTTCAAATTAACACAATTAAATATTATGTTATTCTCATTCTTCTCAGTGTTATTCATTATTTATTGTTGTTGTTTTTGTTATTAGGTGTCATCTAGTACAGTATGACTCAGAGCGACCCTGTGAACAAAAAGATCTGAAACAAGACCTACACTGTGCTATCCTCACACTTTTTGACACACAAGATCATTTTGCAGCAGTCACCTTGTCAATTTACCTTATTGAGCTTCTTCCTCTCCTTCATTGATCCTCCACCCTTCCCAACATCATTTCGCTCTCCAAGAAATAGCACCTCTTAGCAATATGTCCAAAATATATTAGGCAAAGCCTAATCATTCTTACCTCCAAAGAACACTCTGGCTGCATCCTTTCCAAGACATATCTATTCATTTTCTCGGCCATCCTTGGAATGTTCAGTGCTCTTCTCCCACACCACAGCTCAAGGTATCAATTGTTTTTCTTTCATCCTTTGCATAGCTAGAAATCAGAAAGACTATTACCTGAATCAGGCACACCTTAGTCCTCAAACTGACATCACTACTTCTCAATAATTTGGAAAGGTCGCTAACTGAAAATTTCCCCATTGCAATGTGCCTCCTTATTCTTTGACTGCTTGTCGCAAGGATGTTAATTGTGGATCCAAGCAAGATGAAGCCATTTGACAATTTCAATCTGTTCTTCATCCATCATGACACGAACTAATGGTCCAGTGGTGAGAATATTTGTTTTCTTAATTCTGAGACAGAATTCATACTGAGGGTTGCACTCCTTGATTTTCTTCAAGTGCTTCAAATCCTCCTCACTTTCAGCAACCAAGGTTGCGTTATCCGCACAAAACAAATTATTGATTAGTCTCTCTCCAATCCTGATGCCACACTCCTCTTTATAGAGTTCAGATTCTCAGATAATTTGCTCAGCATACAGATGGAACAGGCATGGAGACAGAGTCCATCCCTGATATACTACCTTCCCAATTCCAAACCATGCAGGGCTTCCCTATTCCATTAACATAATTTATTAGAAGCCACATATTTCAGTGGTTTCACATAGTCAATGAAACACAAGTAAATAAATATCTGTCTATTTCCTATCCTGCTAATCAAGATTCATCTGAAATAGTTCTTTCCATAACCTGTTCTTAATGGGGCTTAAATTCTAGGGGTTCTCTGTCAACATATAACTCAGATATTTTGAAATAAATTTTGTCAAGATTTTAATAGATATTATGTTTTTGACAATTTCTGCATTTTGGTGGTTCATGTTTATTAGGAATTAGAAAAGTGTACAAATATTTATCTGTTTCAGTCAGCTGGTCAATGGTTGTCTTTTAAATTCCTAGGTGACAGGTGACTATATCCAGGTCTACATTTGTTTGTTAGAAAGCATCAGTTGTTCTTTCCTCACTTGATGGATCTCTATTTTACAATTTATTCATGGTAGCTTAAATTGTTTCCTTGTTTGCATAGGCTTCAACTGTACTGAGTATACAGAGAGAAGGTAAATGTTCTTAATTAAAAACAGAATAGGTCAAAAGTGTACAAAATAATGACTTAAAAAGAAAGGCAATAAATAGCTTAGTTATGATATGATGTTAAGTGGCATCAGGTTGACTTCATTTTATAGAAATAGTAAGAAAACCAGAACAAGTTTCTAATCTTGTACCAGTTTAACAAATTCTGTGGTGTTTAAGTTCACTTGTGGCCACTGTGACAATCTATTCTCTAAAAGGGTCTTCCTATCCTTCATTGACCAACTACTTTTACAAGTATCATACCTTATTCCAAGGACTGGAAACTCCTGAAAATATACTTACTCTGAGAGGACATATTACCATCCTTACCATTAAGTAACACTCTTGCTGTACTTTTTCCAAAACAAGATTATTTGCTTTTTTAACAGTTCACGGTTTGTTCGGCACACTTTGCAATATCACAAATAAAATGCATCATTTACTTTTGGGTCCTCATTATTCATTGTCCAAATTTCACATGCATATGAAGAAATTGTATGGTCAATAAAACTTAATTAAACATATTTCTGGTATTTTCTGTTCTCAACAATATCTGCAAAGATATCTTTTCTCACAGACACAAAACAGATCATTCTAGAGGCTGGGCTCTTATGAGGAGCAATGTGTTATCAGGATTGGAGGGAGACTCATTAGCAATGTCTCTTATGCAGATGACACAACCCTGCTTACTGAAGCTAAGGAGGACCTGAAGCACTTGCTGTAGAAAGCAGCCTTAAATATGGATTGAAGCTCCACGTCAAGAAAAGAAAGATTATCACTACTAGACTGATTTGCAGTATCATAATGGACAGTGCAGAGATTGAGATTAACAGCTTTAGTTTGCTTGGCTCCATAATCAACACTTTTGATACCACCAGCAAGAAAATAAAAAGACATATTACACTGAGAGAATCTGCTGTCAGGGACCTCTCCAGAGTACTGAAGAGTACTATGCCAGTCTGGAGACTAAGGTGAGATTGATCCAGACAATGGTTTTCAAACTTACTTGCTATGAATCAAAAAAGCTGAAAGGAAGATCAATGCTTCTGAGTCAAAGTACTGGAGAGGAGTATTAAATAAACCATGGGAAGCTAGGAAAATAAACAGATTTATCATAGAGAGGATGAAATCATGATTCTGAAGCTTTTTTTATCATACTCTAGATGTGTTACAAAGAGGGACCAGTCCTTGGAGAGGGACATCATGCTTGCGAGGGTGAGGAACAGCAGAAGAGAGGAAGACCATCAATGAGATGGATTGATTCAGTGACTGGGTGACAGTGGTAGGTGTGCCAGAGACAAGAAGATTAGCACAGAAAAGAGTAGGGTGCATGGCTGCTGTACATAGGGGTCGCTATGAGTTACAAGTGACTCTATGGACACATAATAACAACAACAACTTCTAAATACAACTTGAAATTCTAGAAGTTTCTTGTCCATGAAAGTTCTAGCCATTTCCAATCTTCAGCAAGAATTTCTATTAGTATATGATATAATACAATAATCTCCACACTATTATATCCAAATTACAGAAGAGCAATGGTGTCTCTCTGAAGACTAAGGTGTGTCTGATAAAGGCCATGGTCTTTACTATCACTTGTTATGCATCAGAGGGTTGTACAATGAAAAGGAGGATTCAAGGAGAATTGATGTCTTTGAGATGTGGTGCTGGAGAAGAGTGTTGAGAGTACCATGGACTGCTAGGAAAACTAACATATTCATCCTGGAAAGGGTTAAACCTTGGAGGCAAGGGTTCTGAAGCTCCGTCTAACATACTTTGGACATGTTGTGAGGAGAGACCGGTCCTTGGAGAAGGACATCATGCTTGGGAGGCTGGAGGGACAGCG
>NW_006400050.1:253712-264423 GCF_000299155.1 Elephantulus edwardii | reverse complement strand
GATTGGCACAGGACAGAGCGCAGTTTAGGGCTGTTGTACATAGGGTCGCTATGAGTCGCAGGCGACTCGACGGCACATAACAACAACAACAACAACATATCTTCACTATTTATTGACAAAGTATGGGGGACATGTCCTGGGCCTTCTGAGCCACTTCAATTTGTATTTAGTTAATTCCTGGGGCCTTATGTTTTTGCTAATCCTTTAGTTCAATTTGAGCTAAATTTCTTCCCTCAGTATTATTGATTCTTCTTTACATGCTACTTTCTAAGAGTTCAGTGTCAAACAGTTATTTTTAGTACAATAGCTACATATTCCTTCCTTCTTCTTTTGATACCTTAATCAATATTTTGTCCCCAGGACCTGTCAGTATTGTAATTTTTGGATTGAATTTTTCTATTAGTCATTTTAGGTTGGGTTATTTCAGTTTGATAACCCTTTTGGCTTTATCAAACTCTAGCTCTTTGCATATGTCATTTTAATAATTTGCTTAGTCTTCTGGAACTACTCTTTGAAATTTTTAAATTGATTTTATATTAGTTTTCTAACAAAGTTCATATATGTTGTGTTTCACACTATTCTTCATTCACATTTGTTTCATTTAATCATTTGTATTCATTATGTTTTATACAATGCATCAACCATTGTATTATGCTCACAATTACACTGTCTTTTCAGATCTCCAATTGATCACCAATGTTTATAGCAGCTTTATTCAGCCTTACAAGAATATGGAAACAGAGAATAAAAAGATAAATTACCACAAAAAAAGAATATGGAAATAGTCTAAATGTCCAAACACAATTGAATGGGTTGAGAATTGTGGTACATTCACATAATGGAATACTATGCAACACTCAGGAGCAACAATTTTGAAAAATATTCTATAATTTAAGAAAGACTACAAAGCATTATTTTGAGTGAAGTAACTCAGTTTCATAAAGACAAAAATTCTGCATAAGACTATTATTGTAAAAATAGGAGGAAAACTAGTAAAGCATACAAGGGGGAGGGTAGAAGCAGAGGGGTGAGGGTAAGTAGAGACGAAATCACAAAATTTCACAATT
Organism: Elephantulus edwardii; assembly: GCF_000299155.1. Classification (NCBI taxonomy): domain Eukaryota; kingdom Metazoa; phylum Chordata; class Mammalia; order Macroscelidea; family Macroscelididae; genus Elephantulus; species Elephantulus edwardii. The sequence continues at coordinate 263,356 of NW_006400050.1, read as the reverse complement.
TGGTTGCTTGAAGTAAGAGGTAAAATAAGTAATATTCTTTTCAGCTATCTTCCTTTATTGTTTCTTCTGACATTAATCTTGGTCTTTCTTTCTCATCTTGGTAATAATTTTTTTCTTCCTTCACAGACAATGATGTTTTTGGTGTCATCACACAATTCTTCTGCTTTTCTGTCATTATCATCCAATGAATCAACATTATTTACAGAAAAGGTAGAAGGAAATACTAGGCTTTAATAAAGCAGGTTATTAAAATAGGATCCAGGATTAAAGATAAGTTCATTGAACAATAAAGCTACTGCAAATTCAAAAAGAAAGTTAGTATGTTCTGCTGACTTAAAAATTTTACTCGAATATATGCCCACTTAGTTTCTAAAGATTAAGAAAGGACGTAAATGGCCTAGTGGCAAGAAGCTGCACTTCAATCCTGGAGGTGCACAGTTTGAAACCATCAGATGCTCTGCTGGAAAAGGAGAAACAATCTCACAACAAGAAAAAGGGAAAATAAAAGAAAGAACATAAAAACAAGTTTGACTTTGGTGTTAGATATGTTGTTGTTGTTATGTGCCATCTAGTTGCCTGTGACTCATAGCAATCCTATGGAAACAGCTCTGAAACTTGTCCTAACCTAAACTAGTCTTACTGACTCCAACACACCTAACCCTGCTGCCCAAGCTACTGTATCAATTCATCTCATTCGAGGTCTCCATTTCCTGCACTGTGCCTCCAACATCATGCTCGTATGGTGTCCTTCTCCAAGGACAAGTCCCTCCTGCTAAGCCAAAGTATGTGAGATGGAGCTTCAAAATCCTAGCATCCAAGGAAAAAATTAGGTTTCACCCTCTCCAAGACAGATTTACTTGTGTTCTTAGTGGTACATGGTACCTTCAATACTCTTTTCCAATGACACAGTTCAAAGGCATCAATTCTTCTTTTGTCATCCTTAGCAATTTTTCAGCTCTCTCATGAATAGCAATTAATTGTGAAGACCATGGCCTGGATCAGGCACACCACTGTCTCTAAACTGACATCATGTACTTCAGTACTTCAGTACTATGGAGAGGTTCCTGAGAACAGACTTTCATAGTGAAATTCATTTTTTTTTATTTTCTGACTGTTGTTACCTATAGTGTTGATTGTGGAAATAAGCAACCTCCAAAAGTCTCTTCTCTATGTGTTGTCAATTGGCTCAATGGGGAGAAATTTTATTTTCGTGTCTTTTTTTACTGTTATAGTAATTTTATTCATAATTGAGAATAGCTCAAAACAATCTAGACATACTCTAAGAGGTGCATATAACAAAAACAATGATACCCTTTATATAATGGAACATCCTGGTTGAACTGATATTATTTGAACGAAAGTAGTTGGTCTCCAGATACTACAGTAAGCATGAAACTTATTCTAAAAGGGCAAATCCATGGGGACAAAAGTGAGCCCTAGCATTGGCCTAGTAGTATAGAGACCTACCTCTGGTTTGATAGATTGGACTTACTCATGACAGAGTTTTGGAAGAGAACATCCATTCTCCCTATGTTAGACATTTAAAAATTTTCTTAGTATTTTTCTAAATATCAGGATCTGAACACGCCCTTAACAACCCCTACCAGGCTTTAGTCATCTTCTCAGGACATGTGCTAAGAGAACAGATCTAATGTCAAGCCTTTTGAGGAACTTAACTTAGCTGGAGCGCCAGGCACTCCCATGTCTGCCACCTCCTCTCCATATGTGACTTGCTGAGGATTACACAGTGCCTTAGGACAGTGCCTGGCACCTGATTTGTGCTTTATGGAGACAGCAACTCTTGTTACTCATGCTACCCTTTGAGCCTACTGGTTGGAGATCAACATACTCATCCTCATAACAGCATTCCCCCATCTGTGTGCAACCTTTCGTGTTTATCAAGTGTTCTTCCATAAAATCATGCATTTTAAAGAGAAATGGAACGGCCTAAGGCCCTTTGCAGAACCAAGGTTTCAAAGACTATTTGTTTTCTTGATGTTGAGCTGCAATCCATATTGATGATTACAGTCTTTTACCTTCTGTAGTGTGCGCTTTAGGTCCCCCTCAGTTTCAGCAAGCCAGCTTGTGTTATCTGCACAAAAACAGTTTGTTGGTGGGTCTTCCACCAATCCTGATGCTACATTACTCCTCATAGAGTCCAACCTCTCAAATGATCTATTCTGCTTATAGGACACATCCCTGACTCACTGCTTTCCTGATTTTGAAACATGCAGGGTTTTCTTACTCTGTTTTGAGGATTACTTCCTAGTCCCAGTATAGGTTTGGCATAAGCACAATAAAGTGTTCTGGGATTCCCTTTCTCCCCAAAGTTAGTCACAATTTGTTGTTACCCACACAGTTAAATGCCTTTACATGGTGAATGAAAGACAGATAACCCCTCTGTTTTCTGCCAAGACCCATCTGATATTGGCAATAATGTCTCTAACGCCACTGTTGTTGTTATATGCTGCTGAGTTGTTTGTGACTCATAGCGATCCTATGTACAACAGCTCTAAACTCTGCTCTGTCCTGTGCCAATCTCATAGTCTCTGACACACTCATTCCGATTGTCCCAGCTACCAAATCAATCCATCTCCCAGAGGGCCTTCCCCTCCTGTGCCTGCCCTCCACCCTCCCAAGCATAATGTCTCTCTCCAAGGACCAGTCTCTCCTTACAACATGACCAAAGTATGTCAGACGAAGCCTCAGAATCCTAGCCTCCAAGGAGCATCCCAGTTTAACACTCTCCAGGATGAATCTGTTTTCTTAGCAGTCCACGGCACTCTCAGCACTCTTCTCCAACACCAAAGCTCAAAAACATCAATTCTTCTTCTATTCTCCCTGGTCATTGTCCAGCTCTCTGACGCATAACAAGTGATTGCAAAGACCATGGTCTGTACCAGACACACCTTAGTCTCCAGAGACACATCATTGCTCTTGAGTACTTCAGAGAGGTCCCTAACAGCAGACTTTCCCATCACAATATGTCTTTTCATTTCCTGGTTGCTGGTGCCAAGAGTGTTGATTGTGGAGCCAAGCAGACTAAAGCTGTGAACAGTCTCAGTCTCTTCACCATCCATCCTGATGCTGCCAATTGTTCCAGTGGTGAAAATCTTTGTCTTCTTGACATTGAGCCTCAATACATATTGAAGGCTGCAGTCCCTGACCCTCAGCAGCAAGCCACTACCACTACCTTTGAAAAATTCAGCTTGTATTTCCGATAGTCTTCTAGTCATTTTTGGATAATCTTCAGAAGGATTTTGCTGGCCTGCAATATTAGTAATATTGTTTGATGATTTCCACACTCTGTATGGCCACCTTTTTTTTCAATGGAGATAAATATGGATCTCTTTCAGTCAGTTGGCAGGGTCATTGTGCTTTAGATTTCTTGGTGAATCATGGTGAGCACATCTAGGGCAACATCAATGTTAGACATGGAGAAAGATTGACTTACTTAAATAGTAAATTATTGATTATAATTTGAAAACAATGCAAAGATTTGGGGAATTTTATTGTATTTTTTGCTAGATACATAGCACAAAAAGCTAAGTGTGAGACTGACTTTTATATTGATAGAAATACATGCCAATTACTTCAAATACTCATGGTTGGGTAAAGATTTATCCTGATAACCCCCAAAAAATACAGACTGAGCCCACCAACTGTTTGCAGAAGAGAGATATACAGTCTCCTTCTGTGTTATTTGTAGCCTCAAAACTCTCTGAAAGGTCAAGTTTGTATTAGTTCTGACTTTACAGCAATGAATTTGAAGGTTTTTATAAGTCCCTTTAAGTTACTTACAAACATGTAGCCATCAATTTGACATTTTTCAATGAACATTTAATTGCAAAATAACAAAATTAACTTGGCAAATACACTAATAATTTGTAGAAGCGAAGATAAGTAGTAAAAATTTTAAACTTTTAAATTTTTTTACCGCATATTCTTTCCATTCATTTCCCCCATTCATTCATTGTTGCACATTTTCCTCCCTGCCCACCCCTCCCCCAGTTAATTTTTCTCTTTGAAAGAAAAAAAAATCCTTTCATTGTTCAAATTTTTAACATTTATCATTGACTATGCAATTTTAATATAAAAATATGCACACACTACACACACATAGACTTTTCCTGTACAATTTTGCTGTGTTTTCCCCCAGTTACTTCTTAAAATAGAACTATATTGTAAATAAAACTTTTACTTTTTTATTGACATTTTAATATATATATACCCATAGTCCTATTCAATTATCATTGAAGTTATTTTGGCTGTAAAAAATAATGTTACCTTTAAAACAATTAGAGAATAAATTATTATTCCCTCATTGAGGTTACAAGCTTCTAAATTCAGAAATTAAAGATATTTTTAAAAGAAATTTTCTCATGTTATACATCAAGAAAACAAAAATCTTCACCACTAGGCCAATAGATAACAACCTGTGAGGTGGAGAAAGCATAGAACTTGTAAGTTATTTCATCTTGCTTAAATACACAATCAGCACCCTTACCAGCAGATCTGAAGTCAGACTGCATATTTTTTGGAAAAATATCCCATAAAGGACTTCTACAAGGTGCTCAGTAGCAGTAGTGACAATTTAAAGACCAATGAATAAGAATTACAGAACAATCTACTCCTTTCAGTTGTGGATTTGAAGAATTTGAATATAACATAAACCGTGAAAAGAATATACAGACATGCCTGATATAGCAAAACTAGAGTGCTCTTTAAATGAAAGGATGTAGAAGCTTTATTTGGGTATGTTGTTAGGAGAGGTCAGTCCTTGGAAAAGGACATCTCACTTGGAAAGGGGGAGTATCATCAAGGTAGAGGAAGATCCTCAGTTGAATTAGCACAGTGACTGAAGTAACAAAGCCAAGTACATTAGAGGATGGATAGAGTTCATAAGGTCACTATGAGTTAAGAATTGACTCAATGATACCGAACAGTAACAAAAGCACAAAATCATAGGGTCTCGGGATTTTTAGAATCCTCAACAAAAGGCAGTCAGTTTTTTTTCAATAAATATTAGAATATTAGACCGGCTTCTACTACCATTGTTAGAACTTTCCCATGCTCATTACTGCCTTTTAATATATTTAAGCTTATTTTTGAATGTATTATTATTAATACTGTCTTAACTGTTGAGAAATAATTTTTCTTTACTTGAAACTCTTATCTTTTTATTGACGGTACAGAAACGCTATTATGAAACATGATGTATGAACTTTTATTTTTTTAAAAAAATGCAGTCGGTAATGTTCATATTCATAGCCAAAGGACATTTAATCAGTGACCGAGAAAGATGTGAATGTGAACATGCTTGATTTCACAATATTTTTTCACTGATGACCTATGCAATTAGAAAAATTGCTAATGCTCATGTCAATGAAATATGCAAATACTGCTTCGTACTTACATGATTGAAAACTTGAGTTTCAATTAAAATCTTAGATAAACTTCCAAAAGTTTAAATTAAAATTCTAGATGAACCTCCAATCAATTTTCTCTGGTCATATTATCTTTTTATATAAATTAAATTTTTCCAATAATATTAAAATTGAGAATAAATCTGTACTTAATGTCATTTCAATTTAAAACATAGTCATACTAGTCCAATGAGTTATTTTATAATACAAAAATGAAGCCATTTTAATTTCACTACAGTTAGCTGTCACAAGAATTTTTAAGCATATAGTTATAATCCTAAAATACTTTGTGTATTTTTTTAATATACATAAGTTCTACAAGGAACTCGGACTTTTCACATAATGAACTAGGTAAAATCCACTCACACTGAGTCAAAACTGGCTCACTGCAACACTCATTCCAGTTTCTGCGATTGTAAATCTTTTTGTGAAGAGATTGCCTATCTTTGTCTCTTGGGTTTGAATTGCTGACATTTTGGTTAACAGGCTGACCTATTATAACGCCAAGCAGGCTCTTTGTCTCTCATGTTAGAATCGATGAATATGTTTTTTAACACTTAAATATGTTATATTTAGTAATTTCAAACTGGATATCTTTTGAATGGTTTTTCTATTTCATATTGGTAACAGAGTTCAGAATGATTATTATATTAATATTGCTAATAAAACTTGATCCAGTTCTATTATAAATTGATTGTGGCTATTAATATTAGTGTTGAAAACACAGTGATACTCTTACTATGGTTTAAGCTATCAGATATATGCATGTAATTTGGTATATTTGGACAATAAACCAATGGCATAAACATCGTTGTAAAGGTAAAGAAAAGAAGGTTACCGTACAAAGAGTTAACACATTAGTAAGTGAAGGGAAGAAAAGAATGAGAGAGAGACAGATGCTCATTCCTTATTAGAAAATTGAAAAAGGGATTTTTACATCTAACATTTGGAATTAATCCCAGATTTAATTCACATATAAAAAAAGATTCTAAGTCCTTTTGAAGGAGGATAGTTTGTCTTATGTAAGTGACCTTCATTAACTATGGATTCTATCCCTAGTCCTGTTAATGAGTCACTGAAAAAGACTATAGAAGGTGATTGTAAAGGTTGAATATAGATGCTTTCTAGATCATCTATTTTAAAATTGGTAGAGAACAGGGATGAAAATACCATAATATTCTTTAAAAGGCACAAAAATACATTTTCTAAAATCTTCCCAATATCTAGTGCATATAATCTATTTATTTCTGTATAAACATGCAATATAGTCTGCTTAAATAAAAACAAACTGATTTATTGAATTATAGAAATCTGGACTAGAGAAATATGTGTTATCACAGAGTAAATATGGCCCTTATACCAAATGATAAAGGAGGATTAATTCTTACAGTTTTAGACCAGCAACTAAAGGTTATGAAATGAAAGATCACTAAAGGAAATTAAAATAGGCATAGTTTGAAAGGAGGATTTGATGTCAAAAGGTCTGTAACATCTAAGTGAGATGGCTGTTCAAATACATGTCATTCAGGCCATGGTTTTTACAATCACTTGTTATGCATCAGAGAGTTGGACAATGACTAGAGAGGATAGAAGGAGAATTGACGCCTTTGGGCTGTGATGCTGGAGAAGAGTATTGAATGTACCATGGACTGCAAAGAAGACAAACAGATTCATCCTAGAGAGAGTTAAACCAGGCTGCTCCTTGGAGGCAAGGATTCTGGGGCTTCGCCTGACATAAGGAGAGACAGGTCTTTAGAGAGGGACATCATGCTGGGCAGAGTGGAGGGACAGCGCAGGAAGGGAAAAACCTCTATGAGGTGGATTGTTTCAGTGACTGGGGTAATCGTGATGGGTGTGTCAGAGGCAAGGAGATTGGCACAGGATAGAGCACGGTTTAGGGCTGTTGTACATAGGGTCGCTATGAATCGCGAACGACTCGACGGCACATAATAACAACAACAATAGCACCCAAGTTGGAGGAAAAAATTAGCTTTTCTGATAAAATTTTATCATTTAGAATTTCTATTGTTATGCAGATGAAATAACCTTGCTTGCTGAAATGGGAGGGCCTTAATGCAGAAAGTTGAGAATTGTAATCTTCAATATAGATTGAACCTCAACAGCAAGAAAACAAAGATTCTCATTTTTGGATTAATTGGCAACATCATGATAGATAGAGAATAGTTTGAGATTGTTAGCAAATTCAGCTTGTGTGGTTACATGATCAGTACTCCTGGCATCAGCAGTCAGGTAATCAAAAGACAAATTGCAGTGGGAAACATTTGCTGTCAGGAAACTTACCAGAGTGCTGAAGAGCAGCAATGTCAGTCTACAGACTAAGATGTGCCTGATCCAATCCATGATTTTTGCAGTTACTATGTATCAAAGAGGTTGACAAATGAGTAATAATGAGAGGAGAATTGATGCCTTTGGATTGTGGTGCTATGGAATAGTGTTGATCTTATCATGGATTGCAAAGAGAAAAAACAAGTGAGTTGTGGAAAGGGTGAAACCAAACTGCTCCTTGGAGAAAAGGATTTTGAAGCTCTGTCTCATATAGTGTGGGCATGTTGTCAGGAGGGAGCAGTTTGGAAAGACAAAGGAACAGCGCAGAATAGGAAGATCTAAGTTTAAATAGATTGACACATTATCTGGGGCAATAGGGGTAGATGTGTCAGAGACAATGAGATTGGTTCATGAAAGGACAGGGTTCAGAGCTATTTTACACAGGGTCACTCTGAGTCGCAGAACAGGACATAACAACAGCAACATTTTTTTTAGCTTCTCTGTTTTCTACTGAAAATGTAATAACTTGCTTTGGGCACAGTATTAAATGACCCAGGAAGCATTAAAAGAAGACAGAGTCGAGTCACTGTATCAAAAGGAACTGGTGGACACAGAAAATTTCATGAAACAATGTATGAGCAAGAGCATGTGGTTATGAAGGAGGAAGTTCAAGCTGTTCTGAAAGAATTTGAAAAAACAAACAAAAAAACAAAAAAACACAACAACAAACAAACCAAAAAACCCAACCAATCAAAGAAACAAAAAACATGCCCCAGGAATTGATGGCAGGCCAATTGACATATTTGAACAAACAGATGATGCCATGGATGTGCTCACCATGTTGTGCCAAGAAATATAAAGGACAAGCACCTGGCCAACTGAGTTGAAGAGATCTGTATTTGTTGCCATTCCAAAGAAAGATAATCCAACAGAGTTGGGAATTATTGGACAATATCATAAATATCGCATGCAAGCAATATTTTCCTGAAAATTATCCAAAAACAACTGGTATCGTATATCAACAGAGAACTGTCAGAAGTGTAGGCTGGGTTTAGAAGAGGCCGTAGTACTAGGGATATTATAGCTAATGTTAGATGGATCTTGGCTGAAAGCAAGGAATACCAGAAGAATGTCTATCTGTGTTTCATTGACTACGGAAAGGCATTTAACTGTGTGGATCTCAACAAACTGTGGCTAACTCTGAAAAGAATGGGAATTCGCAGAACATTTGATCATACTTTTGTGAAACCTATTTTTGGACCAGGAGGCACTCACTCATTAGAACAGGACAAGGAAACGCTGTTGTTGTTGTTGTTGTATGTGCGGTTGAGTCATTTGTGACTCATAGTGACCCTATGTACAACCGCCCTAAATCCTGCTCTGTCCTGTGCCAATTGCATTGCCTCTGACACACCCATCCCAATTACCCCAGTCACTGAATCAATCCACTTCATAGAGGGTCTTCCCCTCCTACGCTGTCCCTCCACCCTACCAAGCATGATGTCCCTTTCCAAAGACCTGTCTCTCATTACAACATGTCCAAAGTATGTCAGACAAAGCCCCAGAATCCTTGCCTCCAAGAGTAGCCTGTTTTAACCCTCTCCACGATGAATCTGTTTGTTTTCTTGGCAGCCCAGGGTACAGTCAATACTCTTCTTCAGCACCACAGCTCAAAGGCATCAACTCTCCTTCTATCCTCCCTAGTCATTGTCCAACTCTATGATGCATAACAAGTGATTGCAAAGCCCATGGCCTGTATCAGGTGCACCTTAGTTTCTAGAGAGACATCGTTGCTCTTGAGTACTTTAGAGAGGTCCTTAACAGCAGAATTTCCCATCGCAATATGATGTTTTTTGATTTCCTGGCTGCTGGTGCCAAGAGTGTTGACCATGGAGCTGAGCAAACTGAAGCTGTGAACAATCTCAATCTCTT
>NW_006400050.1:242727-253188 GCF_000299155.1 Elephantulus edwardii | reverse complement strand
CTAGTACCACGACCCCTTCTAAACCCAGCCTGGACTTCCGGCAGTTCTCTGCTGATGTGCTGTTCTAATTGATTTTGGATGATCTTCAGTAGAATCTTGCTTGCATGTGAAATCAATGAGATTGTTCTGTAGTTTCCACACTCAGCTGGGTCACCCTTCTTTGGAATGGGAACACATATAGATCTCTTCCAGTCAGTTGGCCAAGTGGTTGTTCTCCGGATTTCTTGGCGCAACTTGGTGAGCACAACCAGGGCAGCATAGGTTAGCTGAAATACATCAATTGGTATACCATTTATTCCTGGGGCCTTATTTTTTGCTGTTTCCTTCAAAGCAGTTTGAACTTCCTCCTTCATCATCATAGGCTCTTGCTCAAATATTATTTCATGAAATTCTTCTGTATCTGCCAATTCCTTTTGATACAATGACTCAGTATATTCCTTCCATATTCTTACATGGTTCAAAATTGGGAAGGGTGTATGCCAGGGTGTCCTATCTCCATACCTTTTCAATCTATATGTAGAACAAATTATCTGGGAGGCTGGACTCTATGAGGAGAAACATGACAACATGATTGGAGGAAGACTCTATCGACAATCTGCATTGACATTACCCTGCTTGCTGAAACCAAGGAAACCCTGAAGCACTTGCTGCAGAAAGTCAAGGACTTCAGTCTTCAATATGAATTGAAGTTCAACATCAAAAAGATCCTTACCACTGGGCTTATTGGCAGCATCATGATAGATGGTGAAGAGATTGAGATTGTTAACATCTTTGTTCTGTTGGGCTCGACAATCAACACTCTTAGTACCAGTATCCAGGAAATGAAAAGATAAATTGCATTGGAAAAGTCAGCTATCAGAGACCTCTCTGGAGTAATGAAGAACAAAGATGCCAGTCTAGAAACTAAGGTGTGCCAGATCCATGCCATAGTCTTTGCAATTACTTGCTATGCATCAGAAAGCTGAACAATGACTAGGGATGATAGAAGGAGAATTGATACTTTTGAGCTGTGGTGCTTCAGAAGAGTATTGAATATACCATGGACTGCTAGGAGAATAAACAGGTTAATCCTAGATAGGGTGAAACCAGGCAGCTTCTTGGAGACAAGGATTCTGAAGCTTTGTTTGACATATTTGGACATGTTGCTAGGATTGACCAGTCCTTGGAGAGGGATGTCATGCTTTGGAGTATGGAGGGACAGTGCAGGAGAGGAAAACTCTTGAGATGGATTGTTTCAGTGACTAGGGTGAGGGAGGTAGATGTCTCAGAGACAATAAGACTGGCACAGGATAGAGCAGGGATTAGGACTGCTGTGGTCACTATGAGTCACAGGTGAACTGACAGCACATAAAAACAACAACATTTATATAAACTGACTTTGAGGACTTTTTTTAAAAGTTCATTTAATTCATTTAATATTAAGGGTTTTTCTAAGTGCTTTAAATTAATTAGCTAATTTTATTCTTTCAACAATCTTGTTGATTAACAGTATTGTTATCTTTTATAATTAGTAATAAACTTAACAACATATCCAAACACAGTACCAACAAGAGGTAGAAATCCAACACAATTTGTCTGATTCTAGAACCTATGCTTATAACTACTTAGCTCACTTCTGAATATAGGTCCATTTCATTATAAACTGAGGGCCAATGAGAGAAAGAAGACATATTTTGGCACATACTTTTGACATGTGGCCAGGAGGGACTGGTCCTTAGAGAAGGACACCATGTTTGAAAGGGAGGAGGGAGAGCACAAGAGAGGAAAACCTCAGATGTAATGGATTGATGAAGTAACTGCGGCTATGGGAAAAGGTGTGTCAGAGTCAATGAGACCGACTCAGGAAAGAGCAGGCTTCAGAGCTGTTGTACAAAGGGTTGTTATGAGTCACAGGCAACTTGATGTCCCATAACAACAGCAACATTCTTACATCAATGTTCTTTTTCTTCTTCGCTATATTTATAAGAAGGCCTGATTTTAATTGTTTTGGTCAATCATTCTTCCATTTGTTGTACAGAGGTAACTCGTGGTTGCTGTGGTGCTAAACAATGTGACACTGATGTGTCAAGTGCAATAATGATTACCCATAGTGGACAATGTTTGGTGGAGCTCCTCATTTAAAACAAGCTTGGAAGCAGGAGTGCTAGCCACTTCTAAAATAGCTTGCCTCCGGAAATTCTCTGAATGTGGAGAAATGATGAAAGTTTACAAGTGTTCGTAGGGTTGCTATTAGTAATCTACGACTTGATGGAACTTAACAACAACAACAACATATTTATGATTTCCTTTTGTTATCTTCATGAATGATAGTCTTGGTGTCATTGAACAACTGATATAAAATATAATTAAGTGGTAAAATTCATCATATCTCTTCTAATATTTGATGCATGCATATTTGCTTTAATTTTCTTAAATATTAATATGAACTTATATATGAGTAATTATGCTCATAAGAAATTTGTACTTAGATTAAGAAACTGTTATCTGAAAAGTGCAAAGGATTATTATAAGGTTTAAAATCAAGAAACTGTGTCCCAGAGATGCATCCTTTGTCCATACTTATTCAGTCTATGTTATGAGAAAATAATTCTTGAAGCTGGACTTGATAAAAGAGGAATGTGGCATCAGGATCAGTGGAAGACTTATTAGTAATTTTTAGTATTCAGATTACACCACCAACCTTACTGGATGAACGTGAGGAAGATTTGAAATGCTTGATACAGAAGATCAAAAATACAAACTTCAGTATAGATTATATTTCAACAAGACCAAAATCCTAACCACTTGTGAAAATAGAAAACATCATGTAAGATTGGGAAAGGATTGAAGTTGTCAATGATTTAATATTGTATGAATCAACAATTGACACCCTTGGTAATAGTCAGGAGACAGATAGCACTGGGGGAAGTGTTGATAGACATATCTCCAAAATACTAAAATACAATGATGTCAGTTTAAAAACTAAAGTGCACCTGATTCTGGCCATTGTCTTTTCAATCACTTGCTATGCTTCTGAGAACTGGACAATAAATGAGGCTAGGTGAAGAATTTACAACTTTTGAGTTGTGGTGTTGGAGAAGGATACTGAACATCCCATGGATGGCCAAAAGAACAAAAATATTTATCTTGTAATAAGTACAGCCAGAGTGCTCCTTGGAGGCAAAGATGGTGAAGATTCATCTCTCATACTTTGGACATATTGCCAGGAGAAGCTATTTCTTGGAAAAGAACATAATACTTGAAAGGTAAAGAGTCTATTAAAGAAAGAAGGCCCTCAATGAGATGAATAAACACAATGACTACAGAAATAAGCTCAGGTGTGTCAGACATGATGTGCATAGCACAGCATGGAATAGGGCTGTTCTTCATGTGGTCTCTATGAGTCGTGTGCAATTCAACAGCACCTAAGAACTAAAACGTCAGTCAGTTACCTATTCCACAGTCAGAACCCTACATTATTTATGCTGATATTAAACTTCACCATTGACTTTTCCCCTAAATGTAGTCAGTCTGATACCTATGTAGTCTATCCGGTGAGGTCCACGTGTACAATAGTCATTTATGGTTTTGGGGTTTTTTTTTCAATGTTTTGGCAGTGAATAAATAACTGATTGTACAAATTATCTCATTTGATTTTCAGAGTAATTTCCATCACAAAGTTTGTGTTTTCCAACTACTAGTTCATTTTCTTTGGAGAATCTGAAACTCTGATGACCTAGAGGTAGTAGGCTGTGCTGCAAGCCCAAAGGCATATGTTTCAAATTTACCAGCTGCTCAACAGTGAAATCATGGGCAATTTCTTTCTGTGCATTTTATTACTTCTGAAAACATGCTGGATAGTCAGGTATGAGTCAGTTCTGACTCGATAGAACAACAACAGTATTTCAAACATTTGCAATCAAATGACTAATTATTATTATTGAGTCTTTACTGTATATCAATTTCAGACTAAAACGTTGATTCTTATTGTTGTTGTTTACCAAAGAGTTGGAACCGATCTATACCTAACGCTCTGGCAGGTTTTCAGAGGCATTTAGTCACACTGGAGGGGATTGCCCATCCTTCTCCCAGGAGCAGCTGGTGGCTTCAAATCATGTGCCTTCTGAAATAGCTTGTCTCGGGAAAACCTATGAACTAGGAGAAAGAATGAAAGTTTAAAAAGTGTTCAGGTCTTTTGATCATAGGATCACTATGAGTTGCCTATGACTCGACAGCACTTAACAACAACAACAGCAATAATTCTACCTTCCTTTTTCCAATTATTAATGAACACTTGAAACTGTACCCACTCATTTTTTAGTGTCTTCCAATCTGAGAAGCTCTACTATATCTAATAATTTTCCTCTGCTACTTATATGATATTTTAAGACTTGTTATTACAGAGGTAGATGGTTAATCCTGCTTCTTAGTCTGTCTTAATGTGGAATCTCCACTGAAAACTGTCCTCAACAGATGGCTCTGATTATATTTACAATACTGGTGGTATAGCTTCCAGCATCCTACCAACATACAGGTCACTCCAATACAGCACATTGATATGCAATTTGTATACCCTGGGGATAAAAAAAGTAAATAAATACATACACAAACCATAAAGTAAGAAGCAATATAACAATCAATGTCTCATAAAACAAACTGATAGATAAGTTCTGTACTCATAAAAGCAAACAATCAGTATTAGAAATATCATAAAATTAATGTTCATTCTATGGAAAAGATGTGGTGATGGTGTGTCAAGTGGTAGAATGTCAAGTCTGGGACAGAGTTTCTGATGATCTCACAGGAACCTAGGCTACTCTGCCAGATAAATAGGTTAACTTTTCAATTCCAGGGAATACATGCCTACCAGTTAGAGGAAATGTCCCCTTTAATATGGGAACTGATAGCAGACCAGGAGGGACTTTGTCTACAGCTTCTGGAAACCAGACAATATATATAGATATATATGACTTGTGGTAGAACTGACAGTTGACAAATTTGGTTATGGAATTAGAATTTGGGAGTAGAATGGTGAAGTTATAAAGGTGTGGAGAATATTACCCATTAAGTGATCAGTGTTGGGGGTGAAGTGAGCACAGAAATCAAGTAGGAGATTGAACAATTTCAGCTGCTGTCACTGCTTTCCTGTTTCTTACTCTACATGGATAGCTGTTGAAGCACTAGGCTGTTTACTACTTTTGCTCTTGCTTTTTCTAATCAGTATTTCATTTGAGTTTCATATTTTCAACTGTTGTATTTTCTCCTGTCACTGCTATAGTCCTCCTGGGTTCCCTGGTTCACATGTCATGAGCATACTCTAGATGACTCATAGCTCCTCAAGATGACATCCTTGTGATATTTATAATTCTGTATCCATTGCTCTCTTTATTAGATTTAAAATTTTATCTTTCCCTTCAGTCTGGAAGACAAAGCAACATGTTATAATGAAATGCACAAAGAGCTAGAGTTAGAAAATCAAAAGAGAAGAAAATATTAGGCATTAAACAGAAAAAGTTAAAAAACAAATCCAAATTTCAAGTTGCAATAATGAAAGATTCTATGGGCAAAATTTTGATTGATGCAAGAAACATAAAAGATGAGGGAAGGAATATAAAGGCACTGCACCAAAAAGAATTGATTGGCACTGAAACATTTCAGGAAGTAGCATACAATAAAAAACTAGTAGAATTTAAAGAAGACATTTATACTGGCAAAAAATGAAGCTCAAGAATTGACGGAATACCAATTAAGGTATTTCAACAAACAAATCCAGCCATGGCTACGCTCACTAACTGAAGAACATTATTTAACTTGTTTAAGCTCTGCCTCTTTCTCCGATTCCCAAATTTTCTAAGCATCACGGTTTTTTCCAGCAGTGTTAACGCCTAATAACAAGGAGAATGGTAATACTAGAACACTTAATTGTGCTCACGTGAAACCTTTAGTTGGAACGGAAGCAGTCCGCAGAACAAAACAAATAATCACTTTGTGGTTCAAAATTAGGAAAGATGTATAGCAGGGATGCATTTTATCTGCATATAATTCTAATCTATATCCAAAACAGATCATTTGGGAGGCTGGACATTATTAGGAGGATTGTGACGTCAGAATTGGAGGAAGACCCATCAATAGCCTGAGTTATTCAGATGACACACCTTGTTTGCTGAAACTGAGCAGTCCTTGGAGCATTTGCTACAGGTGGTTAAGAACTGTAATCTTCAATATGGACTAAAGCTCAACATCAATAAAACAAAGACTCACACCACTGGGACAATTGACAGAACCATGATAGGAGAAGAGATTGAGATTGTTAACAATTTCAGATTGTTTGGTTCCATAATCAATATTCTTGGCACCAGTAGTCAGCAAACCAAAAGATGAATTGCACTGGGAAAAAATTACTGTCAGGAACCTTTCCAGAGTACTGAAGAGCAACGATGTCAGTCCGGATACTAAAGTTCACATGATGCAGCCTAAGGTCTTTGTAATTACTTACTATGCATCAGCGAGCTGGACAATAACTAAGGATGAGAGAAGAATAATTGATCTCTTTGAATTGTGGTGCTGGAGAAGAGCTATGAATATATCTTGGACTTCCAAGAGAACAGATGGGTCTTTTCTGGAGAGGGTGAAAACAAGCTGCTTCTTGGAGGCAAGGATTTTGAATCTGTCTCAAATAGTTTGAGCATATTGCTAGGAAGGGACCAGTCAGTCCCTGAAGAAGGGTAAAGAGGGAGTGCAGGAAACGAAGACCCTGGATGAGATTCAGTGATTGGGATAATGAGGGCAGGTGTATTGGAGACAATGAGGTAGGCTGAGGATAGGGCTGAGTTCAGAGTTAACTCTACTTAAGGTCGCTATGAGTCACAGGTGACTCACAGCACCATACAGCAATACAACAAGGAGAATATTGGGTTTCTTCCAGGGCAAGTTCTTTATTCTTTTGGCAGTCTGTGGCATATTTAATAATTTTAGTCCATACCTTAATTCAAAGATCACTTCAACTGTAGTCTTCTTTATTATTGTCTGTCTTTTATATGCATCATACCAATTCATTCATTAACATCTACCCTCTTTAGCACCTTAAAGAAATCTTGGCTTCAGATTTGCCAATTGGATATTATTTTTTTTTCACTCTTGTTTCCATGATTGTTGATAGTAGAACCAAGTAAAATGAAAGTATTCATAATTATAGTGCATTCTTTCTTTATTGTCATGCCATATTTATACTGTAAATATTTTCTTTCTATTGAGATATACTTTATATTCAAGGATAGTGTTTGAACTTTGTTAAAATCTGCTTCAAATATTTGTTTTCTGCAGGCAAAATTGAGGTATATGCACATTGCATGTTGTTTATAAGTATCTGGAATTTTTCTCCAAATAATCCACCTTCTTGGATTATTTGTTTGGAATACATATATAAGAGAAATTATGAAAGTACACAGCTCTGCTATATATAATTTAAATTTTAAATAATATGCTCTATATCTATATCTGCTGCTATATATTTTTCCTACTTACTGGTTCTACATAGGACACTTTACTATTGAGTGTGAACAACATACAACTCATCCTTCATATGGTTTCTGAAACTTTAAATTATATAGCAGCACACTGACCATCCTTTACCCTCTGAAAACCCGATGGATTAAAAACTCCAGAGAGCTATGACTTTTGAGTTATTGTTGTTGTTGTTATGTGCTGTCGAGTTGCTTGCAACTCATAGTGTCCTAAACTCAGCTCTGTCCTGTGCCAATCGCACTGTCTCTGACACTCCCATCCCGATTACCCCAGTCACTGAATCAATCCACCTCATAGAGGGCCTTCTTCTCCTGCGCTGTCCTTCCTTCCTCCCAAGGATGATGTCTTTCTCCAAGGACTGGACTCTCCTCACAACATGTCCAAAGTATGTCAGACGGAGCCTCAGAATCCTTGCCTCCAAGGAGCAACCTGGTTTAACTCTTTCCAGGATGAATCTGCTTGTGTTCCTGGCAGTTTATGGTATACTCAATACTCTTCCCCAGCACCACAGCTCAAAGGCATCAATTCTCCTTCCATCCTCCTTAGTCATTGTCCAACTCTCTGATGCATAACAAGTGGTTGCGAAGACCATGGCCTGTATCAGATGCACCTTAGTCTCCAGAGAGACACCATTGCTTTTCAGTGCTTTGGAGAGGTCCCTAACAGACTTTCCCATGGCAGTACGCCTTTTAATTTCCTGGCTACTGGTGCCAAGAGTGTTGACTGGGGGGCCAAGCAAACTAAAGCTGTGAACAATCTCAATCTCTTCACCATCCATCCTGATGCTGCCAATTGGCCCAGTGGTGAGAATCTTTGTCTTCTTGACATTGAGCTTCAATCCATATTGGAGGCTGCAGTCCTTGACCCTCTACAGCAAGTGCTTCAGGTCCTCCTCAGTTTCAGCAAGCAGGGTTGTGTCATCTGCATATCGCAGATTGTTGATAGATCTTCCACCAATCTTGACCCCACATTTCTTCTCATAGAGCCCAGCCTCCCGGATAATCTGTTCTGCATACATGTTGAAAAGGTATGGAGATAGGATGCATCCCTGGCGTATGCCCTTGGTATTGTTTTTGTTGTTATATGCCATTTACTAGCCCATGACCCATAGGAACCCTATGTACAGAAGCTCTGTACTGAGCAAGTCTCACTAACTCCAACACATCAACTCCCATTGCCCCAGTTACTCTTATCAATCTATCTCATTTGGGATCTTCCCCTCCTGCACTGTCCCTCCACCCTTCCAAGCATGGTATCCTTTTCCCAGGACCAGTTCCTGCTGGTCACATGCCCCAAGTATGTAGCTTCAAAATTCTAAACATCAAGGAAAAACTTGGTTTTATCCTCTTCAAATGGACCTACTTGTTTTCTTGGCAGTCCATGGTATGTTCAATACTCCAGTACATTGATGCTTTTTCTATCATCCCTAGTCGTTGTCCAGCTCTTTGAAGCATAATTGTGAGGACAATAACCTAGATAAGGCACACATTAGTCTAGAGAGACTGACATAATTTCTTTTCAGCACTCTGGAGAGACCCTGGCAGCAGATTTTCCCAATGCAATTCCTCTTAGCTGAGCAAGCTATAATTGTGAACAACCTCAATCTCTTCTCACCTATTATGATGCTGCCAATTGGCTCCATGGTGAGAATCTTTGTCTTCTTGATGTTGAGCTTCAATTCATTTTGAAGACCACAGTCCTTGACCTTCTGGACCCAGCACTTCAGGTCTTCTGCAGTTTCAGTAAGCAAGGTTGTGTCATGTGTGTAATGTAGGTTGTTGATTAATCTTCTTCCAATCTTGATGTCACACTCCTCCTCATAAAGCCCCTCTTCGCTAGTGATCTGCTCTGCATATAGATTGAAAAGATATGGAGACAGGATGCATCCCTGACACACTCCTTTCCTGATTTTGAACTATACAGTGTTTCCCTGTGCTGTTCTGAGGACTCCTTCCTGGTCCAAGTATTGTTGTTGTTAGATGACCTCAATTCAACTACAGCTTATTGTGATCCTATGGACAAAACATCAGAACGTTTCTGTATGTTGCATCATTTTCATAAGTTACATGGTCAAGCCCATTGACATAGGCACTGTGGCAATCTTTTTTATGAGGGTTGCCAGACCATGGTATAATAAATGCTCTGCCAATACTACAATTTAAATATATTAATTCTTCTTTATCTATCCTTATTCACGTTTTAACTTTAAAATTCCTAAGAAACAAGTAAAAACACCATGGCTTAAGTCAAGCTCACTTTAGTCTTAAATATGTACCATTTCATATTTTCAAGAAGAACTTAACAACAGATCTTTCCATTATTATTTTTTTTTTATTTCTTTACCACTGCTACTGTGAGTATAGGTAGTTGATATAGTAAAATAAAATAGCTGACAATATTGTTCTTTTCTCTATCTATTTTTGATGTTGCCTATTGGTCCTTTGTTTCCTTAATATTGATATGTAATATATAGTGAAGGCTGTAGTCTTTGATTTTAATAAGTGCTTCAAGTCTTCTTCACTCTTAAAATAAGTCTGTGCCATCTGCAAAATATAGAGATTAGTGAATCTTCCTCAAATTCTGTTTTCTTCTTTATATGGACCAGCTAAACATTGAGAAGAATAAAAATTTCATAGCAATTAATGTATTTGTGTGGAAATTGTACATAAACCAAGATGTTGTAATTAGAATAGGGAGAAAACGGCATGCATCAATAAAAATCATTAAATGTGTGGGTTAGAGTTATACCTTTTCTCCAAATTTAAATCCAAATTCACTATAGATGTTGCTCTATCCAGGAGTGGCAAAACTACTTGTTGTTTGCGGTTCTGGTTATGTGCCATCGAGTCGTTTCCGACTCATAGCGACCCTATGCACAACAGCCCTAAACCCTGCTCTATCCTGTGCCAACTGCACTGCCTCTGACACACCCATCCCGATTACCCCAGTCACTGAATC
>NW_006400050.1:233802-241170 GCF_000299155.1 Elephantulus edwardii | reverse complement strand
CTTGAGCTTAAGAAATGCTGAGCGAGTTTGGCCCTTTTGATTTTCTGACTCTAGCTCCTAGCACATTTCATTGTAATACTACTTGTACACTTCAAAAAAAAGTCTGAAAATCTTATTTCTGGTAGGGGTCAAAATCTTATGGCATTGCTGATTATAATGCAGGAAGATATATTTCTGAAATTTGGAGGCCTTCAAACTATAACTGGACCACCATACAGCAAACATACGCTGTTAACAGTAGTTCAACATGAGTATCTATATGTATTGTATTGGTATCCTTGTGATAACTCCATCAATACATGCAGGTATTATGTGACTCTCTCAAACATAACCAAAACTGCTTGATTGATCCACTCCTCATGATACTATGGGATTATAGCCTCAAGAGACACTACGAACATTTGGAAAAACCTAGACCGCAAAGACAGTATACTACACTCTATAGTGGTGAGTAACAAGTAGGCATTGTCTCTCTGTTTTAACTATTAATCTTTCCTTATATGGAGCAAAAAAATGAGAAGAAAGTCAAAGAGGTGTGAAAATATTAGTCCACAGAAAAAGTGGATCTTATGATCTTAAATTACAAGAACAGCAAAATTAGATGTTTTCCAGTTATCACTGTTAACAACTTTGAAAAAAAGAAAACAACAAAAAAATCATAAAGGAGGACCCTGAGTAATTGTTGTCAGTAGGTGCAACAGAGTCAATTTCAATTCATAAAGAATCTATGAACAACCTTACCCTGTCCTCTGTCATCCTCTTTTTCTGCCATTCTCAAGCCCATTACTCCAGTCACTGGGTAAATGCATCTTGTTGAGCATTTTCTTCTCTTTCTCTGATCCTCCATTTTTTTCTACATGGTGCCATTTTACAAGGATTGGTCCTTCATGACAATATATTTGTAAGATGAAGTTTCATTTTTCTAACTTCTAAGGAATAGACTGTTGGCTCTTTCTCCAAGACAGACTTAATTGTTCTTTTGGCAGTCCATGAAATATTCATCACACTTCTCCAACATCACAACTCCATGGAAATTATTGTCTTCTGTTATCTTTATACATTGTTCACATTTCAAATTGTACAGAATTATAAAATCATCAGTAACTAAAACACAACATAACATCATTAATTGGTTTGAGAACATCTTAGTTTCTACATTGACATCCACACCTTTTATGACTTTGTAGAGATTTTTGACAGCAGATTTTCTGACAGTACCACGGTTTTTAATTCCTTATATGCTGCAACTGGGATGTTGATTTGGAATCCAAGTAAAAGGAAATTGTTGATAATTTCAAACTTTTCTCCATCTGTAATGATACTGTTGTCAATTGGTAAGCTTTTTTTTTTCTCTTGATGTTGAGATGTAAGCTTATTCAATGATCTGTAGAAAATGTTTACTCTTCACTTTCAGCAAACAAGGTGTGAAATCTGTATAATGAATGTTGTTGATACATTTTCCTTCAGTTCTGATGCCATCTTCCTCTTGATATTGTTCAGTATGGGAAGCCAAGCTTTATACCAAATATTATATGAAAACCCTTGTTCAGGAATTGAAGAAATTACAGACATATAAGTTAGGACTTCTCTTGTGACAGATCCTAGAAGGTGAGCTGTTTGTTCCCTGCAAAACAGGAAAGAGCAAGGGACCCCCTACAGAGGGAGTGTTACTTCCTGGGCTGGAGTTCACCCTGAGGCATCAAGGTTAATAGTTAAGGGTAAACAAAATTCTTGCATTTGTGAACCCCTCCCTCCTGAGTCAAGCAGAAGGTTTTCAATGGAAAGAGATTGGCTTCATTTGCCTTTAATTCTTTCTGTGATTTATTTACTTCCTGTTCGTTTTGAATAAAAAGACAGAGAAGCTTGGCTTGAGGTCTTCAGTTGAGAACTGTTGGCCCCTTATTTTATGCTCTCTGCTCTATCTCATTCCTGGCTGTTTGTCTCTTTATTAATAATTATAAAATTATTCTATTCTTTGGGACCCTCAGTCTGCAACAGTTCAGGTTTGGAATACACAGTTTAAACAGATATGGAGAAAGTGCCTAGCCCTGATGAACATATTTCCTGACTTTAAAAGAATGGTACATCAACGAAGAATTGTCATAGATTCAAAAGCACATTTAGAAGAAGTCATAGCTCCAGAGATATCATTACTGATGTTACTTGGATCACAGCTGCAAGCAGAGAATACACAAAGGGTGTCTGTGTTTTACTGACTACACATTTGACTGTGTGAATCATAGTAAACTATGGCTAATATTAAGAATAATAGGAATACCAGAATACTTAATTTTACCCATTCAAAAGTTATACCAAGAGAAAGAAACTGTTAATCTAATTGCTGCAGTTACTGAGTCAATCCATTTGGTATATATTTTCTCTTCTTTGCTTACCCTCCATGTGTAATGTCTCTTTCCAAGGAATAACACCTCCTAACAACATGCCCATGGAATTTGTAAAAAAACTGTATTATGAGGATTGGATGAAGGCTTATAAACAACCTGTAATATACAGATGGCATTACCTTTTCTGCTGAAGGTAAGAACCTAGTGTTTTCTGCAGAGGATAAAAAACTGCAGCCTTCAATATGGATTGTATCACAACATCAAAACACTAAAAATTATAACCACTGGACCAACAGGTAAGTCATAATAGATGGAGAAAAGATTGAAATTGAGAACGGTTTGATCCTGCTTAGATCAATAGTCAACATGCTTGGTATGAGTGGTCAGGAAATTAGATGTGTAACATAGGCAAAGTCTTCTGTTAGTTATCTCTCTAAAGCTGTAAAAGCAATGATGCCAATTCAAAGACTAAAGTGCTCCTGATTCATGCCATTATCTTTCCAGTCACCTACTATGCCTCAGAGAGATGGAAAATCAATAAGGATGATAGAGGAAGAATTGACATATTTGAGTTGTGATGTTGGAGAAGAGTTCTGATTAGCCCATCGAACACCAAAAGAATAGATAAGTGTTGGGGAGAATGCAACCAAAACGTTCCTTGGAGGGAAAGTTGATGAAGCTTTGCTATTCTGGATATGATGTCAGGAGAGGCTATTCCTTGGGAAAGTATATCATTCTTGGAAAGGTAGAGGATCAGCAAAGGAGAGAAAGACTTTCTCTGTGATGAACTGATACAGTGTCTGTGGCAATGAATTCAAATGTGTTGGGGATGATGAAAATGGTGCAGGATAAGACAGAGTTCAGCTCTGTGGTACAGATTCACTATGTTACCACTTGACTCATTGGCACTTGACAACAACATGGCCAAAGTATGTGAGACAGTCGTCATAATTGTGTGCAAGGAACATTGAGGCTGAGCTTTCTCCAAAACATCTCTATTTATTCTTTTGTACGAATTCTTCTTAATGTTACGCAGTATTTATTTAAAAGCTCAAATGTATATTGCTTGCTTAGATGTTTTTATTTAGGAGTTTGGTTGGCATGCCTACGGAAGCACACAGAGATTATATTTCTAGACAGCATGCTACCCAGCCCAGTGCAGGTGTTTTCGTTGCTTTCACACTTTTCCTGTGGGTGAATCTTTCTGGCTCCTGAGAAGATGGTAATGCATACCACTTAGATCAATATGAACTTCATCCCAAGGAATGTCATTCTTAAAATAGCAAGAGCATAAACAATCTGCATTTAAATACTCGACATTTTGATAAAGTACTATAGCTTTTCCAGAAACTCCAACTGTTCAACTTGAATTCATTTGTTCTTTTTTTCTTTCTTTCTATTTTTATAGGGCAAAAGTTCAAAAAAAAGCACAGTTTGCTGTTTAATGAAAACAGCAGGCTATGCATTTTACAAACAGGGAGCTGCTTTCTTATTCCATTTAAGAGACGTGAATCGTAAAAAAAATCAATTCTTTCTTGGAAATCATCCTACTTTTTTATTCAAATCACAAATATTCAGGTTACCAACTGTTTGAAAAATTGAAAGAGATTTTCAATTTGAAATTGACATGAGATCCTTTTTTGCTCCAACTGTGAAACAAAATTCAGAATGGTGTTTATGAATTTTGATAGCACATACTAAACAATGTAAAGTTGATTTCATAATAGTGATATTTTAGTTCTTGTTTCTCTTCCTTCTTATCTCCCTTCCTTTATAAAAAATGTTATCCTTTCATATATTTCGAACTTGATTCCTTTCATTTGAACTTCTTTATTTCTCTCCTTCTTTCCTCTCTTCCTCTCTCCTTTTGCTTTTTGTTTTATTCTTTCCTTCCTTAACATATTATTCTTCATTTCTTTGCATTCACCCATCCTTCCTTCTTTCTATTCTACTTTTCTTTCTTCTTTCATACCTTCCTTGTTTTATTTCCCCTGAACTATGACCAGTTCTAACTCATAGCAATCCCACATACAAAAGAATGAAACTCTGTACTATCTTCATGATTTGTGCTGTATTTTAGTCAGAATTTGCAGTAACTATCTCAACCTATCATGATAAAGGCCTTCATCTTTGTGAATGAATCTGTACTTTTCTAAACATGATGTCCTCCAAGAACTGTCCCTTCATAAAAACAAACCAAAATTTTTTGAAGCATGATTTCATCATACTCCCTACAAAGGAGCACTCTTAGACCTCTACCAAGAAAGATATCTTTGATACATGCACAGTCCATAATTTATTCCATATTCTTTATCAACACCACAATTCAAAGACTTCAATTCTTCTGCACATACATATTTAGCCATTTAAAATATCATGGCTTATGTTATGGCTCTTCATCTTTAAATTGTCATCCTTGCTTGTTAGCATTTTTAAGAGGTTGTTGGTAACCATTTTCTTCAGCATAATAGGAAAAAATATCCAAAAACTATTGGAATAGCACATCAACAAAGAACTGTTAGATGAGGAGGCTGGGTTTCAAAGAGGCTATGTTACTAGGGATTTTATAGGTAATGTTAGATGAATCTTAGCTGAGGGTATCAGAAGAATGTCTTTTTGTGTTTCATTGTCTATGCACAGGCATTTAACTGTGTGGATCACAACAAATTTTGGAATGGGAATCCAGAACACTTAACTGTGCTTACATGAAACGTATTCTTGGTTCAAGAGGCAGTCGTCAGAACAGAGCAAGGAAACACTGTGTCTGCTTGATAGTGACCCTTTGAACAGTGGATCTGAATCCTGTCTTATTCTGTGCCATCTTCACACTTCTTGACACATTAGAGCCCATTACAGCAGTTGCTTGTCCATCTGGTGGAGGTACTTCCTCTCCTTTCTGATACTCCACCCTTCCAAGCATTATGTCCCTCTCCAAAGAATAGCCCCTCCTAGCAACATCTTCATTCTTGTCCCCAAAGAGCTCTCTGACTGTAGCCTTTCTAAGACACACTTGTTTGGGTTTTTTTGTTTGTTTGTTTGTTTTTTGGTGTTTTGTGCAATTTTTTTTCTCTTCAATCTATGGGGTGTTCGGTTTGCAACACCACAGCTCAAAGGAATCAATTCTTCTTCTGTCGTGCTAATTTATTGTCCAGCACTCAGATGCATAGCCAGTGACCTAAAAGACCATGGACTCAATCAAATGCACCTTAATTCACAAACCGCCATTATTTGTTTTTCAGTTCTCTCAGCTTGAAAAATGGAGAGTTCTTCCCTTTTTATTATACAACTCCAGCTATCTTTACATTCCAATACTTTGCTTTGTCCTCTGAAATTGCCCTTTGATATCTTCAGTTTAATTTCTTTTTTTAAATTTATTTATCAGTTTTAATGGAAGTTTAGAGAGACCTAGGGTTTCCAGTCATTCATTATTTCACTTTTCTCACTGCCCACCCCCTCCCCCCATTCACTCTTCTCCTTGAAAAGAAAAATAAAAACTCATTTTACTGTCAAGCAATCCCTCCCCCGAGTCCACCCCACTATGCAGCCTTTGCTCTGGACTTCTGTAATGACAAGAATATGCCTTCATCTATCACTTTTAAACAGTTCTCTCCCTCATCTGTTTTAAGCAATGCACAACACTCCTTCCCTTCTTTTCTGTTTTCCCTCAACCCTGATCTCAGTCCCATTTTACAACAATGTAGTTTCTTTAATTTGACATGTTGTCTCTTTGTTACGTATTCTTGATCTTCTAGTGCAATTTTCAGAGTCTCTTCTGACATCCATTTATGTTTTTTTCTAGGTTAAAAATCAGGAAAGGGGTACTCCAGGGATGCATCCTATCTGCACCCCTTTTCAATCTATGTGCAGAACAGAGCAATCATTCAGGAGGCTGGGTTTAAAAGAGAACTGGGGTATCAGGATTGGAGGAAGACACATCAACAAACTGTGTTATGCAGATGACACAACTTTGCTTGCTGAAACTGAGGAGAATTTGATGCATTTGCTGCAGAAGGTCAAGCACTGCAGCCTTCAGTATGTATTGAAGCACACCATCAAGAAAACAAAGATTCTCACCACTGGGCCAAGTGATAGCATCAGTATAGACAGTGAAGAAATTGAGATTGTTAATAGCTTCAGCTTGGTTGGCTGCACAACAGTCTTGGTACCAGCAACCAGAAAAAAAAAAAAAGTCATCATCGGGGACCTCCCCAGAGTACTGAAGAGCTATGATGTCAGTCTAAAGACTAAATTGCCCCCGACCCAAATCATGGTCTTCAAAATTTCTTGTTATGCTTTGGAAAGCAGAGAAATTACTAAGGATGATAGAAGAATTGATTCCTATAAGTTGTGTTGGAAAAGAGTATTGAATGTACCATGGGCTGCTAAGAAAACTAACAGGTCTGTCCTGGAGAGAGTGAAATCAGTCATCTCCAGAGAAGCAAGAATTTTGAAGCTTGTCTGACATAATTTGGGCATGTTGTATGGAGGGACCAGACCTTGGAGAAGGATATCATGCTTGGAAGGGTGTAGGGACAGGCAAGAGAGGAAGAACTTGGATGAAACGGATTGACTCATTTACGGGGTTAATGGAAGTTGTTGTATCAGAAGCAATGAAGTTGTCTTAAGATAAAGCATATATAAGGTCACTATGAGTCAGAATTGACTCAATGACACATACCAACAACAAACAACAGGTTACTTGATTCTTCATTGCTTCTTCCTTGCATTTTAAATGTGGATTCAAGCAAAACGAAGCACAAAAATTTGTTGAGGGTTCATCCATAATCAGTTATTCATTCCTTACACTTCAACTGATTTTATATTTGAATTTAGAACCCATGCTTTATAAAAGATTTCATATTTTTCACTGTCATGTGACTTGAGTATATCAGAAGGATTGGCCACCCACTTCTGAAATAGCAGGCCTCTGAAAACCCTATACACAACAGAACACACGCAGATTAACAAAAAGGGCAACCTAGGTAGAACCATCAAGTATGGAAACACAAGGGAGGAGGAACAG
>NW_006400050.1:228602-231222 GCF_000299155.1 Elephantulus edwardii | reverse complement strand
TGGGATAATTGGGATGGGAGTGTCAGAGACAGTGCGATTGGCACAGGACAGAGCGGAGTTTAGGGCTGTTGTACATAGGGTCGCTATGAGTCGCAGGTGACTCGACGGCACATAACAACAACAACAACAACAACAAGTAGATTATTTTTCATAGCACATAATGTGTCCAAAATTAGTTTTATTTAGATGTTTCTTTTTATATTGTTTTATATAAAACATGTGTGTTCATACATCTATTCTTTGTTACTGTTGTTGTGTACTGTTGTGTTGTAACCAACTTATAGCTTACCTTCCAGCAGGTAACCACTTGGAAGGAGACTGCCCATCTTTCTTCCACAGAGCAGGTAGTAGATTCCAACCGTGTGCCTTTGAGATAGCAACACAACTTCTTACCACTAGGCCAACAGAGTCTCCTACATTGTTGTTCTTGTTAGGTCCCGTGAAACCAACTTATGAAAAACAGATCTGAACATGGTCCTATTTCAGGCCAGCCTCCCAATCTCTCTAACACTCAAATCTATTACTACAATCAGCATGTCAATCCACCTGGTCAAGGGTTTTCCTTTCTTAGACAGCCTCTCTACCTTCCCACACATAATTCCCCGTCAAAGGAATAGGCATTCTTGGCAACATGTTTAAAGTATATGAAATGAAGTTTCATCTTCTTTGCCTCCAAAGAGCACTCTAATTATACCTTTGCTAAAGTGCTATTTGGTTATTCTTCTGACAGTCCATGAGACCTTCAGCATTCTACTCTAACACAAGCATTAATTATTTTTATATCATCCTTAGTCACTGTCCAGCTCTCACATGTACAGTAAATGATTGAAAAGACCATGGCCTGAATTGTTGTTGTTGTTGCTGTTAAGTGCCATCGAGTCAAGTGCTACTCATTGTGACCTTATGAACAGAAGATCTAAACACTCTTCTATAACTATTTTTCATTCTATACATTCATAGAGTTTCCAGAGATATGTTATTTTAGGAAGTAGATGTCACTCGTGCTTCTAAATCTATCTCAGTCTGAGAGTTCCACCAAACACTGTCCACCATGGGTAAACATTAAGACATTTAACACGTCAGTACACAGCATTCAGTATCAGCCCCAAGTTGTCTCAGTACAGTAAATTGACAGACCAGTGTTGTACCATTTAGAAGAATATTCATCACGAACACAGTAACCCAAGGCATGAAGGCCACAGTCCCAAGGTCCCAACTGCCATTTAAGTACAAAGTCCACCCATTAGGTCCTGGTTGACTGTAAACAAGAGGCTACCAGCCCACAACTCTTGTGTGCTAAATCCAGCAAATTCAATTAACTCATGCAAGATCATGAAAATAAATAAATACATAAATAAATAAATAAACCTACCAAACAGTCTACACCTGACTCTCAGCCAAAACAAGAGAACCCACCTTCTAGAATCCAACTGCTTCACTCATGAGCCTCCAAACTAGAGCCTTAATCAGGGTCACACACACACACACACACACACACACACACACACACACACACACACAAGTTTAAATACGAGGCCCACCCACCATGACCTGAATTAGGCATCCCTAGATATCTACACACACACACACACAGAGAGAGAGAGAGAGAGATCGCGGTTAAAAGCAAAGAATAGCAGAAGATTGTTTGCTGTGTTTTATGACTTATTCAAAGATATTAGGTTGTATATATTTTAATAAATAACAGTTAATATTGAGAAGAAGGAGAATCCCAGAGCACTGAATCATGTTCATGTGAAACCTATTAATAGACTAAAGGAGAAATTTTCCAAATAAAACAAGAAAACTACATATTTTAAAATCAAGAGAGGTGTGCATCAAGATTGAATATTTTCTCCATATCTATCTAACCTTTATATTAAAGGAATTGAGAATTGGCCTATATGAGGGAGAACTTTTCATCAGGATAGGATGAAGACTCACCAAGAATTTATGATTTGCAAATGACACAAACTTGCTTACAGAAAGTGAGATCTTGAAAAATGTCCTATAGAAAATCAAAGACTACAAAATGGATTATATTACAACACCAAGAAAACAAAAACCTCACCTCTGAACCAGTAGGCAACTTCATAATAGACATAATAATTTAAACTTGTCAACTTTTAAAGTTTACTTAGTTCCACAACCAATTTTCATCTTTGTTGCAATCAAGAAATTAAAAGATGTGTCTCATTAGTAAAATGTGCTGACAAGGACCTCTTCAAACTGCTAAATAACAACTTGAAACACAGTCTTTTAAAGACTAAGCACTAGTGGCTAATTTTTTAAGTATTATTTTTGTGTTGTTATTTTTTTAAAAAAATTAATATTGACATGGTAGCTGCAACAACGCGTTATATCACACTACATATTGTTAAGATGGTGCTATATGCAGTATTGCTATGATTCTTCATCAAAATCGTAGCACCAAACAGAGCAAACCATTATTTGCTATTCAACAGCACTTAAAAAAACCCCAAAATACCTTACTAGCTCACTAGTAGAGTGGTAAGTACTTTAATAACAATAACAACAAAGGAAACAACTCTCTGTCTCTCTGTCTCTGTCTCTGTCTCTTTCCTCTCTCTTCTCTCTCTCTCTTTCTCTCTCTCTCTCTCTC
>NW_006400050.1:222166-228406 GCF_000299155.1 Elephantulus edwardii | reverse complement strand
TAAGGACGGGTCTCTCCTCACAACATGTCCAAAGTAAGTTAGACGGAGCCTCAGAATCCTTGCCTCCAAGGAGCCACCCGGTTTAACCCTCTCCAGGGCAAATCTGTTTGTTTTCCTAGCAGTCCATGGTATTCTCAGTACTCTTCTCCAGCACCACAGCTCAAAGGCATCAATTCTCCTTCAATCCTCCTAGGAAGAAGGATTGGCCATCCACTTCTGAAATAGCAGGCCTCTGAAAAGAAAAAAATACTAGTGAAATATGACTAGTAAAAAGAGTGTGCATATATCTATATATCCATATATTCATATTCACTCTTTTTACTAGTCATATTTCACTAGTATTTTTTTCTTGATTGCTCAGATTTGCTATTTCCACTTAACTTTTAAAGTGACATGGCAATGTTTTAGTTGTTGTTGTTGTTGTTATGTGCCGTCAACTTGAGCACAACTCATAGAAACCCTGTGAACAGAAGATCTGAACACTATTCTATCCTGTGCCATCCTCACACTTCCTGACACAAACAAGCCCTTTGCAGCAGTCACGGTATCATTCCACCTAGATAAGGGTCTTCCTCTCTTTCATTGACCCTCCATTCTTCCCAATATCATGTTCTTCTCCAAGTAATGGCACCTTCTAGCAACATGCCCAAAGTATGTGAGGTAAAGCTTCACCATTCTTGCCTCCAAAGAGCACTCTGGCTTCACCCTCTCCAAGACTATTCATATAATAATCATCATTTTTGTCTCCAAAGAGTACTCAGGCTTCGTCATGTCCAAGATATATCTGTTCATTCTCTTGGACACCCATGGGATTTTCAGTCCTCTTTTCCAACACTACAGCTCAATGACATCAATTCTTTTCTGTCATCCTAATTTATCATCCAGGTAACAGATGCATAAAGACTATGGCCTGACATCAATACTACTCAATAATTTGGAAAGGTCCCTAACTGCAGAATTTTCCAGTGCAAATTTCCTGACAGTTTGTCCCAAGGATATTAATCGTGGATCCAGGCAAAAGAAAGCTTTTGATAGTTTCAGTCTCCTCTCCATTCATCATGACGCTGCCTATTGGTCCAGTGGTAAAAATCTTTCTTTTCCTGACATTGAGATGCAATCCATATTAAGGTTACATTTCTTGATCTTCTGTAACAAGTGCTTCAGGCTCTCCTCACTTTGAGCCAGCAAAGTTGTGTCATCTGTATAATGCAGGTTATTGATGAGTCTCCCTCCAATTCTGCTGACACACTCCTCCTCATAGAGTCCAGCTTCTCAGATAATGCAGATTGGTATGGCAATAGTAATGAAGATTCCAGGTACAAATACTAAGATGATAATTATAAATCTATTCAATTGTTATTATTTCTTTTACATTGAGAGAAAAAGTTATTCACGAAACTGTCTAAGCCATCATTAAAGATTAATCACCTAGATAGTTAATACTATTTTTGTTGTGTCCCATTGAGTCAGAACTGAGCCAGACCTGACACCCCAGTGGGATCTCAGAGGCAGTTTAATATCAAGGAAGGAAATTTCCCATCCTTCTCCCAGAGAGCAGCTAGCGGATTCTATCATTTTCCTTTTGGATTACAGTGCAGTTTCTCATCAATTAGAATGAGTAAAATTACTTAGAATTATGAGTGAAAATTAGGGATGTAAGAATTAAAAGAGAAATGTGTAATATATGTTTACTGCCTCTTGAACTTTTAATAATACCATCCAAGTTAATCTTGCTTCTTATTTCATAATATGCACTATGCAAATGATATAACTTTGTGAAAAGTGAGAAAAGACCAAATAGAACAAAAAACCTAACCAAACTTTGGAGGTAACCCATACTGCTTGTAAATGAAGTTGACATTTATAAATAAATCCCTGTCATTTGTTTAAAAAGTCAATTTGTTTTGTTTTCGGTTTTTTTGGTAGCATCAGATGTTGCTTGATGTAAATATTGTTTCACTTAATAATGAAAAGAAAAGAACAAACTTTTTTTTCCCACTGTCAGATGAATAAACTCTTTAGCTTTCCCTGCTCATATTTGGCAGAAATTTATGAATACATCAAAGCTAATTTATTTGTTTTGTCTTCAAGTAAACACCATGTCATGATAAATTATGATTATAAAAATATCAATCTCATAGTTTTGATAACTCTTAGTGTGACAAAAACTAGAGGAAAAAACCTTTAAAATGGAAGTTTCTATAATCAGATAACAGAAAAATGTATAATGCTTATGACAGAATTATTAAAAATTCATCTAAATGTCTTAGAAAATTTACATGAAGCAAAAGTTATCAGAAACATATTTCCTTAACTTCACAAGTTAGTGATGATACAATCTTTTTTTCCCTTTTAATATAACCAGGATTAGAGCAATGAAGACAAACTAAAATACACATGGCTCAATTATACATAAATGATAATGACCTATTTGAATACTTTAATAAGATAAAGATTCTTTTCCTACTCATCATGCCATTTATTTTTAAAATAATATTTCCAAAGCATAGTACAAATTTCTTATGGCCTTTAGATAAAGGACTGTTATTACAGAAAGAGTGTTAGATATAGGACTGTTATTACAGAAAATGTGTAACCAATTTGTTTTCCTAGTCTGTCTTAATCTAAGGGCTCTGTTGAAATCTGTCCACCACGATGACTATTCTGGAATCTGACACACTGGTGACATAACTTCCAGCCTCACGGCAGCCCACAAGTTATCCCAGTAGAGCAAACTGAAAGACACGTGCTGTACTAATAAGCACAAATGATAAAAAAGTCATATATTCATCTAAATTAAGAATAATTTATTGTTAGATGTCTTCAAATTGAGTACAACCCATTAGCAACTCTATGAATGAGTGATTTTTGTCCTATGCTGTGCCATTCACATGCTCCCAGACATACCTGAAAGCATAGTTGCACCTCATTGAGGTTCTTTCTCTTTGTCACCTTCTTTATTGTGCAGCTTTCAGACAGATAGCAAATGACTAAAAAGACCATGGCCTGACTTGAATCAGGCTCATCTTAGTCCTCAAATGACATCATTGCTCCTCAGTAATTTGGAGAGGTCCCTGACTGTAGACTCTCCAAATGTAATACACTTCCTGATCTTCTCACAAAATTTCAGAATAGAACTTAAAGTTGACATTTGGCTGTGAATGAAACACTGTTCTTCTTTAGTTTTGTCTTGTTGTAATGTCTTTGCCTCTCTTCATGGATGATATCTTTAATGTCATACCACAGTCATTTACTTCTTAATTATTGGTGCTCAATGCCTCAAACCTATTCTTAAGGTGGTTTCTATATTCAGGTGGAATAGACCCAAGATTATAATTGGTTCTTGTAGACTCATTTTCATTTTCTTCAACTTCAATTTGAACTTACAAATACTTTATGATCTGTTCAACAGTCGAAACATAGCCTTGTTTTAAATACTGATATTGAGCTTCTCCAACAAGATTTTTCACACATGTAAACAATTTGTATACTTTGCAGTTTATCAGGTAAGATCCATGTGTAAAGTCATGATATATGTGTGTTGCTCTTTTAAAAAATATTTTTATGAAAATATCCAACCAAATTTATGTCACTGAGCCGTCCTTTCTACTATCATTCTTTATTCAATGATTTCAACTTTTGCATTCCAGCCATCAGTTTTGATTAATACATCTTGATCACATGGTTGACACATTTTTAAATGCAAAATTTGGTGACAATTTCCTTTCCTTTTTCTTTAACTGTTTGTGTGTACATTTGAATATTGTTTGTATTGTTAGGTGCCATTGAGTTGATTATGACTCATAGCGACCGTGTGAACAATAGATATGAAACCTGTCCCATCCTGCACCATCCTCACACTTCCTGACACACAAGAGCCCATTGTGGCAGTCACTTTGCCAATCTACCTAGTGGAAGGTCTTATTCTCCTTTGCTAACTGCCACCCTTCCAAACTTTGTGTGTCTTTCCAAGGAATAGCCCCTCCTAGCAACATTCTCAATGCATGTGAGGCAAAGCCTCATCAAACTTACTTCCAAAGAGCACTCTGGCTTCATCCTCTCCAAGACTGTTTATGTAATAATCAGTGTGGCTAGAACTAGAACTGAAAGAAAAGGAGTTGTTTAAAAATATATCATGATCAAGGCACGGAAACAAAGAGATTTGTCCTGGAGAGGGTGAAGCCAGAATGTTCCCTGGAGTCAAAGATTCTGAAGCTTCATCTGACATACTTTGGGCATGTTGCGAGAAGGGACTGGTCCTTGGAGAGGGACATCATGTTTGGGGGAGTGGAGGGATGGTGCAGGAGAGGAAGACCCTCGATGAGATAGATTGATTCTGTGAGTGGAGTGGTGGGAATGAATGTGTTTGAGACAGCGAGGTTGGCACAGGATAGAAGTATATTTAGGGCTCTTGTACATAGGGTCCCTATGAGTCACACATGACTTGATGGCACATAACAACAACATCATAGAATCATGAGGCAATGTCAAGCTGCTCTGAAATAATTAGCAAAAAACAACGTCCTGGTAATTGATAGAATACCAATTGACAAATTTCAACAAACACATGCAGCTTTGGATGAGCTCATCAGGTTGTGTGAAGAAATCAGAAGGACAACTACCTGGACATCTGATTGAAAGAGATTCACATTTATCTTCATTATTTAAAAAAAAAAAGATTACCTAAAAGAGCATGCAAATTATTGAATAATATCACTAAATCACAAGCAAGCAAAATCCTGCTGAAGATGTATAAAAATTAGTAAAACAGCTTGTCAACAGAGAACTTCCAGAAATAAAATTTAGATTTAGAAGAAGTCATTGCACCAGGTACATCATTGCCAATGTCAGATGGATTTTGGCTGAAAATAAAGTATACCGACAGAATGTCTATCTGTTTTCTATTGACTACACAAAGGTATTTTACAATATGTACCACAACAGATTGTGGCTGATACTGAGAATAATGGAAATCCGCAACACTGGATTGTTCTCATGTGAAACCTATGCTTAAACCAGGATGCAGGTGTCTGAACAAAGGAAGGAAATACTTCATAGTGCATAATCAAGACATGACTAATAACCTAATTACAAAATGGGAAAAATACATGAAAATAAATTTCACAGAAGATACTCAAATGGTCAATATGAAGAAATGCTCCAAATCACTGGCAATAAGAGAAATACAAACAAAACGACAATTAGATACCATCTCATTCCAGTAGCAGTGGCAAAGTTTAACGGAACAGAAAGTAATAAATTTTGGGGAGGATGTGTTGAGATAGGAACTCTTTTACATTGCTAGTGGGATTGTACAATGGTACAATCACTCTGGAAGGCAGTTTGGTGCTTCCTCAAAAAGCTGAACATAGAAATTCCATATGAACCAGCTATTTTATTGCTTGGGATATACCCCAAGAAAAAGAGCGCTGGAGGCCCAAATGGAAACTTGTACTCTAATGTTCATAGCAGCATTATTCACCATTGCAAGAACATGGAAACACTCCAGATGTCAAATCATAAATGAATGGATTGAGAAGTTTTGTTACATTCATACAGTGAAAAGTACACACCATGCAGGAGCAATCATTTTGTAAATTACTACCCAACTTGGGAGGGACTGCAGATCATTATGCCAAGTGAAAGAACTCAGTTCCACAAGGACAAATACTGTATAAAATCATTATTGTAGAATGAGTATGAGGATCCAAGGCAAGAAAGAACTAGAGGGGTGTGGAGGAGGAGATAGGCTGTTAATCTGAGGGTTGCACAATTTGATGGGTGTGTGGGGTGAAGGAAATGGGAAGGATCTCATGAAAAATAATGTATTCAAACTTTTAAAATAAATCATAAAAAAGAAACTAAAAGAAAAAGAAAGAAGTGCATCAGAAATGTGTCTTTTATCCACACCTTTTCAATCTATATGCAGAATGGATAATTCAAAAGGTAAGACTTTATGAGGAGGAATGCGACATCCCAATTGGAGAAAGGTTATGAAGAATCTATGTCATGTAGACATACTTTGCTTGCTAAAAATGAGGAGGACCTGAAAAGCCTGCTACACATGGTCAAGGACTGTAATCTTCAATATGAATTGCAGCTCAATATAAAAAATAAAGATTTCCACCACTGGGCCAATTGGTAGCATCTTGATAGATGCAGAAGAAACTGTTGTTATTGTTGTTGTTATGTGCCATCGAGTCTCTTGCGACTCATAGCGACCCTATGTACAACAGCCCT
>NW_006400050.1:213990-220115 GCF_000299155.1 Elephantulus edwardii | reverse complement strand
TTACTGAAGATTATCCAAAAACGACTGGAACAGCATATCAACAGAGAACTCCCAGAAGTCCAGGCAGAAGAATTAGGGATCGTAAATAACTTCAATTTACTTGATTCCAAAATAACCACTTTTGGCACCAGTAGTCAGGAAGTCAAAAGCTGAGTTGCACTGGGAAAGAAAGTCTGGTATCAGGGACCTCTCCAGAATGGTGAAGAGTAATGTTGTCAATCTAGATTCTAAGATATACTTGATCCAGACCATGCTCTTTGAAATTACTTACTTTCCTTCAGAGACAGGACAATGCCAAAGGATGACAGAAACAGAATTAATTCCTTTGAGTTGTGGTTCTGGAAGAATGTTGTACACACTGCGGACTCCCACAAGAACAAATAGGTCTGTCTTAGAGTGAAGCCAGGTTGTTTTTGGAAGCAAGGATTTTGCAGCTCCATCTCACATAATTCGGGCAGGTTGCCAGGAAGGACCACTCCTTAGAGAAGAACTTGATGCTTGTAAAGGTGGAGGGTCAGCGCAGATCAAGACAATACTGGATGAGATGGAATCCCACAGTTACTGTGACAATGGGGACAGGTGTGTCTGAGTCAATGAGATTGGCACAGGAATGGGCAGGGTTCGGAGCTACTACTGATCATAGAATTGCTGTAAGTCATAGTTTCATAACACATAAAAAAATCTTTTATGAGATAAAATGTTACCAGAAACACCCTGGGAAACTCTTCCTATAAGACTGTGATAGAATGAAAATATTTCACCTTAATTTTTTTTTACTTCAGCTTAAATAATTCGTACAAATATTTATCTTTCAAAACATGAAGGATCCTGTATAATACCATTATTTTTAAAAGTATATGAGGATCAAAGAGAGTGGAAGGAGGGAGTAGATGGGTGAGGATGGTCAAGGGGTGTTAATCATGTGGTTGCACAATTTGAAGGGTGGCAGGTGTGGTGAATAAAGGAAATAGGAAAGATCTGGTGTGAAAAACAGTGTTTATGAACTTTGTAAGTAAATCAGTATAGACCATGGGGTTGTACAATTTGATGGGAGTGAGGTGAGGGAAATTGAAAGAATCTGTTCTGGAAAATAATGTATTCAAATTTCATAAATAAACTAGTATAAAATTTAAAAAAATTCTAATTGTATAGCCCAATGATTGATGGAGGGAGGGGGAAGGAATTTGGAAGAATCTGGTCTGAAAACAATGTATGTATTCACATTCTGTAAATAAACTAGTATAATAAGGAAGTAGGCATAGATCAATAGTAATTATTTCTATATAGCAGAATGTATATGAATGTGTTTATGAAACACAATGCAAATGAAAGATTATGTAAAACACAAAGTACATGAATGAAACACAATGTATATGAATTGCTGTATACAAACCAATTAAAAAAAAGAGAAAAGAAACATGGAATTAAAACTATGAAAAACATTAGAAAAAAAGTAAAAAGTGAAAACCCCCAAATTATCCTCAAGTATCTGAATGATAACCAACTGACTGGGAACAACATTTGATAATATCATATCAGACAAGAGTCTTTTAACAAAAGTTTAGAGAATACTTCTGGGCCTTCACAAGAAAAAAAGATTGATAACTCAATTACAAAATGGACAGAAGACATGGAAAGAATTTTCACAGAGGAAAACATTAGAATGGCAAACAGACAAATGAAGAAATGCTCCAAATCCCTAGCAATAAGAGAGATGCGAATCAAAACCACAGTGAGGTACCATCTCCCTCCAGTAACAGTGGCAAACTTTAACAGGCTAGCAAGTGATAAATATTGGAGAGGATGCGGTGAGAAAGGAGCTTTTATACATTGTTGGTGAGATTATAAAATGGTACAACCATTCTGGAAGGCACTATGGTTGTTCCTCAAAAAGCTGACCGTAGAAGTTGCATATGAGCTAACTATTCCACTAC
Organism: Elephantulus edwardii; assembly: GCF_000299155.1. Classification (NCBI taxonomy): domain Eukaryota; kingdom Metazoa; phylum Chordata; class Mammalia; order Macroscelidea; family Macroscelididae; genus Elephantulus; species Elephantulus edwardii. Next base: position 218,181 of record NW_006400050.1, on the reverse strand, counting down.
TTGGAATATAACTCGATAAAATGAGAACTGAGGCACAAACTGAGATTTGTACACCAATGCTCATAGTAGCATTATTCACCATTACAAAAACATAGAAACAGCCCAAATGTCCAACCACAATCAAATGGACTGGGAAATTATGGTACATTCACACAATGGAACACTATGCAGCACACAGGATCAATGATTTTATAAATCATTACCTAACTTGGGAGGGATTGGAAAACATTATGCTGAGTGAACTAACTCAGTCCCACAAGGACAAATATTACAAAAGACCATTATTGTAGAATGAATATAAGGTCCAAAAGAGGTGGGAGAAGTTGGAAGCAGAGGGATGAGGACGTGTAGGGGGAGAATGAACAATTAGTTGGGTGGGGGAATGAGGGAAATAGAAAGAATTTATTCTTGAAAACAATGTATTCAAATTTTGTAAATAAGCTAGTAAAAAATGAAAACAAGAACAAAAAAACACAACATGCAGCATCATTACATAACCTTATGGCTTCTATATTCTAAAATTACATATGTGTATTTATGGGAGATATAATTCAATTTACTAAAATCAGTTTCCTTTACATTAAAAATAAATTCCATACTGCCAATGTCCATCAATTGCAAAATGGACAGGATTTTTTTTACTGTTGTCATAAATAAAGAATCTTGGATAATGAGATTAAAAAAAAAATTTAAAAAAATAAAAAAAATAAATTCCAATACCATTGCCAGGCCCAATTTTGGTATTTTTCTGAATAGTTATAAATTTCCAAAATTATTTTTTTTCACACTCTATAAGCTACTGTAACATATCCTTCATTTACGCCCTCAAATGTTTTGTGTCTTTTTTTCAAATTATGCATTCTTAGTAAGATTTGAAAAGACAGAGTCATATATGACCTCATTTTTAGAATTGTTTCAATTTATCTAATTTAACATGTTGTTGTTGTTTTTATGTGTCATCAAGTCACTTGCGACTTATAGCTACGCTATGTACAAGAGCCGTAAACATAGACCAAAAAAACCCAAAAGCAAACAAACAAAAAACCCACAAAGAAATTGAAGTTGTTAACAATTATAGCTTGTTTAGCTCTACAATCAACACTCTTGGCAACAGCTGTCAGATAATCAAAAGACTTACTACACTGGGAAAATCTACTGCCAGGGACTTCTCCACAGTAATGAAAAATAACAATGTCAGTCTAGAGATTAAGGTACACCTATTCTAGGCCATCGTCTTTGCATTACTTACTAGGCATCAGAAATCTGGACAAGAACTAAGGACGACAGAAGAAGAATTGGTGCCTTCGAATTGTGTGCTGGAGAAGAGTATTGAACATACCATGGACCTATAAGAAAAGAAATAAGTCTATCTTGGAGAGAGTGAAACCAAGTTTCTCTTTGTAGGCTAGGATTTTGAAGCTCCATCTCACCTATGCTGGCCACATGGCCAGGACGGACCAGTCCTTGAATGAAAAAGGAAGTGTGGAGGGACACTGCAGGAGAGGAAGACCCTGAATGAGATGGATTGACACAGTAACTGGAACAATGGGAGTGGGTGTGTTGGAATCAGTGAGACTGGCTCATGGCAGGGCAGGCTTCAGAGCTGTTGTGCATAGGGTCTCTATGGGTCACAGGTGACTTCAGGGCACATAGCAACAACATCATCTACGGCCAACTATTTTTTGACAAGGAAACACAACCTATCAAATGGGGAAATTATAGCTTTTCCACTAATGGAGATAGCAAGATTGGATTTCTACCTTCAGAAAGGTGAATCCGGAACCATATCTCACACCATACGTGAAATAAACTCAAGGTGGATCAGAGACCTAGAGGAAAAATTTAAACCATAAAGATTATAAGAGACAATGTGGGACCACTGTCTGAAGGCTTAGTCTATGGTATAAATGGGATTACAAATATAGGCAGAAATGCACAAAAATCATAAATGGTATCTTCTGAAGATAAAAAACTTTTGCATCAAAAACTTTTACCAATAAGATGAAAATAAAACCCAGAGAGAGTGAAAAACCACTTGTCAATTACATCTCAGACCAAGGTCTCATAATGAAAGTTTACAGAGTATTACAGTGCCTCCTCAAGGAAGACTGATAACTCAATCACAAAGTGAAAAAAAGACATGGAAATACTTTTCACAAAGGAAGATATTCGGATAGCCAACAAACATATAAAGAAATGCTCAGAATCACTGACTTAAGTTTTTACCATTGTTCTGTGCTATTGAGTGAACTCTAAATCATAGGTGGCCTTATGTACAATAGCTATGAACCCTGTCATATCTTAAAACAACTTTATTTCCTCTGAAACACCCAGTCCTATTACTCCAATTACTGTATCAATTCATCTACTCCTGGTCTCCCTTTGCTGTCCCTCTACCCTTACAACCACGATGTCCTTCTTCAAGGACTGATTCCTCCTTGCAACTTGGCAAAGTAAGATAGAAGTTCAAAGTCCTAGCCTCTAAAGAGTAGTTTGGTTTCACCCTCCCCAAGACAGACTTGTCTGTTCTTTTGTCACTCCATGGTATGTTCAATGCTAGATGCAAATCAAACTCCCTATGGCATACCATCTCACTCTAGAAGCAGTAGAAAGTTTTAGGGAGAGAAATGTGTTCGAGAATATGAGAAGAGATTAGAACTTTTATGCACTTTCTGATAGGATTGTAAAATGGTGCAATCACTCTGGAAGGCAGTTTTATATTTTCTCCCAAAGCTGAACATATGATCTCACATGACCCAGCTATTGCACATCTGGGAACATACTCAAGGAAAATAGATACTGTAAACAAACAGAGATTTGTACACTTATGTTCATATCAGCATTATTTACAATAGTAAGAAAATGGAAACAGCCTAGATATCTACTGCCAAATGAGTGGATTAAGAATGTATGGTATTGGAACGAACACTTGATCCTGTCTCGCACATTAAATAAAGACTTGGGCACAAAAAAAAAAAAAAAAAAAAGAATGTATGGTATTACACAATAGAATATTATGCAGCCGTAAGGAGCAACAGTTTTATAAAATACTATTTAACATGCGAGAATCTAGAGAACATTATTCTGTGTGAACAAATTCAGTCTTATAAGAACAAATAAAACCATTATTATAAAACTAGAAGGAAAACTAATAAGATGTGGATAAAAAGTCCAAAAGGACAAGGAAGGGGAGAGAGAAACACAGAGGGTGGAAATTGGAGGAAATCATTAAGACAACAGGGTCTGTGAGTGGAACATGGAGAGGGTAAAAGAATTAGAAAAAAATCCAATGGGGACCCAAAATAATGGGTTAATAGTAGTCATAGATAAATGGTGATTAATTTTATAAAACACAATGTACGTGACTGATTGAAACATGATATAAATGTAGGAATGTGTGAAATGCAATGTACATGCATGGTACACGATGTATACACATTTTGTATGTAAACTATATCAAAGAACTCAGGTGGTCTAGTAGTAAGAAAATGTACTGCAGTCCCAAACGCATGTGGTTCAAATTCACCAGAGGCTCTACAGAACTGCCTCTGAAAACCCACTGGAAGGTCAGCTATGGGTCGATCCCAGCTCAATTGTATGCAACAACAACAAACAGGTACAAAAATTAAAATGATGTTGAGAGGGAGAAAAAGAGAATATCCAAAGTGGAAAAAAAATGAAAAAGTATTGTCAATTAATTCCTTCTCATATTGATGTCTACTGGGTTTTAGAGGAGTTATGATGTCACTTTGAAAACTAAGGTCTACCTGTTTCAGGCATAGTCTTTCCAATAATTTGTTATGCATTTGAGAACTGGACAATAAATAAGGATGACAGAAGATGAATTGATGAATTTGAACTATCAAATTGGAGATGAGCAATGGATATTCTATGGACTGCCAAAAGAACAAACATGTCTTGAAGAGAGAGCAGCCAGACTGCTCTTTGGAAGCACGAATGATGAGGCTTTGGAAAACATGTCCCTAGGAGGGGCTATTTTCTGGAGAAGGATATGATGTTGGGAAGAGAGGAGAATCGGCAAAGGAGAGGAAGACCCTCAACCAGGCGGAGTGATGTAGAGACTGCTGCAATGGGTTTTTGTGTATCAGGAAGTGTCAGGATGGCACAGGAAAGAACAGGGTTCAGATCTCTTATTCATGGGTCATTATGAGTTGTACTTGATTCGATGAT
>NW_006400050.1:195625-213726 GCF_000299155.1 Elephantulus edwardii | reverse complement strand
CCAAATATAATCCACTCTACAACCCTCATTGCATACTCCTACGATAAAAATAATGCCCTAAAATATAATACTTTTAGACTATTCATCAAATTTTGTCCAGCAGCACAACTCCTAACAAATGAAACAAGACTAGGTTCCTTACAAGACCAAATAAATCTCACATGCATTGCTGTTAAGTCAGAAGTGGCTCACAGCAGAACCTTCAGCAGATTTTTCAGAGGCTGTAAAGTCATACAAAAGGAGATTGCTCATATTTTTCTCCATGAAGAAGCATGTGAATTTGAACCACCTGATACTTGTTTATCAGTATAATCAATCCTTTCTCTACTAAGCCCAAAGTGCTACCTATTTACAAGTCTGAGATGTTTAATTTTATCAATTACTTTTGTTCTAATTGTCTTTGATTTTTTTAAACCTTTCTACTATTTTTCATGTTTTAGAGGCTTCTAAGTATGTAATAATGCAAAAAGGAATCATAAAAAGGTAAAGTCCGCATGTTTTCTTCCAGATCTACATATTTTCATCTAAAAGGATCCTTTCTAACATTTGCAGGTTTCTGGATTCAATGACAACACTTTCTTCTTCCTTGAAGTTTGAATTTTTTTTAAATGATTATTTTTGTTAGATGCCTTTGAATTAGAGTAACTCAGTGTTCCTATGTTTAATATTTTGCTCTATCCTGTGCTAACCTCATCCGCTGTGACGTGCTCTGGTATCTTTACAAGTCACTGTGTCAGTGTATGTTTCTTAGTCTTCCTGTTTTTCACTAAACCTTCAACTCCTCAAGCATGATGTCCTTTTCAAAGAACTGTCCCCCTAATAACATGCGAAATGTATATGAGATTAAGTTTCATCATCATTCCTCTTACAAGTGCCCTCTTTACACTTTTTACCAGACATATTTGTTTGCTTTTCCAGAATTTGATGGGATATTCAGTACTCTCTTCTACCACCACAACTCAAAGGCCTTATCCCTTTTTCAGATGCATACCAAGTGATTTAAAACACCATGGCTTTGTCTTTAAAATGACATCATTGTCCCATAAGACTTTACAGAGGTCCCTAGCAACAATACATTTGTTAACTATTATTTCATTATAATTGTTTTTATGCAAGGTTCATATACATCATGTTTCATCCATGTACATTGTGTTTCACATATTTTTTCATTTACACAGTGTTTTTATGATCATTAATACACATTGTCTTTTATAAAATTAATCACCATTGATCTATGCCTACTGTTTCCCTACCTTTTTAAGTCCCCATTAGATCTTTCCTAATTTCTTTTGAAAGATTTTTGACCACTGGTTTCCAGTGTGTTTATTTTTTATCCAATTAAGAAGAAATCTTTAATAACAATAATCCTTTCTCCATATATCATGATATTTTCTATTGACTCAATGGTGAGAATTTTTCAAAAAAAAATAATAATATTGAAATTTAGTCCACATTGAAGGATATCTATAGTCTTTGATCTCTTATAAGAAACATTTCAAGCCCTACTCTCTTTCTTCAATCAAGGTTTTATCTTCCATATTATGCAGGTTGTTGATTAATCTTCTGATCCTGATGCCACATTCTTCTTTTTTTTTTCTTCACGTATTTCTTCATAACATCCAGCTTCTCAAATTATTTGCTTAGCTTACAGTTTAAAGAGGTATAGAGAAAGAATATAGCTCTGATACACACAGGGGTGTTTTTTTGTTGTTGGTGGTGGTGGTGAGATTGTGGGGGTTTTTTTGTTGTTGTTTTTTGAATTTATTTTACTTTAAACCCTACAGTAGTTCTTTGCTCTGTTCAACAAGAACTTGTTGGTCTAAGTATATATTTCAAAGGAACACAATCCTGTATTCTGAGATTCCAGTTCTTCTCAATGTTATTCATGTATTAGTATGACCCACACAGAGAAATGCCTATGCTTTTGCATAATCAGTAATATATAAATAGACATCCTTCTGATATCTTCTCCTTTTATCCAAGATCAACCAACATCAAATTTATATGTCTAATGTAATGGCCTCTTCTAAATCCATCTTCAGTTTCTGCCAGTTTATGTTTTTATCCTGTTCTAACCATTTTTGTACCATCTTAAGATTTTATCTGCATGATATACACCTATTAATATTACCCAAGGTACTATGCAAGGTAATACACAATTTTTTTTATTTCTGACAATCAAATTATGTCTTTTTAAACAATGCCTCTCTTAAATTGTTTCCAAATTATCCACCACTCCTCATTTTTTTAGTTTAAGTTATTTTAAATATCTTTTAAAATTTATTTTAGGATTTTGAAAAGTTTCATAAAATTATTTATCATAGCATTCATTTTAGAAGGACAATGTAAACTGAAGCATCTTCTAGGAAAGTATCTTCATTTGGACACTCCTTGAATATGATGTACTCTTTATGAGACTTAGAGGTTATAGTTTAAAGTTGTTATATAGTGTTGTCTTAAAAAAGTAATAAGGAAAGGAAAGCAGAGGAGTATAGGAAGCCAATACTACATATTTGTAAAAAACTGAATGTTATTTGAGGATGTGCTGGAGGCCTGGTTCAAGCTGGAATTCACCCTGAGGCACCAAGGCAATCTGTAAGTGTTTACTGGATTCTTGCATTGTATTTGCAGACCCCTCCCTCCTGAGACAAGCAGAACATTTCAATAGAAAGAGCTTGGCTTCATTTGCATTGAATTTTCTTTGTGATTTACTCCCTGATAATTTTCAATAAGAAAAGGGAAGCTGGAATGGGGCCCTTCAGTCAAGAATTGCTGGCCCCCTGTCTTTATGCTCTCTGTTCTATCGCATTCTTGGTCTGTCTCATTATTCATAATTATAAAATACTTTACCCTAGGCCTGCAACAGAGGAGAGTTTAAGTCTTAGCATTCACGTATTCCTTACCTTACTATTGACATAATTTAAGAACTCCTACAGAAGCACCTTGTTATTGTTATACAATCACTTGTTATACACCAGAGAATGGGACAATGACTAAGGAGGATAGAAGGAAAATTGATGCCTTTGAGCTGTTTTGCTGGAGAAGAGTATTGAGATATCACAGACTCCTAGGAAAACAAACAGATTTATCCTGGAAAAGGTTAAACCAGGTGGCTCCTTGTAGGCAAGGATTCTGAGGCTCTGTCTAACATACTTTGGACATGTTGTAAGGAGAGACCAGTCCTTGGAGAGGGACATTATGCTTGGGGGGGTGGAGGGACAATGCAGAAGGGGAAGGCCCTCTATGAGGTGGATTGATTCAGTGGCTGGGGCAATCGGGATGGATGTATCGGAGACAGTGCGATTGGCACAGGACAGAGCAGAGTTTAGGGCTATTGTACATAGGATTGCTATGAGTCACAAGTGACTCCACAGCACATAACAATAACAACAGAAGCACCTTACTTGACACAAGTCAATTCACTTAGATCACGAACAAAATAGTAAGTGACTTTTATCTATGATTGCCAATAAATGTTGTGAATTACTACTTTTATTTTAGCATATTTAGCATACTTTAGCATTTGATATTTTTGGTGAAAATATGTACTGCAAAATTTACACATTATCATTAATTTCTGTATGTACAATTCAATAAGACTGACTATATTCTATCATTAACATAAACTCACCTAATCTTATTCCACACATCTAGATTACTTTGAGACTCTAAGATTCTATCCTTTATTTACTTTTTTTTTAACAGAATTTGTACTTTAAAGTAGAATAATACTACAGGTCTATGCATGAAACTCTTGTGGCCTACTTAGTAAAGAGTTACAGTGTCAACCCAAAGAAATAGATGGACTTCAACAACTGTGTTACAAGAGAAAAATGAGTGATTTTCTCACATGCAATTTACAGACTAAACCCCACTGGAGAGTCAGTTCTGACTAGGTGTTATGTAACAACAACAACAGAAACCTGTGCAGTTAGTAACATTTAGAGTCAAGTTGGTTTGTCTTTCCTTTTTTAATAACATTTAATATTTTACAAATGGCTGTTACAGATCTGTAATCAGGAAAATAATGGTAGTTCTGTGCTCAGCACAATTTTTGGTCAAATCTCAGTTCCTTAAAAACTTAAACATGAATTTATGAGTTAGAGAGTAAATACTTGTTCTATTTAGAGATTAACTAGTATTGTGGAAGTGTTGGTAGAAGACATAAACATAGTCAAAAGATGTTAAGAGGACTTGGTTATCCAGTTCCTTTGAGTCTGCGGACTTGAAGTTGAGAATAGAAGAAAGTTGTTGTTAGGTGTTGCTGAGTGACTCCACCTCATAATGACCGTACTTACAAAGGACAAAAATTCTTCTAATTTACTCTTCACTCTGCTCAATTCCACTGTTCCAGTCACTATGTCATTTCATCTAATTCAGGTTCCTACTCCATTTTGCTGTCTTTCCAGTTCTCCAAGCACAATATGTTCATTGAAAGATGAATGTTGTAAAAGTATTACGGTTAATCAATTTTTTATTATAATTAGGTAAATGCATTATTAGTGATGGATGATAAAATACAAAAGTAAAGATAATAACATATTGTGATTAGAGCAGAAGTCATAACATTAGTATTTAAGAAATACAACAAATTTTTGCTAATGGAAAATTAAGATGATGACTCTACCAGCCTTTGTCTGGTGAAGGATGAAGTCAAACTATATAGGATTTTGGGAGGTTAAAAGCATGGGAAGCTGAGGCAACTGAATGAAGAATAGTAGTGGAACATGAGGAGTTGAATAGTTTAATGAACTATGAGGTTATACAAAACATCATAAAAAAAGATATGTTGTTGTTGCTGTTGTTATGTGCTGTTGAGTCACTTGTGACTAATAATGACCCTATGTACAACAGCCTGAAACCCTGCTCTGTCCTGTGCCAATCTCACTGTCTCTGACACACCCACCCCACTTACTCCAGTCACGGAATCAATCCACCTCATAGAGGGCCTTCCCCTCCTGTGCTGTCCCTCCACCCTCCCAAGCATGATATCCCTCTCCAAGGACTGGTCCCTCCTTGCAACAAGTCCAAAGTATGTCAGACAGAGCTTCAGAATCGTTGCCTCCAAGGAGCAGCCAGCTTTAACCCTCTCCAGGGTGAACCTGTTGTTTTTTTTTTAGCATTCCATAGTATGAGTTTATTTCAGGCACTTGAAATGAAAATCATATAATTTCAAAATAACAGAAAGAAACAATATGGGCATGTACTCACTCTGCTTTCTTAACACCAAGGCCATTACATCAGACATTAACAATTCCATATATTAATATTTTTTAAAAAACAACACTACATTTAATAAACACTATTATAAGAATATAAAAATAACACTTCATCAACAAAAAGTATCAAGATGTCAGGAAACTGATGACACAGTATAATCTTTTGAAATTTTAAGTGCTAAAAAGATTTTTGCAAGGGTCATTACTTAGTCTGCTACTATTAAACATTTTTTAGAATTAATGATTAGGGTGATGAACCAGACTGTATCTTTATTAAAATTGCTGATGACACCAATTTGGTAGGACAATTAGCACATTTAAAAACTGGATTAAAATTCCAAATGACCTTGATGAGTTGGAAAGAAGCCTGGATATAAACAAGATGAAGTTGATTAAGTTCATGTGCAGTAATTCATTTAGCCTATTTCACATTCACAATAGCCAAAGCATTATACAACTCTGATCGGAAATTTTAATCAAAGTAGTTTGAGTGATCTATCTTCATTGCAGTGCAGTCACAGCAAATGTGAGTCAAGAATTTTGTGCATCCAACTGGCATTAAAACTGACTGAATTAGTAGTTTAATCAAAATAATGATGCAAGCTTCTTCAAGGCACACATATTCAGTTTAAAATAGAAATGTATCTACCACAGTCCTTTAGTTTGGGTCAGTCTCTCTGAACTGAAAAAAACCTCCAAGGTAGCTATGTATGTTAATTAAGGCCAAAAGTGTCATATGAGTGGACAATAGTCCTAAATAAAAAACAAGAGGAAAACATTGGTAAATGTATAGTGATGTCAAGATTTTAGTAGAAGGAACAGGAAGGGGATGGCTACTAGTGTACTGTATTCGAAAAATTAACTATCTTTAAATAAAGTTATTTATACCTTATGAAACTTGTTTAATCAGTAGACCCAAAGATTTAAGAAAATAGTAATAGGTTAATATTTTTTAATTTAGTGTGCTTTCAAATGCTTGTGCTTAATGACAGTGGTTACATTTAGTATCTAATGCATATCTTAAAGCAAAAGACCAGAAAGTTTCCACAGAGACCCAGAGGTTTTGTAGTGGTCCTGAAACTCATCTGTGATATACTTTTGGTCAATACAATCAAGGTTAAGAGGCATGGTAAGAATTCCATTCTTAATGTATGTGTTCCCAGGCTATTTGATTTCTAAAAGAAAAAAAAATGTGACAGGTATTTTCTCCAGAGGTTTGTAAGTTCACACCTCAGCAAATATGTAGAAACAAAGAGACTTTTGTCTTAAATATGTATAATCATATCAAATGACTGAAAAACAAAGCTGATCTTCTATGTGAATCTTTTGAATCTATAATAATATATGAAGCAATTTCTTTTATTCATCTATTTTTATTTCAAGACTTTGTTACAAAGTAAAACATACGTGCAGAAAACCACCTATCATATGTAGAATTTCATAACACTTTTTTGTATAAACACTAGTTAAGCTAAGAAATACAACTTTACTAGACAATGTTGTATGCTTCTTTTAGGGATAGGAATCTGAAAATTGCCATAGAGCATCAAAGAGTATACATGCTGCATTAAAAAAAAAGAAGAGAATATTTCAAAAGACATTACAAGAAGATAAAGAAAAGAATTGTAAGTGAATGTGCAAAGAGCTGAAACTTGTTTGTCATAGTTTAAATTGAAAGAAATGAAGAGGAAATTCAAGCCTGGAATTGATGGAAAGAATACAGAGAATCACTATAAAGAACTGGTTGACCCTGAAAAAGATCAGAAAATAACACACGAACAGGAGTCAGGAGGAATAAAGGAAGAAATTCAAGCTGTATTGAAGGCATTAGTAAAAAATGTAAGGTTTCAGGAATCAATGAAATATTCACTGACATGTTTTGATTAACAGATGCAGCCCTCACTAGTCTATGCCAGGAAATTCGGATGACAGCTGCCAGGCCAACAGACTAGCAAAGATGCATAATTGTTCTCAATCCAAAGAAAGCAGATCCAACAGAATATGTAAATTATCAAAGAATATCATTAAAGTGACATGCAAAAAAATATTACTGAAGATCATCCAAAATAGCTAGCAAAGTAGTACATTGACAGAGAACTGCCAGAAGTTCAAGTTGGGTTTAGAATCAACCATGGCAGCAGGGATATCATTGTGGATATCACATGGATCCTAGCTGAAAGCAAAGAATACCAGAAGAATGTTTATTTGTGTTTTATTGACTATGCAAAGGCATTTGACTGTATGGGTCATAACAAACAATGACTAACATTAAGAAAGGGAATCCCATAACACTTAAATTTGCTCAAGCAAAATCTATACCTAGACCAAGAAGCTGTTGTACGAACAAAGCAAGAGAAAGTAACAGCTTAAGAACAGGAAAGGTGAAAATATAAAAGATTATATAAGGATATAAAAGATTATATCCTTTTTCCAAATCTATCCAATTTGTATGCTTCACAAACTATAAGGGCAGCTGGAGTCTATGAAGAGGAGTAGGGCAACAGGATTGGTGTAATATTCATCAATAACTGTACTTCACCGAAGAACATTTTGAATACTGACAGTGAGGAGGAGGACTTGAAACACTTACTGCAGAAGATCAAAGACTAAACTCTTCAGTATAGATTGAATCTCAACAACAAAAAGACAAAATTCCTCACCACTGAACCAACAGGCAACATCATGATAGATGGAAAAATATTGGAGTTGTCAATTAGTTCATCTTACTTGGATCCATAATCAACACTTTTGGCATCAAGCAATTAGGAAATTAGGAAATATAATGCATTGAGAAAGTCATCCCTCTGATATCTCTCCAAATTACTGAAAAGCTATGGTGTCAATTTGAAGACTATGATGCACCTAAATCAGATCATAGTCTTTTCATTCATTACCTATGCATCTGAGAGCTGGACAATGAATAAAGAGAACAGAAGAAAATTGACAGTTTTGAACTACAGTGTTAGATAATAGTACTGAATATCTCATGGACTGCCAAAAGAACAAACACGTATGTCTTGGGAAAAGTACACCCAATGTGCTCCTTGGGGGAAAGAATTGTGACACTTCATTTCAGATATCCTGGGTGTGTTATTAGGGGATATCACATTTGGAAAAGTTGAAGGCCAGTGAAAATGAGGAAGAATCCCAATGAGATGGATTGACACAATGACTGTAGCAATGGGTTTATGGGTGTCAGAGATGATAAAGATGGCACAGGATAGGAGAAGATTCATGACAGTCATTAATAGGCTCTTTTGGGGTCATACTCGACTTTTTGACACCTAACAACAACAATATATAGTCCTTACCATTTCTAAGCCTTGACTCTATTGACCAGAGGAAATATATCATCATAAACGGAGTTCATGGCAGCTATAAAAACCCTGGATCTCTGAGAACGTTCTGCTAATTTCAAGTGACTCTTCAGAAACTGCTTCAATCTACCTCTTATGTTGTTTTTCGTTACCTTGGAGTTGATTCTCAATTCACAGTATGCCAATATGAGAAAAGAACTGTCCCCAAAGTAGACCTAACTACAATGTCAATATTACTTTCTTATGGAAGCACTGATACCTCTTCATCATGGTAACATAACAAAAAGCTGAAACACTAGCAGTTGGGTTCCATTTAATAACTTTCTTTGCAATTAAGACAAGTTAAAATGGTTTTATGTCACTAAGGAAAGCAATCATTTTTAAATATTTGTGATATTAGGATGTTTCTCTTAGATATGTATTCATATAAAATCAGGTGCATTAATAAATTCACAGTCATGAGTGCATCATAACAAGCCAAATTCTCTACTTCATGTCAACTTTTGCTTTTTTAAAATTGTTATGTTTTAAAAGTCTGTATACATTGCATTTTACACTGTTCTTCATTCAAATTGTGTTTTATACAATTATTCCCATTCACTATGTTTTATAAAATTAGTCAATATTGGACCTTGTCCAATATTAACATTTTTCCAGGATACTTGCTATTTCCTTCCCCATCCTCCCTCCATCACCAAACTGTGTAACCCCTACCTTCCTCAGCTCTCCTACTCTTGAATGCCTATATGTGTTTTACTAAGTATCCTTCTATTTTACAACATTGATCTTGTTGCTTCTATGTGCCATTGAGTCGTTTGCAAATCATAGTGACCCTAGGTAAAAGAGCCCTAAGTGCCATTCTATCCTGTACCAACCTTGCTGTCTCAAACACATTCATTCCCACCACTCCACTCACAGAATTGATCCATCTCCTGTGCCGTCCCTCCACTCTCACAAACATGATGGCCCTCTCCAAGGACCAGTCCCTCCTTGCAACATGCCCAAAGTAAGTCAGACGAATCTTCAGAATCTTTGACTCCAGGGAACATCCTGGCTTCACCATCTCCAGGACAAATCTGTTTGTTCTCCTTGCAGTCAGTGGAATATTCAATACTCTTCTCCAGCACCGCAACTCAAAGGCATCGAATCTCTTTCTATCATCCCTATTCACTGTCCAACTCTCTGATACATAGCATGTAATTGCAAAGACTATAGTTTGGATCAGTTGGACCTTAGTCTCCAGTCTGACATCGTTGCACTTCAGTACTCTTGAGAGGTCCCTCACAGTTGACTTTCCCAATGCAATTCGTCTCCTGATTTCCTGGGTGCTGTTACCAAATGTGTTGACTGTGGAAGCAAGTAAACGAAAACTGTTAACTACCTCAATCTCTTCACCATCCACACTGATGCTGCCAATTGGCTCAGTGGTGAGAATCTTTGTTTTCTTGATATTGAGCTTCAATCCATATTGAAGACTGCAGTCCTTGACATTCTGAATCAAGTGCTTCAGGTCCTCTTCAGTGTCAGCAAGCAGTGTTGTGTCATCCGCATAACACAGGTTGTTGATGATCCTTCCACCAATCCTGATGCCACATTCCTCCTTGTACAGCCCAGTGTCTTGGATGATCTGTTCTGCATACAGATTAGGAAGGTATGGAGACAAAATACATTGATTTTATGAAGTCTTTTTTTTTCCTTATCAGACTAGATTAATTAACTCAACATAATACTCTGCAGCCTTTGCCAAGTTACATAATATTGTTCAAAATCATTGCTCTTGAGTGCTGCATAGTATTCCATTGTGTGACTGTACCACAATTACTCAATGCATTTGATTGTATTTGGACAGTTGGATGTTGAATAACATAACTGCTTGAACAATAGTGTGCAAATATCCTTTCACTTCTTAGTTCTAATTTAGTTGGTTATATTCATAGTGGGGAATTGCTTGTCATAAGAAGTTTCTATATTCAGCTTTTTGAGGAAACACCAAACTGTCTTCCAGAGTGATTACACCATTTTACAATTGCACCAACAGTGTATAAGAGTTCCCATCTCTCCATATCCTCTCTGACATTTATTACTTGCTCTCCTGCTAACCTTTGCCACTGCTACTGGAATGAGATATTATCTCATTGGGATTTTTTGTCTGTATCCATCTTATTGCCAGTGATTTTGAGCATTTCCTCGTATGTCTGTGGACCACCTGAATGTCTTTCTCTGTGAAACGTCTTTCTATGTCTTATGCCCATTTTGCAATTGGGTTATCAGTCTTTTTGTTCTGAAGGTCCAGAAGTATTCTATAAACTTGTGATATGAGACTATTGTCTGAGATGGTATTGCCAAAGGTTTTTCCCCAGTTTATAGATTTTCTTTTCATTGTTCGGGGCGGGGGGAGAAAGCTTTTTAATCAGCATAGAGATTTAATCTTTAGAAAGTTCCATTAATCAAATTTATAATTTCCAGATTCTGCATTTCTGGCTGTATTTGGCAGACTCTTTAGACCATAAAATATACTTTCTAAGCTTGGTTCTAGTCTACCTCTTATGAACTTTTTGGTTTGAGGCTTTCATCCAAGGTCTCTAATCCAACTTGATTTGATTTTTGTGTGTGGTGTGCAAGGTATATCCTGTTTCAACGTTTTGCAATTAGCAGTCCAGTTTTGCTGGCATCATTTGTTAAAGAGGTTATAATTTCCCCATTTGATAAGTTTTATTTACTTTTCAAATATCAGTTGACCATAAACGGAGAGGTCCATTTCTGGGTTCTTAATTCTGTTCCATTGGTCTATGTCCATTCCATTGTATCAGTACCATGCTGTTATGGTTACTACTGTTGTGCAGTATGTTTTGAGGTCAGGGAGTGTTACCACTCCCACTTCACTTTATTTTTCAGAAATTCTTTCCTTATTTGGGTTCTCTTACCTCTCCAAATAAACTCAACAATTTCCCTTTTGATCTCCCTGAAAAATTACTTGATATCTATATTAGGATTGTATTGAGCATGTAGATTGCTTTTGGTAGTACTCTCATTTTCACAATATTGAGTCTTCCTATCAATGACCAGGTAACTTTCCGCCCCGCCCCTCCCCACCCCCATTCCTTTAGGTCTTTTATTGTGTCTAACACGAAAGTTCTATAGTTTTCTTTGTACAGGTCTTTTGTGCTTCTAGTTAGATTCACTCCCTAGTATCTCACTTTGTGGTTGGCTATTCTAAATGGTATTCCTTTCTTGGTTTCCTGAGTTTTTCTTTGTTACTATAGAGGAACCCCACTGATTTTTTAATATTGATCTTGAATCCTGCAACCCTACTAAACTGGTCCACTATTTCTAACAGGGTTTTTGTTTGTTTGTTTGTTTTTGGGTTTGGGGGTTTTTCATGTTGGGTTGGTTGGGTGTTTTGTTGTTTGTTTGTTTGTTTTGTTTTGTTTTTGTCCTTTGTGTTTTCTGTGTAAACTATAATATCATCTGCAAATAGTGACAGGTTAATCTCTTTGATGATCAGGGTGCCTTTTATTTCCTTCTCTTGCTTTTTGCCCTAGCAAGTACTTCCAATACAATATTGTATAGGAGTAATCATTGTAGACATCCTTGTCTGATGCCTGTTTCCAAGAAAAGTGCTTTTAGTCTTTTTCCATTGATAATAATATTGGCTCTTGGTTTTAGATGCATTCTTTTCAGTACATTGAGGAAATTCCCTTCTATTCCAATTATGCTGAGTGTCTATCAGTAAGGGGGTTGGATATTGTTAAAGGCCATTTCTCTATCATCTGCTATTATCCTATGACTCTTGTTATTTGCTTTGTTAATGTGGTAAATTACGTTGATTTTTTTTTCCTTATGTTGAACCATGCTTGTATACCTGTTATGGATTCCACATGGTCATTATGTATTATTCTTTATGTGCTTTTTTGATTCTATTGGCCAGGATTTTGTTAAGGATTTTTGTGTCTATATTCATGAGAGATATCGGTCTGTAGTTTTATTTTTTGATTATACCTTTGTCTGGTTTTGATACTAGGGTTATGCTTGCTTCATAGAATATCTCTGAGGATGTTATTTCTTTTTCGATTTTTTTGAAATATTTTAATTATAATTGGTGATAGAGCTTCTCTGAATGTTTGGTAGAGTTTAGCCATGAAGCCATCTGGTCCAGAATTTTTTAAAGTGGAAGTCATTTTATGATCTGCATAATTTGTTCTTTTGTGATAAGTATGTTCAAGTGTTCTACATCTGTTCGGTCAATCTGGATAGGGCATGAGTTTCAAAGAATTTTTCCATTTCTTCTATGTTTTCAAATTTACCAGAGTATATAGCTTTTCATAATATTCTGATATTATTTATTCTGATTTCCTCTGATTCTGTTGTGATGTCACCTCTATTATTAATTAATTGAGTTATTAGTGACTTCTCCTTCCCCCCCATTTTTTAAAGTTTGCCAATGGTTTGTCCATTTTATTGACTCGTTAGAAAACCATCTGTGAAAAAAAAGAAAAAAAAAAAAGAAAACCATCTGTGGCTTTTTTGATGGTTTCAATTGTTTTCTGTCTCACTGATTTCACCCTTTTATAATTTTCTTTCTTCTACAGGCTATGGGGTTAGATGGTTATTTTTTGTTTTTGTGTCTTTTATTATTATTAAAATATTGAATTAGATCATTAATTTTGACTCTTCATTTTTTTTTTTAATGTGTTTGCCTATGCTGTGAACTGACTGGCCCCTGAGAGTTTGATCTGGAATCTTTTCATTTCATTCTTTATTTCTCCTTTAACCAAATCATGTTCTAGCAGGATGTTATTAGCTTCCACATTGGTGGTTTTATAAGCTTTATCCTCTTCTGGTTTATTTCTAGTTTTATGGCATTGTGGTCTGAGAAGACAATTTATAATATTTTGATTTTTTTTAATTTTTGAGGCTTGCTTGGTGCCCTAATACATGATAAGTTTGAGAACTTAGTCTCATATTTTTCCCTTTGTAGGTGACTTTGTTTTTCTTGTGCTGCTTATAGTATTCCATCTTCATCTTTTAATTTGGAGAATTGGATTAAATTTTGGTATTTTCTTTTTTGGATCTAGTCTATTTTGTGTTCTCTGACCTTCCTTAACGTGGATATCCTTATTCTTCATAATACCTGAGAAGTTTTCTTCTAGTACCTCTTCCACAATTTTCTCAGTGATTTTCCCATTCTTCTTATATTCTGGAATTTCAATCATACATATGCTGTTCCTTGTGATGCCATCCCACGTGATTCTAAATGTTTTCTTCATTTTTGTTATATCTCATCTCTGATTTTTCTTCTAGTATGTTTCCTTTGAGGTCCTTGTCTTCCAGTTTACTGACTCTGTGCTTCCTCTCTTTGGTTAAACTTTATTGTCCTTCAAGCATGTTGTACACTTCTGCCATTTCAGTCTTAATATTCTGTATTGTATTTTCATGCATTTCTGTTATTTCCAGTACTGTTTTGTCGATAACCTCTTTATCTTATGATGATTTTTTTAAGTTCTTGTACCTCTTTGTCTAGAGTTTCAATTCTTTCTTCCATCTTCTAAATTTTCTTCCATAATTGTGCAATTTCCACTTCATCAATGCATTTCTTCTGTCTCTGTGTATCTAGATTGCTTGCTTTCTTAGTAGTTTCCATTGTTTCTTCCATTATTTTCACCTTCTTCTGTAGCTGCTCAAATAACTCTTCATAAATATATTTGTGCTGGTTCTCTACATCTAGGTATTTTCTTTATTTGTGGCTTCTATTATTTCTTCGTTCATTTGTACTTTCATTCGGAGCTGTTCAAATGTCTCCGTATTAGCATATAACATGTGGCTTCTTGATTTTGGGGTTTTCGTGAGGTCTGAAATATTTTATGCTCTTTTTTTTTCGAGAAGTTTTAATTTGTGTTTTCACAGTCTTTGAAGATACCTGCTGCTTTCTCAACATTATGTGAAGTTTTTTTTGTGGTAAGTGTTAGGCCATTTCTATCATGTCAGTGCAAGTTGTTGGTTCTTGTTTTTTGATGTTATTGATTAGTTGCAAAGCTAAACTGTTTAATCTGTGTAGTGAGCCACTCAGTCTACTGAGAGTCCATCATGGGAAAATTTGCCTTTCTTAAAATCCTTGAGGTTCCCTCTTTTCTGCATGGAGCCCAGGAGCCTTTCAGGAATCTTGCCTTGGTGTAGCCCACTGTTGCAAACTGTACTGTCCTCCTTCATGTATGAAGTAGCTGAGTAGTGGTGTGAGACTAGGTGCTCTTTTCTAGAAATTTTTCATGACCTTTATTCCTGAAGCTTAATGTCTTTCTTTGTCTCTAGAGTGTCATGGGATCAGAGAAGAGGTCTGCCAGCTCAAAGAGCTTGTATGCAGGGTGTCTCAAGTCAGCCTTTCCTCTCACAGAGAGCTGAGAGTCTTTCTCTTGCTTTTAGCTCAGTGTCCCAATGTCTCTTGTCTTGTTTGTCCCTGGAATGACCCCACAGATCTGGGGACAAGGATCCCTAAACTGAGGGATCAGTATCCCCAGGGAAGTTACAGTTCCATGTCCCCACAACCAATGAAGAGTGCTCACTCTGGGCACAGAGCTTCACCTCTCTCACCTTTTCTCCTGCAGCTTAATGTTTTCTTTTTTCCTCTGGAGGCAGAAGTTCAGGGACTCCAGCTCAAGCTGCTTCTGTGTGGGGGTGGGGCGGGAGTGGGTTGGGGGTAGTGTCTCAAGTCAGCCCTCCATTTTACAGACAGCTGAGAAAGTCATTCCACTGCTTGTAGTAGCTCTGTGTTCTAAAGTGTCCTGTCCTCTTTGACCCTTGGGATGGCCCATAGCCACAGAGGCAAGGATCTCCAAATAGAGGGATCTATATGCTATACGTTTTAATTTTGAAAGTAGATTCTCTGTGTTTTTGATTTGCAGGCAGTGTAGCTGTACCTCAGTCAGTCAACTTCAGAATAGAATTACTTTTTATATAATTTATTTTCAAAAATCAAATCTTTAAAGTGAAACTGACAGTCTAGCATTACATCAGTATTTTCCAAAAGTAAACTATTTTAAGACTGTTAGACCTATGTGAATGTTCAAAATAGTCTGTAAGGAATATGTTTTTCTTATGTTTTCTATCAGACCAAGCCTTATCAAGGTAATAATAATACAACGTGGTTGTTGTTATGTGCTATCAAGTTGTCCATGACTCATAGAGATCTTATGCACAATAGCTCTGATCTCTGCCTAGCCTGAGCCAGTCTCAATGACTCTGACATCCTTAAAACCATTGTTCCAGTTACCATGTCATTTCTCCTCATGCAGGGTCTTCCTCTTCTCCACTGTCCCTCCACCTGTCCACGTATGATATCCTTCTCCAAGAAATATGTGTGACAGAACTTCAAAATCCTTGCCTCTAAAGAGAAATTTGATCTCACCCTCTCCAAGACAGACCTATTTGTTCTCCTGGCACTCCATAGTACATTCAATACTGGTCTCGAGCACCACAACTCACAGACATCAATTTTTCTTCTATAATCCTTTGTCATTATCCAGCTCTCTGATGCATAGCATGTAACTGAGAAGACCATGGCCTGACATCACTGCTATTTAGCACTTTGGAGAAGTCTCTATTAAAACAGACATTTGGGGGGGGGGGAGAAGATGAACTGGGGAGGAGGGTAGAAAAAACAATGCAATAATGAATGAATGAAAACCCCAAATCTCTGTAAATGTTCATTAAAACTAATAAAATAAAAAAATAAAAGTACTTAACAAACAAAAAAAAAGAAGTCTCTGACAGCAGATTTGTAAAACGTAATTCTTCTTAATAACACATGAATATCAAGAAAATTTTCCAGTGTTAGGATATGGATTGTGCATATTGTCAATCTAAATACTATTTTAAAATGTCTAATAACTGTTATATGTTAGTTTCTTAGTTCTAGTCATTAAATAACTATTATTAAAAAAAGATGTAGAGACCTAAAATTGGAGAATAAAAAGGAAAAAACTCATTGAGCACATCTCAAGCTGAACAAACTGGAAAACAAATTCCAGACTTCAACTGCAATACAGAACAATAGAGAAGCTATTGTATTGTATACAGAAGGTATTGCAAATTCTTCAATCGCAAATTCTTCTAATGGCAAATTCTTCTTCAGTACAGAAGAATTGAGGAGCTATTGTACTGTATACAGAAGATATTGACAAACTCTTGACTGAATAATTAAGCATAAAAAAAATGAAGGGGATTCTATCTCTTTCAACTCCACATTAGATAGATAGACTGCAGCCAGGGGTAAGTTGGCTTCTGACAGCAGTACATACTAGTCGCACCAAGAACAATTATAAACTTTAGAAGAGGTGGGAACAATCAGGAGAGATTCTCACTGGGCTATGCTGAGGCCCGATAAAGCAGTTGCATATCGGTACAAGGTCCTGCCCTCTTTGGATAGAGAAAATGTAGAAGTCAGCAGAAAACTGATCTTCAGCCACACTGTGGACTATCAAGGAGAACTGCAAACTTTAGAAGAGACAGGCAGCACTCACGTAAGATTTCCACAAGACTGTGCTGCAGTCCAAATATATGTTGAAAGACTTTAGGAAAGGCAAGCTTTACCACTGCACAAGAACAGAAAAGACTCCTAATGTAGTGAGTTGCCATCCAAAATAAAAGGAATACTCTAAATGTACAATGAACCTATAACATCATGAAGGAGCTGTTACTAACCTATGCAGTCATAATAGAAACAGCATAATACATACCAAGAAAACATCACATAATGTCAAAAAAGCAGCACGTAATCTTCAAATCTTGTGTGACAAAAAAAAATAGTCGTCTCGTAGATGAGCAGAATGTATTGCAGACCCAATGAATACACTAGAGACAAAGAAGTAGAAGAAATATATTGACAGAATCACATACTCAAGAAGGTGTAAGTGATAGAATAAAGAATAAAAACCATAAATAAAGAGAATACCACAGTGACAGAGAAGCAGAAGAAATATATTTATATGGAGTTATATGAACAGAGAAGAAGGTGCAAATGATGGAAGAAGGAAAGGAAACCATAGATAAAGTAAATAATCCAGAGAAAGGGAGCTAGAAGAAGTATATTGACATGAGGGAACATGAAAACTACAGCAGAAATTGCAAAAGATGTAAGAACTGAAACTACAGATAAAGATACGAGAACTTAAAAATCATTCGATAACAATTAAATTAAAAGTATGCAAAAAAGCAATCAAGAATATCAAGCTGGAAATAGTAGAATTTTCCAACATGCCAGAGAGACAAAAAACAAAAACAAAACAAACAAACAAAAAACTCAACACATAAAACTCCCCCAAACCCAAAACATCTCAGAACAGAAGAGATGGAACAGAGAGTCAATGGTCAATGAGTTAAAAGTCCAGAACCTCAATGAGAGCAGAGTAGTAGAAAAAAAAAATACAGGAGACAAATGGAAAATAAAGAAAACACTAAAATCATATGGGATAACGTGAAAAGGAGCAAGGGTGATCAGAATTTCTGAACACTTGGAGCACGTGGAAAACACCAAGCAAATTATTGAAGAAATACTAGAAGAAAACTTCCCAGA
>NW_006400050.1:180828-194560 GCF_000299155.1 Elephantulus edwardii | reverse complement strand
TTACTCTTGGAGGTAAGGATTTTGAAGCTCTGTCTCACATATTTTGGGCATGTGGACAGGAAGGTCCAATCCTTGGAGAAGGGCATCATGTTTGGAAGGCTAGAGGGACAGCGCATGAGAAGAAGACACTGGGTAGATGTGTACTGGAGACAGTGAAATTAGCTCAGGATTAGGACAGGGTTCAGAGCTATTTTACCAAGTGTTCCTATGAGTCTAAGGTGATTCAGTAGCAAATAACTGGAGAAATGAGATTAGGGTTGTCAGAGTTGATGAGATTGGCTTAGGATAGGAAAGGGTTCAGACCTAATGCATACAGGGCCCCTATGAGTAGGCATCTTGATGGCATATATCAACAACAACAATGATGACAACAGCAACACTCTAGGTCAATGGTTCTTTTCTTTCTTTTTTTTTTTTAATGGTTCTTTTCTAACAAAGTTTTAAAAAAAGAAACAAAAACACCAAACATTTGCCATTACTTCTGGCCTCTATAGATTCTGATGAGAAATTTATTATGACGAGTATCTTTAAATAATCAAAAGAATAAAAATTCTTTGTTTCTTCCCCTAGTTGCTTTCCATTTTCTTTATCTTTAGTTTGCATAGATTTGACTGTTGTAACTTGTGGAGTTCTTTTACTTTTTTCCACTTGAATAATTTATTAATTTTCTTGAATTAGTATCTTTGTGCTTTTTTGCCAAATTTGAAAAGTTTACTGTCATTCTTTCTTCAAGAATTTGTTAACGTTACCTTTTTTCTCCTTTTGTGCTAAAACACAAATTTGCAAAATTTTCTTATATTCCCTACGTATTCTAAAGATTTATGTTCTTTTACTATTTTCTCCCTGTAATATTAATTCAGTAATATGTATTATTCTATCTTTATCTTTTCTGATTGTGAGTTTCTAAAAGCTGCTGTACCTTGTATAATTGTCTGCATGCTAGTTTAGAAGCACTGCTTCGAGAACACTCAGGCGGGAAGCTAGCTGGAACAAGCTTACCCGGCAAGCATACAGACATGTCCCCAAGAAAAATGGGGTGCTTTCATGAGACCTCATACGACCCAGAAGAGCAGTTGTGAAGGCATTATTAATTGGAAACTGAAGTCCTTAAGACCTTGTAGAAACTACAGATTAACAAAAAGCTACTGTCCTTGAGAATTTGCAGAAAATAGAAATAAACTTTTTGTGACTTCTTTTAGAATTACGTAAATAAATCATTAAAAGCCTTGGTTCCTGGAGACCCAAAAATACATTCCTTTCTGGTTTGAGAGATAATTGTTAGATATGTTATTTTAGAATCTTTGAGATCGTTGTTTCCTGTATAGCAATAAGTCTGGTTATTTTGAAAGTAATGTAATGCTTGGTGTTTTTTGTTTGTTTTGTTTTGTTTTTTCTACGTATGCTGACAAGAATAAAGTTTTTCGATTTTGGTTCTAGCCCAAGCCCCTGGTGCCTTTGCAATGCTGTATCTTCATCCGGCCTGAAAATGGAAAAACTTGGTGTTTTAAGTTTCCCCATACAGCATTTTCGAAAACTTCCACAAAGAGTTTTTATTTATTTTGTTGTATGCAGCTTTTTTGAAAGCAAGACTGGCATCCACTTCCTAAACATGTCTCAGGAAACTCTATGAACTTTGGCAAGTGTTGATAGCTACAGAAAGGCTTCAGGCCTTTTGTTCATAGGGTCGGTATGAGTTGTGCTTGACTCAAAGACAACAACATAGAGTTTTTATCTCTTTGATAATTGTATTTTTCAGTTATAAAATTTACATTTGACTCATCTTCATTTCTTTTATTTTATTTCCTGACTTTCCATTTCTTAAACTCTATTTTTTATTTGTTTCAAATGTGCTCATAATTGTTAATTAAAGTAATTTTATTATCACTGCTTTACAATCTGACATATAATTTTAACATCTCTGTCAACTTGATTTTTGAGGTCAAATAGTTCCTTTGATTTTTTTCCCTTTAGTATGAGTTTATTTATGATTTTTGAATTGATTTCATTTTAAACTTGGAAATTTCAGCTACTGTACTACTGAATTATTAATGAATATTTTCTATCATATATATGTTGTATATATATGAACATTGTGTTTATAAAGCCTTTAGTTTACATTATATTTTCTTTATTATTTTGTGGAGGTTTCCCACCTTTACAATCTTCCTAAGAGCTACTTTCATGAAAGTGTATAACCCAGCTACTTCATGCTTCATACTCTAATATCTCCCTTTTAGATAGACAATTTCTGATTTGCCTATCCTTGTCAAACCAATTTTCTGAGAAAACAAGTATTTCTGTTTTGCTAAAAGATCCTCTTTTCAACTTTAAAATTTTGAGCACATGCACGCACAAGCAAAGTCTAGTCCAGAGCAATTTATCAGGATGCAGCAATGAATGCTAACTCGGGGCATGGATTATCTTCTTTTTATGTTTCAGTTTGGTTAACTCATTCCCGCCATCTGTGGCTAGGTTTAAATGGGCATAAGCTGCAATTCCGAAATCCATGCTTCTACCTGAGTTGCAGAATTATTGGTATCCTCACTCAACCCTAGCACTAATCTAGGACCAAGTCAAGTCAACAAGTCATGTATCCTCATTACTTCCTGCTTCTCAAGTCAACAATCCTTCCTTGTTCATTCACATATCAGTTGATTCTAGGGGGATGCTAAAGGAACATGTCAACTTCAGCCTGTTTCTCTATTGTTGTATTCCTCCCAGTTCCTCATCTGGAGCCAGGTGATCACTACACATGAACGTACTCCAATGTCAAGTCTTGGAGGTGGGATCTGATGAGCACCAACTTTACCTTTACTCAGAAGCTTGTTCCAATTTTAACAAGACGGCTTCCTTCTTTTTATTGTTTTGTTTTCTTTTTTATTCTCACCTGGCCTGCTTGCCCTTCTTTTGAATATGTTCTCTTCAGTCAAAAGTCCAATACGGTTCCTCAGATCTATTAAAATTCAAATCTCCAACAGAGAATATATCTAAATTTACTTTTTTATCTGAAATTCACTAACACTACATTGACAAAACTGTTGTTGAAGAACAGGTTCTCTTCTCTAACCATTTGAAGAGGTATGCATTCCATTAATGATGGCAAGAATGAGAGAATTCCTGAGTTGGCATACAGTGGCTTCCCTCTGCCTTAGAGCTATAAAAATATTGGATTATTGTTCACTATGTGCCATCCTTTGGACACCATTGGTTAAGGGAGATTAACACTGAGAGGTAATTAGAGTCATGATTCTTCACTAGACATCTTATGACACCATTAACAGAGAGAAGAAGGAGCCTTTACCTTGTTACTATTTAATGTTGTAAACACTAACCTTATTATGTAAAGGGTATCCCTCATTTTCTATTAGAGATGCAAGTCTTGGCTCTCTATTAAGGCTTCTCTGACACCATTCTTGTGAGTGCACTCATAGGTGAAGTTAAGATGTCTCATTATAGCCTGTCAATACTCATTGCATATTAGGATTTTTACCTTTCTTTTGAGGTAATATGAGGTCACTGTGTTTCTCAAGGGTCAGAGAAGGAGGTATCATCATTTGTGCTGAGTCAAGAGAGTAATTACTTTCTACTTATTTTCACTTCTTTATTTTTCATTTTGTTACTATTGTTGTTAACAGTGTCTTTCTGGAGACTAAGGTGCGCCTGATACAGGCCATGGTTTTTGCAATCGCTTGTTATGCATCAGAGAGTTGGACAATGACTAGGGAGGACAGAAGGAGAGTTGATGCTTTTGAGCTGTGGTGCTGGAGAAGAGTACTGGATGTACCATGGACTGCCAGGAAAACAAACAGATTCATCTTGGAGAGGCTTAAACCAAGCTGCTCCTTGGAGGCAAGGATTCTGGGGCTTCGTCTGACATACTTTGGACATGTTGCCAGGAGGGACGGGTCCTTGGAGAGGGACATCATGCTTGGGAGGGTGGAGGGACAGCGCAGGAGGGGAAGACCCTCTATGAGATGGATTGATTCGGTGACTGGGGTAATCGGGATGGGTGTGTCAGAGGCGGTGCGGTTGGCGCAGAATAGAGCAGGGTTTAGGGCTGTTGTGCATAGGGTCGCTATGAGTCGCAAATGACTTGATGGCACATAACAACAACAACAACAACCATCAAGTCATTGAACATCCAGAAGCAGTAAATTGCACAAGAGGAGATTTTCCTTTTTTTTTATCTCATGAAGTAGCTGGTGGATTCAAACCTATTGCCTTTGAGTTGGAAGCACAATTCCTTACTACTAAGCTACCAGAGCTCAGATGTCACTTGTCTATGTGCTTTGTTTTGGTTTTTATTTTGTGGGGTTTTTTTGGTTTATTTTTCCTAGCACTTCATAGGGTTTTCAAAGGTCTTTTCTCGCACTTCCTGAAACTTTTCAGTGTCTGTCAGTTCTTTTTGGTACAATGATTCTTTGTATTCTTTATATCTTCTTTTGATACGTTCTGAGTCATTCAATATATTTCCCATAGCATCTTTCATTATTGCAACTTGAGGATTAACTTTGTTTCCCAGTTCTCTCTGTTTGGGAAGCACAGAGTGTGTTCTCCCTTTTTATTTTCCAATTCTAGCTCTCTACAAATTCTACCTAATTATTTCTTCTTGTTGTTTTTGTTATGTAGCATCGAGTTGTTTGTGACTCATAGCGACCCTATGTACAAGAGCTCTAAATGCTGTTCTATCCTGTGTCAACCTAGCCATCTCAAATGCACTCATTCCCCACTACTGAAGTCACAGAATCGGTCCATCTCATTGAAGGTCTTCCTCTCCTTAGCCTCCACTCTACCAAACATGATGTCCCTCTGCAAGGACCAGTCCCTCCTTGCGACATGCCCAAAGGATGTCAGATGAAGCTTCAGAATCCTTGACTCCAAGGAGCATTCCAGCTTCACCTTCTCCAGGACAAACCTATTTGCTCTCCTAGCAGTCCATGGTATATTCAATACTCATCTCCAGCACCACAGCTCTAAGGCATCAATTCTCTTTCTATCATCCCTATTCACTGTCCAATTCTCTGATGCATAGCATGTAATTGCAAAGACTATAGCCTCGATTAGGTGCACCTTAGTCTCTAGCCTGATGTCGTTGCTCTTCAGTAATCTTGAGAGGTCCCTCACAGCTTACTTTCCCAAAGCAATTCATCTCTTGATTTCCTGTCTGTTGTTACTAAGAGTGTTGACTGTGGAGCCAAGTAAACTAAAACTGTTAGCTCTCTCAATCTCTTCACCATCCATACTGATGCTGCCAATTGGCCCAGTGGTGAGAATCTTTGTTTTCTTGATGTTGAACTTCAATCCATATTGAAGGCTGCAGTCTCTGACCGGCAACAAGCGTGTCAGGTCCTCCTCAGTTTCAGCAAGCAGTATTGTTTCATTTGCATAATGCAGGTTGTTTATGACTCTTCCACCAATCCTGATGCCACATTGTTCCTTGTGCAGCCCAGGGTCTGGGATGATCTGTTCTGCATACAGATTGAAAAGGTATGGAGACAGAACACATCCTTGATGGACCCCCTTCTTGACTTTAAACCACGTAGTGTCTTCTTGCTCTGGTCTGACGACTGCCTCTTGATCCACATACAGGTTTCTCATTAGCACAATCAAATGTTCTGGGATTCCTATTCTTCTCAGAGTCAGCCACAGCTTATTGTGATCCACACAGTCAAAAGCCTTCACAAAGTAAATGAAGCACATTTTATTTACTTGCAGTTTCAGGGAGAATGACAACACAGTCCCCCACACCAAATATTGTTGTTGTGTTGTTATGTGCCCTCGAGTTGCTTGAAACTCAGTGACCCTATGTACAACAGCCCTAAACTCTGCTCTGTCCTGTGCCAATCGCACCATCTCCGATACACCCATCCCGATTACCCCAGTCACTGAATCGATCCACCTCATAGGGGGCCTTCATCTCCTGCACTGTCCCTCCACCCTACCAAGCATGATGTCCCTCTCTAAGGACCGGTCTCTCCTCACAACATGTCCAAAATATGTTAGACTAACCCTCAGAAACCTTGCATCCAAGGAGCCACCCGGTTTGACCCTTTCCAGAATGAATCTGTTTGTTTTCCTACAGTCCATGATACCCTCAATAATCTTCTCCAGCACCACAGGTCAAAGGCATTAATTCTCTTTCTATCATCCTTAGTCATTGTCCAACTCTCTGATGCATAACAAGTGACTGCAAAGACCATGGCCTGTATCAGATGTACCTTAGTCTCCAGAGAGACACCATTGCTCTTCAGTACTTTGGAGAGGTCCCTAACAGCGGACTTTCCCATGGCAATGTGCCTTTTAATTTCCTGGCTACTGGTGTCAAGAGTGTTGACTGTGGAGCCAAGCAAACTAAAGCTGTGAACAATCTCAATCTCTTCACCATCCATCCTGATGCTGCCAATTGGCCCAGTGGTGAGAATCTTTGCCTTCTTGACATTGAACCTCAATCCATATTGGAGGCTGCAGTCTTTGACCCTCTACAGCAAGCGCTTCAGGTCCTCCTCAGTTTCAGCGAGCAGGGTTGTGTCATCTGAATTAGACACTCCAATTTCCATATTTTAGGAAATTACAGGGGTCATCATATCTGGAGTGCAATGGATAGGCCTCATCATGGAATCATCTCTGTCAGGTCAGTAGAACTCCCCTTTGGTACCTTCTGTTTGGCTCTATTTCTTCAGCATATTTTCCTTTGGTTTGGCATCTCAACTTTCTAGTGGAATTTTTAGAGCCTCTTTCAACATCCATTTGCATTTTTCCTTTCTCCTCTTTGTAATGACCTTTTGTTTTCTTCTTGGATGATATCCTTAGTATCATCTCATAACTCGTCTTTAGTCATTAGTATTCAATAACTCAAACCTATTCTTAAGAATAGAAAGAAATTCAGATAGGATAGATACATGATCATTTTTGGCTCTTAAGGACCTATTTTAACTTTCTTCTACCTCAGTTGGAACTTGCACACAAGTAATTGATGGTCTGACCCATAGTCTGACCCTTGCCTAGTTTTGACTGTCAATATTGAACTTTTCTAATGATTTCTTCCACAGACTTAGTAATTGGGATTCCTATGCAGCCCATAATTTGAGGTGCATGTGTAAAGTCATGATTTGTGTCTTTTAAAAGACAAAGATGTCTAGGTGTGGGTAGTTAGAGGTGTCCTCCATATAGTTAATGGAGTAGCTGTACAATTTCGAACCATCATTTTTAATTAGTAACTAAATGTTAACTATTTTTACCACTATGATAATTTGGTAAACAAATTCATAATCTAACTCAGTGGTTTTTGAATGATTACACTGAATACATAAAATATCATCTTCTTCAGCACATCAAAACATTTAATTGATCTTCACTTCATATCCTCGTGCACTGAGTTTAGAATATGGTGGTATTTTGATATTGTAAACGTTTTATCTGGTCAGTTAGTATTTATTAAATACTGTAGAAATCATTGTGTATGTGAGCATTCATATGGTCAAACACTCAAATGTTTTAGAATCTAGGATTACTAACTGGTATATTTATTTTTAATTTCTTACTTACTGAAAATTACATGGAATAGAAAAATTTCCTTTCTAAATTTAAAAATGGAAAGAAAATGGTGGAATAAAATAAGTACAGGAGATCTAGTAGTTTAGTAGTAAAAACTTGTGCTTCCATCTCAAAAACAGGCAGTTGTAATCCACCAGCTGTTCTGTGGAAGGAAGATGAATAATCCCCTCCAGTGCAATTTAATACTTCTGAAAACCTGTTAGGGAGTCAACAATGGGTTGATTCTAACTCAATGGTACATAATAACAATGAACAATTATGAATAAAATGTATTAATATTTAATGATAAATGTTCAAAATGTCTTTAGAAAATGTATATTTTGTTTGTTATTAACTGGTCTGAAGACATTCCACTCATTCATTGCTATACGTTTTCCTTCCTTTCTCCCCTCTTCCCCCAGTTTGCATTATTCATTGGGGGAAAAAGTTCTTTCATTGTTATACAGTCCCACCCCACCCTGGACCGCTTTGCTTTGCAACTCTTATTCTGGACTCTTGAAATGTCAATGACACCCAATTATATATTCCTTCTATACAGTTCTCTCTCTCATCTGTTTCAATGCCATGTACATTATTTATCCCTTCTTATCTTAGTTTTCCCTAACCCCCATATCAGTCCTAGTCTATAACAGTGACATTATACAGTATTTGTCTCTTTCTGAGTGAGATATTTCACTCAGAATAATGTCATCCATGGTCACCCATTTTGTATAATATTGCATAACTCTTTTGTTTTTCAGTGTTGTATAATATTCCATTCAGTGAATATACCACAGATTCTCTATCTATTCATTTGTTGATAAGCACTTGGAATGTTTCCAAATCTTTTCAATTGTGAACAAAGCCAAAATAAACATGGGTAGGAATATATCTGCTGGGGTGGAAGTTCTGGTTTCTTTACAGTTTATTCCTAGTAGTGGAATGGTTGGGTCAAATGGTATTTCTATTTCCATTCTATTTCTGTGTGAGAAAGTGCCATACTGCCTTTCACTTTTTCACTCCCACCAGCAGTGAATAAGGGTTCCAGTCTCTCCACAACATTGCAAATGTTTGTTGCTTCCTGCTCTGTGAAATTTTGCTATTTTTACTGGGTGAGATTATATCTCATAGTTGTTTGGTTAGCATCTCTCTTAAAGCTAGGGATTTTGAAAATTTCTTCATGTGTTCACCATCTGAATGACACCTTTTGTGAAGTATCTGTTCATATACTGTGCCCTTTTTGTATATGGTGTGAGAAATGGGTTTTGGTTTTGTTTGAGTTTTCTGCAGACGGTTTCCCAATTTTGACATCACCATTTGTTAAAAAGACTGTAATTTCCCACTTAACTGATTTGTCAAAAATCAGTTGACCATATGTAGATGGGCTGATCTCTGGGTTAATTCTATTCCATTGATTCATGTATGTGTCTGTAATTGTGCTAGTACCATGCTGTCTTGACCACCACAATGAAGCAGAATTTGAAATCAGAGAGTGAGATGCCCCCTACCTTGTTTCTCTCCTTAAAGAGTACTTTGCTTATTCGAGGTCCCTTTCCATTCCAAATGAAATTGGAGATAGTCTTTTCCATCTTGTTGAAAAATGGAATTGGTATTTGTATTGGGATTGCATTGAATGTGTAGACTGCCTTTGGAAGAATTGTAATTGTCACAATATTGAGTCTACCTTTCTATGAGCAAGGGATATTCTTCCATTTATTCAGGTCTGTTTTTCTTTATTGTAGTAATGTTTTGTAGCTTTCTTTGAATAAGTCTTTAGTATTTCTAGTTAGATTTACTCTCAAGTATTTAATCTTGTGATCAGCTATTGTGATGGGTATTGTTTTTCTTATCTCCAGTTCTATATTCTCTCTGTCACTGTAGAGAAATACAATTGATTTTTGTATGTTCATCTTGTATCCTGTCACTTTGCTGAATTGGTCAATTATGTACAGTAGTTTTCTTTCTGAATCCTTAGGGTCTTCTAAGTATATTATGATATCATTTGCATATACAGGTAATTTTACCTCCTCTTTGCTAGTTTGGATACCTCGTATTCCTTATTTTGTCTTATTGCTACTTCTAAGACTTCTAATACAATATTGAACAGGAGGTAAAATAGTGGACATCCTGGCCTAGTTCCTGTTCTCAAGAGGAATGCCTTTACATTGAGAACAACTTTGGTTTTCAGGTTTGCATATATACTATGTTGAGAAAGGTCCTTTCTATGCCTATGTGGTTGAATGCTTTAATCAGGAAAGGGTGCTGTGTTTTGTCAAAGGCCTTTTCTGCATCAATTGATAGGATCATGTTGTTCTTGTTCTTTGCTTTTTTAATGTGCTAAATTACACTGATTGTTTTTGTTTTATTGAACCATCTTTATATACCTGTTATGAATCCCACTTGGCCATTTTTGCTGTTATGTGCCATCGAGTCACTGTGACTCATAGTGACCCTAAATACAAGAGTCCTAAACCCTACTCTATCTTTTGCCAACCTCATTTTCCCTGACACAGCTACTCCCACTATCCCAATCACTGAATCAATCCATCTCATTAAGGTTCTTCCTTTTCTGTGCTGTCCCTTCAATCTCACAAACATCATGTCCTTCTCCAAGGACTGGTCCCTCTATGCAACATGCTCATAGTATGTCAGATGAAGCTTCAGAATCCTTGACTCCAAGAAGCAGCCCAGCTTCACCTTCTCCAGGACAACCTGTTTGTTTATGGTATAATCAACACTCTTTTCCAACACCATAGCTCAAAAGCATCAATTCTCTTTCTGTCACCTAGTCACTGTCCAGCTTTCTGATGAATAGCACAAAATTGCAGACTATAGCCTAGATCAGGCATACCTTAGTCTCCACCCTAAGGTCATTGCTGTTCAGTACTATGGAGAGGTCCCTGACAGCTAACTTGCCCAATGCAATTTGTCTCTTGATTTCCTGGCTCCTGGTACCAAGAGTGTTGACTGTGGAGCTAAGCAAACTAAACTGTTAACTATCTCAGTCTCTTCACCATCCATACTGATACCACCAATTGGCCCAGTGGTAAGAAGCTTTGTTTTCTTGATGTTGAGCTTAGTCTTTATTGAAGGGTACAGTTTTTGACCTTCATTGTGAATTACTTTTGACTTATCACTGGATCCTATTTGCCATGATTTTATTCAGGATTTTAGCATCTATGTTCATGAGATATTGGGCTATAGTTGTCTATTTTTGTGGTGTCTTTACCTGGTTTTGGTATGAAGGATTTATTTGCTTCATAGAATGAGTCTGGTAGAATTCCATCATTTTCTATTTTCTGAAATAATTCAAGTAGAATTGGTGACAGTTCTTTTCTGAATGTTTGACAAAATTCACTTGTAAAACCATCTGGTCCAGGGCTTTTTTTGTCTGGAAGTTGTTTTATTGCCTCTTCAGTTTCTTTTGTACTGGATCTGTTCAGTTGTCCAATTTTGGTTTGTGTCAGTTTATGTAGGCTGTGATTTTCTAGGTATTTGTCCATTTCCTCTAGGTTTTCATATTTATTTAACTATAGTTTTTCCTAATGGTCCATTGTTAACTTTGAGTTTAGTTGGTTCCATGGGGACTTCCCATTTCATCTTTTATTTGCATTATTTGTGTCTTTTCCTTCTTTTCTTTTGTTATTTTTGCTAGTGGTTTGTCAATTTTATTGACATTTTTGAAGAACCAACTCCTAGTTGTGTTGATGGTTTGAATTGTTTCTGTTTTCTCCCTCCTTTATTTCTGTCATAATTTATATAATTTCAAGTTTTTTGGATGGTGTCGGGTTTTCTTGCTGTTCTTTTTCAGTTTGCTCTCCTTTATAGATTACTCCTTATTTTCCCCTTACTACTTTCAGAGTTTTCTCCTTATCTTTGGTTCTGGCAAATTTGACTATGGAATTTCTTGATGTTTATCTTTTGGGGTCTATTGCAGATGGTGTTCTTTCAGCTTCTTGAATATATATTCTTTCATTCTTCATTATGCCTGGAAAATTTCCTTCTAGCAATTCTTCCACAACTTTTTCATTGCTTTACTTTTTTCTTCTTGTGCTGGGATACTTTTGCTGTTGTCCCACATCATTCTTAAGTTTTCTTCTTTTTCCTTTCTTTTTGATTCTGCTTTTTGTTCTAGCAAATCAGTGTTGAGAATTCTATCTTCTATTTCACTGCTTCTGTTTTCCATCTCTTCAACCCTTATCATGTGACCCTCCATCATGTTGACAGCATCTGAAACATTGGTCCTCATACTTTAGATTGCAATTCCTTGTTTTTCTGTAGCCTCTCATGACTCATTTGTTTTATCTGCATTGTTTTGGATTTTTTTTTAAGTTCTTGCTTTTTGTTTTTTTCTTGTGGTGTCCTAAAATTCTTCAAACTTTCATTGAAAATGTTCTTTTTTTAAAAAAAATTCTGTGTCAGAATGTTTTATCAGACTTTCTGGCTATCAGAAATCCACTGATACTGTGTCCATTTTTTGTTGTTGTTGTTGTTATCTTGCTTTGGGTTTGTGTAGGTGGGAAGGTAACTTGCTTCCTGATTGAAATTGCTGTGGTAGTTTTTCTGAGTTGTCTGAGGCTATAGCAGGTTCTTTGTCTGAAATAACTGTTCCAGGAGAGGGTAGGGCAGCTACCCTGTTTGGGTTTCTCTCAGTTCAAGAGAGAAAAGGCTTGTGAAAGCAGCCTCCTCTGTTAGATAACTGCCACAACTAGGGTAGCCTCTGGTCTTCTGGGCTAAGGGCAGGTGATGGATTGGACATGAGGAGATTCAAGATGGAGCTTAGAGACCTGATTAGAAAACCAGGAAACCTTGATTTTTCTCTTCAAGAATGAGTTCCAGCTGTGTCACTCCCTTCTGATGGAGTTTAATATCTAGCAAAGTGCACTGAACCTGCACAAAGTACCTGACTCACCCAGTGTGTGTTGGGAGCTGTGTTCTGGATGCAGACCAAAGGCATCAGGACCAGAGCTCCAGGTGTGGCCAATGATGACAGGACTGGAGTTCCAGGCTCACACTTAGTCAGATTCCAGCATTCCTGCTTGCCCCAGCGTGTTGTTCTTTGGCATTTGTGTCAGCAGCTCCATGGTGCATGAATGACATCAGCTAGCAACTCCTCAGTACATGTGTGGCATCAGCCAGCAGCTCCCAGGCATGTGCCTGGCGTCACCAAGCAGCATCCCAACACGTGCTGATTATTTGACTTCTTTCAAACTCCAGCTGTCCGTCTCTCTGCACATCTCGCTACCATTCAATGAGGGCTGCCATTCTGTCAAGGCTGCCATTCCATCAGGGCTGCCGTTCTGTCAAAATATTCAATATTTCTAAGTAGTTGTGAATAAACACAGTATTTGTTTTTTTCTTTTCCTACTATATTAATATTTTATCTGTACATACTTTCTTTGTATTTTCCTTTTCCCCTCCCTCTGTTTATTAGCCAAGATAACAATGATATAAATGAACAACTGTGAAAAATCAATTACTTAGATCAGACAATCACGTCAAAATCTAAATCACTCAAAAATTCTATTTATTAACTGTTTTAAATATCATGTGTAACTATCATCACTTAAACCATCTCTTAATAATAAGCAAGCTAGACTTCCTAAAAGTAACATTATTACTTCTGCTTTGGGATATATAGTTTTTGCAGAAATGTCAGAAAGATAAAATTTCTTTCAAAATATTACATTTTGCAACAAAATTCTGAAGTACTAGTTCCCCAGAGGGAAATATACTGTCAGATTTTTGTTTGTTTCCTCCATCTCTGTGCAATGCACCATCCCTCGGGAAATAGTTCTGTTTTACACATTTCTCAAAATACTCATTTTAAACTAATAAAAGGTATTTTAGGGAATTCAAGTTGAAATTATTCTTAGTAATTTTACTTGGACTTGTTGAATTAAAAAACCATTCAAGTTTTCCAACAATTACCAAGATTATTCAACAGCTTAAAATGACAATATTAAAAAGCCTGATCAATATAGCAATTTTATTCCTTTTAAAATTACTGCAAATATCTGCTAGTTATGTAAAATATATAGCTAGATATATAGATGTGTGTTGTTTTTCTGTACTTGTTAAGTCTGAACTGACTCATAATTGACCTTCCAGTGGGTTTTCAGAGGCAATTAATCACAAGGAAAGATAAAGCCCATCCTTCTCCCACTGAGAGCTGGTGGTCTGGAACCTAATGCCTTTG
>NW_006400050.1:178276-180248 GCF_000299155.1 Elephantulus edwardii | reverse complement strand
GTGTTTGGTGGAGCTTCCCGATTAAAACAAGCAAGGAGTCGCATCCATTTCTGGAATGGCTTGCTTCTGGAAACTGAACAGTGCTCAGGTCTTTCGTTCATAGGTTCGCTATGAGTTGCCTATGACTCAGTGGCACATAGCAACAACAACTATGTATGTATATGTATGTGTATATGTATATGTGTAAATATATGTATGTGTATACATATGTGTATGTATATACATTAACATGATGATGTGGTAAATAGGTTGGTGTGTACTGGAGAGCTGGAGGGGAGAACAAATATATCTTAAATTTTCTCTTTTTTTCTGGGAAGATCTAACACATGTGCAGAGTATAGGAAACTATACATGGAAATTCTTCTCGCAGACCTAACTGCCCTGGCTGATCCCTCCTGAGCAGCTCTTTATGCACAGTATGTCTGATCTGTCCCCCTAAGCAGTTACATCTTGAAAGCATACTATCTACTTGAAGTTTGCAATTACTACTAATGTTGGACTTAAAGTGTTTGCTCTAAAAGACCAAGGAGTTCAATTTTCAAAATGGATTTAATGTAAACATCAAGCAAACAATATCTTCACCACCAGGCCAATAGGTAGCATCATGATAGATGGAGGAAAAAATTTTGAAGTTGATAACAATTTCATCCTGTTTGTACTGTTAAGCAACATTACGATAAATGGAGGAAAGAGTCAATTGCTTCATTTTACTTGGATCCACAACACTTCTGGTTCTAACAGACAAGAAATTAGAATACATGTTTCATTTGAGCAAGTCTGCTGTAAAAGACCTCTCCAAATTACTGAGGATCAGTGATACCAGTTTGAAGACAAAGGCATAATTGATCCATACCATAGTCATTTCAATCACTTGTAATGCATCTGTGAACTGGATGATGAATAAGGATGACAGACGAATTGATCATTTTAAATTGTGGTGTTGAAGAAGAGTATTGAATATTGCATAGACTGCCAAAAGACCCTCAAAAATCTACATCTTGTAGAAGGTGCAGCCAGGGTAATCCTTTTAAGCATGATAGTG
This sequence comes from Elephantulus edwardii, assembly GCF_000299155.1. Taxonomy (NCBI): domain Eukaryota; kingdom Metazoa; phylum Chordata; class Mammalia; order Macroscelidea; family Macroscelididae; genus Elephantulus; species Elephantulus edwardii. Next base: position 179,206 of record NW_006400050.1, on the reverse strand, counting down.
AAGTTTCACATATTTTGAGTATATTGCTAGGATAAACTTTTCTTTGGAATGGAACATTATGCTTGGAAAAGTAGAGGTCAGTAAAAGAGATCATGAAGACAATGTGAAGATCTGTTGTTCATAGGGTCTCCATGATTCATATTCTACTGCATGGCAACTTCCAACTACAACAAACTCATAGAAATAGTTCAGTATTTGATCTATTGAAAACAATTTATTTTCTTCTCAAGCACATATAGTACATTTCCCAGAATTGATCATATGTTATAGTATAAGGCAAGCCTCAATAATTTCAAAAGCACACAAATAATACAAAGTATCTTCTCAGACCACAGCGCAACACAACTAGAAATTAACAAAGGGGTAAAGCTTATAAAACCACTCACGATGGAAGCTAAATAACACTCTGCTAGAACACAGATTATAGAAGAAATAAAAATTAAGTAAAAAGTTTCTTGAAACAAATGTAATGGAAATACAGTAGACTCGCTCAGTGCTGAGGGAGAGGCAGAGGCAGCGGCAGCACTTGGCAGCCACGATAGAGCGCTTCTGAGGGAGGACTGAAGGCCGAGGCACACTCACAGCCCAAAGAAATGAGCCTTCGGCCTGCTTCTGGGTTCCCCGCTGGCACCTCCACGGGACCACCGGCCCAAGGGTCGCCTGCCTGCGTCACCCACGCCACTCTGTCCAACGATGACTTAGCAAGTCTATTTGAGTATCCTGTCTGCTTCGACTACGTGCTGCCGCCCATCCTGCAGTGTCAGACTGGCCATCTTGTGTGTGGCAGCTGCCGTCCAAAGCCCTCGTGCTGTCCCACTTGCCACTGCGCACTGGGCTCCATTCACAACTTGGCCATGGAGAAAGTGGCTAACTATTATATTCCCGTGTAAATTTGCTCCTTTTGGGTGTGACGTGAGCCTGCCTCACACC
>NW_006400050.1:167788-173185 GCF_000299155.1 Elephantulus edwardii | reverse complement strand
AAACTCACTGGAAGAGATCTATATTTGTTCCCATTCCAAAGAAGGGTAACCCAACAGAGAGTAGAAATTATAGAACAGTATCATTAATTCCAGATACAAGGAATTTTCTGCTGAAGATTATCCAAAAACGACTGGAACAGCACATCAGTGGAGAACTGCCAGAAATCCAGGTTGGGTTTAGAAGGGGTCATCATACTAGGGATATTGTGTCTGAAATTAGATGGATTTTAGCTGAAAGCAGGTAATACCAGAGGAATTTCTGTCTGTTTCATTGTTTGTGCAAAGGCATTTGACTATGTGGATGACAACAAACTGACTGACTCTGAAAAGAATGGAAATCCCAGAACACTTGATTGTGCTAATAAGAAACCTATACTTGGACCAGGAGGCAGTCGTCAGAATAGAGCAAGGAAACACTGCATGGTTCAAAATTGGGAATGGTGTAAACCATGAATGTGTCCTATCTCCATACCTTTCAACCTATATGGAGAACAGACTATTCGGGAGGCTGGGCTTTATGAGGAGAAGTGTAGCATCAGGATTGGGTCAAGATTCATCAACAAATCTGCATTATGCAGATAACACCATCCTGCTTTCTGAAACTGAGGATGACCTGAAGTGCTTGCTGCACAGGGTCGAGGACTTCAGCCTTCAATATGGATTGAGGTTCACTATCAAGAAGACAAAGATTCTCACCACTGGGCCAATTGGAACCATAGGATAGATGGTTAAGAGATTGAGATTGTTTATACCTTTAGTTTGTTTGGCTCCACAGTCAATACTCTTGGCACCAGTAGCCAAGAAATTAAAAGACATATTGCAAAGGGAAAGTCTGCTGTCAGGGACCTCTCCAAAGTGCTGAAGGGCAATGGTGTCGCTCTACAGACACAGGTGTCCCTGATACAGGCCATGGTCTTTGAAATCCATTATTATGTGTTGTAGAGTTGTACAATGACTAGGGATAATAGGAGGAGAATTGACACATTTGAGCTGTGGTGTTGGAGAAGAGTACTGAATGTACCATGGACTGTTAAGAAAAACAAGTTCATCCTGGAGAGGTTTAAACCGGTCTGCTCCTTGGAGGCAAGGATTCTGAGGTTTTGTCTAACATAGTTTGGACATGTTGTAAGAAAGGAACTGTCCTTGGAGAGGGACATCATGCTCGGAAGAGTGGAAGGTCGGCCCGTGAGGGCAAGACTATCTGTGAGGTGGATTGATTCAGTGACTGGTGTAATTGTTGTAGGTGTGTGGGAGATAGTGATATTGGCACAGGACAGAACAGGGTTTAGGGCTGTTATAGATAGGGTCACTATGATTCACAAGCAACTTGATGGCACATAACAAAAACAATGTGATTGTTTTACTTATATTGAACCATCCTTGCATACCTGTTATGAATCCTATGTGGTCATAGTGGGTTGTTTTGTTGTTCTGTTGTTGTTTTGTTAAGTTTGCTTTTGGTTTGTTTTCTTTTTTACTGTTGGATTCTATTGGCCAGGATTTTATTGAGAATTTTTCATCTATGTTCCGAGAGCTATTTTGGTCTGTAGTTTTCTGTTCTAGTAGTATCTTTATCTAACTTTCATATCAAGGATATGTTTGCTTTATAGAATGAATCTGGGAGAAGTTAATATTTTTCTATTTTTTTTAAAATAGCTGTGTAGCACTGGTGATAGTTTTTCTGAATGTTTGATAAAATTCACTAGTAAAACCATCTGATGCAGGGCTCGCTCTTTGATGAAAATTGTTTTGTTATCTATCCAATTTCTTCATTTTTGATTACTCTGTTCAGGTATTCTACTTTGGCCTGTGTTTGGTTGTATTTTGAGTTTGTATGTATTTGTTCTCTTCCTCTATTTTTTTTTTCATTTGTTTGAGTATGTTTTTGCTACTTGCCATTGAGTCGTAGATGACTCATAAGAACCCTAAGAATGAAACACTTGAACCCTGTTGTATAGCTTTCATTGTTTCTCTAAGTTCATAGAGTTTCCGGAGGCAAGCTATTATGGAGGTGGATTACACCCCTGTTTGAATATAGTTTTTCATAATATTAATTTTTAACCTTTTAGTTTTAGATAATTCTGTTGTGACACTGACCCTTTGATCTCTTCTTCAGATAATGTGTGTTATTCTTTCTTTGGTTTCCATATTTTTTTCTCCTTAATCCTCTTGTTATTAATTTCTAATTTTGTAGCATTGTGGTTTCTGAAGATGTTTGTATTATTTCTACCCTCCTGCATTTATCAATGCTTGTTTTGTGACCTAAAATGTTCTCTACTCTGGAGAACATTCCATGCACATTGTAGAAAAAGGTATATTGTGCTTTTGAGGGTGAATTATCCTGTATACATCTATGAGATCAAGCTTATTTATTGTGCGGTTTAATTCTTCAGCATCTTTGTTGAGTTTCTTTCTGGTAGTTAATTCTGTGTCAGAAAGTTTCATCAGACAGTTTCTGGCTTCAGGAAATCAAGTATTTCTGTGTTTCGATCACTATTTTTAGGATGGCATCTTGTTTTGGTTTTGTGTAGAGTGTGAGGTAATCTGTTTCCTTCTTAAGTGTAATTGCTATGGTAGTTTTTCATGCCTGGGCTTTAGACAACCCTTGATCTGATAACCTTGCCTCAGGAGCTCAGTGCTCCAGAGGTGGGAAGAGCAGCTCAACCTGCCTGAATTTATCTCTGATTCTCTGAGTCAAGAGAAGACATGCTTCAGTTAGGAAAAGAGATAGCCTGTAAATTAGTAGCCTTCTAAGCCAGGCAATGTTCACAATTTAGCAGGATCTGAAGGATCTATACCTCAAGTACTGGCTCTGGGAGGGGCCAAGGGTTATAAGGCAGTGGGGCAGCAAGCAGTGAGGCTGTCTTCATGCTATAAGGTGGTCTCCATAATGTGGGGCGGACCAATGGTCTGGGCAGGAGTTCCATCTAGTGGGAGCCAAACTAAAACTTGGTGTTTGAACTAAGACTACTAGTTCCCTATCCCTCTTAGTTCAGTAAGACAAAGACTTTGCTTCAGACCACAGCAATTGAGAGAACAGGGCTTTTTTTTTCAGATTACAGTTAGAGATTTCCTTCAGCTCCCCCGAGTACCTATCATATTAGTGTTTCTGATGCAGGGGTGGTGGGGTAGTCTCTTACCTTCACTTTTATTACAGTTTCTCACTTTCCCTTTCACTAGAGGTTGAAAGTCATTCAGAACCAAAGACTATTGCTTGTGGTGGACATGATTTTGATCTGTTGCTCATAGGGTTACTAAGAAGTCGTATTTGACTTCAAGACACCTACTGAAAGGATAGAATGATTAAAAAATTTTCCATATCTGAGGTGATAATCAGTTGTAAGCGTGGGATGCAACAACTCTCATTGGATTTAAAAATTCCCTGTGTATCATCTTTTATATTATCAGAGATAAACATAATTCAATTATATGGTAGTTTCACAGTTAAAATGTTAAATTAATACAACAAAATATCACCTTTCCCCTTTACAAAATAGCCTGAGAATGATTCAAAAATTATTTTTCTGATTAGTATAGGATGTATTTCTTCATAGAAAATGCTGTTTTACTGTATTTTCCTTCTGGTTCTATTAACCTTTTAGAAGATTGGTCTTATTGGATCAATATGTAGAAATAGTTCACAATTGTGTTGGTGGTGTTGTTATGTGTGATAACATTGGACCTTACCCACAGCTGACCTTCTGGCAGAATTTCAGAGAGATTTAATCATATGAGAGGAGATAGCTCATCTCCATGGATCAGCTGGATTTGGAGTGCAGCTGCTTGTCACTCAGCCGCCTGAGCAAAGAAAGTGTTACCAGTATCAGATACGTATATAGTGTATAAATGTTGTTGATGTTGCTAAGTCCTGTTTAGTAAATTATGGCTCACAGTGACCCCATAGACCACAGTTACGAACCCTTCCCTATGCTTCGCATCTTCACAGCCTCTTTATACTCAAGCCTGTGTTTCAGAAGATCAAAGAATGAAGCCTTCAGTATGGGTTGCATTTCAATCTCAAGAAGAAAAAAATTCTTACCTCTGGACTGATAGGCAGCATCATGATGGATGGGGAGAGATTGAAATTATTAACAAATTCATCTTTCTCGGACGCACAATTAACATCCTTAGTATCAGGAGTAAGGAAATAAGGAGAGACATTGCACTGGAAATCATTTAGGAATAAGGATGTCAGTTTGAGGACTAATGTGTGCCTGATTCAGGCCATGGTCTTTGAAATTACTTCCTATGCATCTGAGAGCTGGACAATGAATAAGGATGACCAAGAGAATTAATGCTTTTGAGTTGTGGTTTGAAGAAGAGCACTGAACATACAATGGGTGGTTAAGATAATGAACAGATACGTCTTGGAGACGGTGCAGCCAGAATGCTCTTTAAAGCAAGAATAATGATGTTTCACCTCACATACATTGGGCATGTTTCTAGTAAAGGCTATTCCTTTGAGAAGGATCTTACAGAAAGGGAGGATGGATGATTGGTGAAGCAGAGGAAGACCCTCAACTAGATAGATTCACAAGGCGACTAATGCAATGAGCTCTTATGTGGCAAGAAGTGTGAGGATGGTAAAGGACAGAACAGGATTCAGATCTTTTGTTTACGGTGTCACTATGAGGTGTACATAACTCAATGGCACCTAACAACAACAACAGTAAGTAGGAAAGCAGTATCTTTTATTTCTGTGCTGTGAAACTTCCTAGTTTTCTTTTATTGTCTTTTATCTTGAAATACATCAGTCTTTTAACATGCCCTTTAAAATAGATAGATAGATAGATAGATAGATAGAAGGCTGCTATTAGACCATAATGAATGACTATAGATTTTGCATTTGTCTCCTACATAGATAGGCTTCAAACATCCATTCCATGATATTTCCTTTCTATCTAATAGCAGCCTTCGTCACAAAATATACCATTACACTAACTGTCTTCCCAAAGACTTTGTTTTCACTTGTATTCTATAAGGCTGACTAAAATGTGTTTTGTAATATTTTGTAATATTACTTAAAATTATCTGATATTTACACAGCAGACACTTTGACTTAAAAACAGATTAAACACTCAATGTCAACTCAATGGTAAAGAACTGAAATATCTAAAAAGACCAAGTAAATGGGCTGAATAAGTTATTCATACTGAGCTACTTGGTTTTTGGTTTGGATGTCATATATTTTAGAAAAAAACTTTTCATTGCTTGCTTATATCTTGCTCAATTTTTATTTTCCTGAGTTAGAGGTAAAAGACCAAATCTTCCATTGAAAAGATTCCTGTGAATTTATACCAAAAGAAGTGACTTCTATAATGGTTCCTGGTATCTAAAATAAGTACAAGTATACATGTTGTTGTTGTTGTTATGTGCAGCCAAGTCTCTTGTGACTCA
>NW_006400050.1:164407-166440 GCF_000299155.1 Elephantulus edwardii | reverse complement strand
TTTTTTCATATTTTTGGCATGTTGCAAGGAGGGACAGGTCCTTGGAGAGGGATATCATATTTGGGAGAGTGGAGGGACGGGGCAGGAGAGGACGACCCTTGATGAGATGGATTGATTCTGTGATTGGAGTGGTGGGAATGAGTGTGTTTGAGATAGCAAGGTTAGCACAAGATAGAACGGCGTTTTGGGCTCTTGTGCATAGGGTCTCTATGAGTCGCAAGCGACTCAATTACACATAAAAACAGACAAACATACATGTGTACATAGTATGTCTGTCACATTTTCCAGTTCATAAAGAGATATTGAACTGTGCAATATAACCAGTTACACTTCTACTCTCTTCTTCATATTATCTGCCTCTGAATGATAGAGATTACTTTTTTAAAATTATACATAGGAAACTGTACATACCATTTGGTAAACACGAGTTTGATAATGATTCCCGATGACTCAAATTATTATATAATTTCCAACCTTCTGAATGTGGGTACAACCCACACGTATAATGATACTGCACTTTAATTATGTCACATTTTCTACAAAACATTAATAACTGTACAGTTTTAATCATATTGTATCAGCACATGGCCCGGAGGGACTGGCCCTTAGAGAGGACATCATTCTCAAGAATGTGGAGGAACAATACAAGAGATGAAGACCCTGGATTGGATGGATTGCTAGAGTAACTGGGGTAGGTGTGTGGGAATCAGTGAGACTGACTCTGGCCAAGGCAGGCTTTAGAGCTGCTGTACATAGGGTCACTACGGGTCTCAGGTGACTCAGTGCCAAATACCAACAAATAGAATGTGCTCTTTAAAGAAAGGGAGTTTTCTCTATCTCTTCACAATAAAAGAATTTGGATAGATTCAAAATCTGAGAAAGATTCAAGGAACTATAATTAGTTTTAGAGAAGAAGAGAGCCAAATTAAAACGGGATAATTGTATATAGGAGCTTACGATGAAGCTTAACAGAGCCAATAGTAAAGGAAGACTTAAATCTTCTAGTTTCAGAAATTAAACTACAGTAACAACTTTAATGAATTTAGAAGTATATTCTCTCCCAGAGGCTTCAAAAGCAAGTTTTTTTTAAATTTTTTTTTATTCTTGATATCAATCTTTCAAAATCTTAAACAATCTAATTAAGTTATCTGAGACTTAGGACATAGAAAATTTGCTTAAGTTGTTGAATAATAACTTTTTATGAAGCAATAAAGATTAAAACCTTGCACTTAAACCCAAGAGAATTGTATACTTTTTAATATGAACTTTTAAAGTTTGGTTGAAGTTGAAAACTTCGCATAAATACTGTGGGCCATGTTTGGCAGCACATTTTCATAAACCAGGAAACCAAATCATTGCTATGAGTCAGTTCTGAATCAATATGACCCTACATGGCAGACTAAAACTTCCATATAAGAATTCTAAGGCTAGAAATCTCTGAGGAAGTAGATTGCCACCCCCATCTTTCTTCTGTACTAATCCCAGTGAGTCTGAATTGTTGACCTGCCCATTGGTAGCTGAGTGTATAACTATTTTTCCAACAATGTTCTGTACCTTAAAAGCACAAATGAGTCGTTTTTACTTTTGCTTTTAATTAAGGCACTTGTGAATATGAAATCAAATCACAAATATTTTTAATTTTAAACTTAATTTTAGGACAGTAATTCCATGTAAATTATTTACCATACAATATGTCTTTGTGTTTCATGGACTATGCAAAGGTGCTTGACTGTGTGGATCACAACAAACTGTGTCTGACTCTGAGAAGAATGAGAATTTCAGAACATTTGATTGTGCTTATGCAAAACCTATACTAGGACCAGGAGGCAGTTGTTAGAACAAAGCAAGGAGACACTGCATGGTTCAAAATCAGGAAGAGTGTATGCCAGGGATGTATTGTGTCTCCAAACCTTTTTCGATCTACATGCCAAACAGATCATCCTGGAGGCTTGACTGTATGAGGAGAAATGTGGCATCAGAAATGAAGGAAGATTCATCAACAACCTGTGTTATGCAGATAACACAACCCTGCT
>NW_006400050.1:152943-163427 GCF_000299155.1 Elephantulus edwardii | reverse complement strand
AAGGAGATGGACTCATGAAGTGACTACCAAAAAGCTGTTGAGAATAACAAAGCTCATGAGAATGGCACAGGTTAGGGCTAGGTTCAGGTTTATTGTTCATAGGGCCACTATGAGCAATAGTTGACTTCATAGCACATAACAACAAAATCATATACAAGTTATTAATCAGCAAAATAAATTATTATAGAGAAAAATAATTTATATAATCATATAGACCTCAGTCTGTTCCAAATTGCTAAGAACATGTTGCAAAGAATATTTGCTTATAAATATGGCATAAATATCCAAATATTTGGCATTAGCAATCACTCAAATATTTATACTTTCATCAAGTCTTTGAAGAATTGTTATTAGACTATTTTGTTTCAGAATAATGATACATTTAATTTTGAGATTATATTTCAGGATTTAGATGGTAGATATTCTTACCTTACTTTATTTTAGAGTTTGTGTTTTTTTTTGTTTGTTTGTTTTGTTTTGTTTGCTAAGAATATGCACAGAAAAATATCCCCTAGTTTTTTACCTACTGCTAACTGAAAGGGTGGCTATTCGGGTTTACCAGCTGCTCCTCAAGTGAAAGATGAACAGTCCCTTCCTATTAGGATTTTCAGAACCAGAGACTCAAGTGAGAATCAATGTGATTCAGAATTAAATTGATGGCAGTAGTGAATATGCATAAAATTTAATAGCACTGGTTACGTTCTTTGAGTTGTGCAACCATTTCGGGTTTTTTAATGGTGTTGCTCCTTAATTATCTTAAACTCACTGTCTTCTAAGGTAAATAGCATTGATTTTTCAAAATACTTCCAAATTCAAATTTGGTAGTTGCTGTTGAATAGATTCTAATTGAGTCATATTCTTTTCTGAGACAGATTTCTCCTAATAACATATGAAAATTTAAGAGTCAGTCTTCTCATCCTAGTTTCTAATAAGCATTCTGACTGCATATCTTCCAAAAACATAAACTGTGACTATCTCAGTGGAACTTACTGGCAGAAGAAATATATGAAACAAAATGGTAAGATCTGCAAAATATCAAGTTAAGTTTGATAAAGAGTCGGACGCTACATCATAGCTGACTCTCCCCTTGAGTTTCTGAGGTTGTAAATCGCACAGGAAGTGATTGTATTTCTCCTGCAGAGCTTCTGGTAGATTCAACCTTCAGAAAGGCACAAGTTCTTACTGATTACAACACTAGAGCTTTCTGTACAAAGAGTCAGAGAAAAGCTCAATGTCAGAGGAAAACCAAGGATCTACTGTGGAATACACCATAAATTACTCTTATCCAAGTTCAAGCTGAAGACAGTTTTTAAAAACCCACAAGAGTCTTTTATTCATCAAGGAGAAAAGTTAATTAGGTGGAAGGGGTAGTCAGGGAGAAAAATGCAACAATGAATGACTGGAAACCTTAAGTCTCTAAACTTTCATTAAAATTAATTTTAAAAAAATCCACAAGAGTCACACTACTACCTTAAGTGGACCTGATTTTAATTGAGAGATGGATTATTTAGAAAGAAAAGTATATTTAAATATTCTTACAAATTCAAATCGTGCAATATTACTAAAACAGGAATTCTAATAGCTGCAAAAACATATACTCAAGTAAAAACATAAAACAAGACTTCAGATTCATAAAAGCAGTGCTCATTTTTAACTTGTTCACCACGCTTAAAGTACAGTGTACATATCAAACAATAGCATGTTGGTGGTGTTGTAATGTCCTGTCAAAAAGCATGGGACTCGTAGTGACCCTATGCACAACAGCCCTAAACTCTGCTCTCCCCTGTGCCAACCTTATTGTCTCTGACACACCTGTCCCTGTTATTCAGAAATTGAGTCAATACATCTCATCCAGAGTGCCCTCAGTAACTTTAAGTATTGCAACTTCCAAGCATAAACTTGTTTCTTCATTCTAAGAAATGCTGAATGAGTTTATTACTTTTGATTTTTTGCTCTAGCCCTTTGCACATTTCATTATAACGTTTTGTATTGCTGAGCCACCCTTTGAAATCTTCTGTTCAGCTTCTTAACTCCTTGGTTTCTTCCATTTCCTTTAGCTTCTTGGCAATCTAGTGCAATATTCAGAGTCTCTTCTGACATCCATCCTATCTCTTCTACCTTCTCTGTCTGGTTAAGACCTTTTGCTTTTTGCTTTTTTTTGAGGGTGGGTGATATTCTTGTTATCTTCCCACAGCTCATCTGGTCTTCGTTCATTATCACTAAGGCTTCAAACCTGTTTCTGAGATGGTCTTTACATTAGGTTTTTTCCTCCTCCCCTCCCCTCACTCCCCTCCCCTTCCTTGTCCCATTCTCTTTTCTCCTTATCCTTCTTCTCTTCCTCCTCCTCCTTTCGCCCACTTTTCCATATTTTTCTCTTTCTAAAATCCTCTTATTTCTTATTTTCAAGCACAAAGATCAAAATGTGAAATTTTATCTTATTCAAGCTTAAATAAAAATTAATTAAAATAAAAATTCAGGGTTGAACAAGCAACAAAAGTATAAGGAAATAAATAACCTTCAGGTAAGGTAATGAAGATCCTAGATATTGCAAATTTGGCTTTGACAATGGACCAAATGCTGAAGGAGATGAATTAAGTATTCACGGATATCTGGAATATGTTCATAACGTACTTCTTGACTGTGATCTGATGTAGCCTCCATATATAAGGCATTGTGTAGACCTTGAGCTGATTCAGAAGAGACTATTTGAAGTGGAGCTGTAACAAGAGCTTATGAGTGTACTTTATGTCTGCAGTATGACAGGGAGGTATCAATTGAAGTGTGTAAAAAGTGGGTTCCAAAAGAGATGCTAGTAGTATGTCAGGAAGAGTTATTGAGATAATGTGAAATAGGTTTCAGTAAAGATTTGCCTCATGCCTTTTGACTTGGTTCTTGAATCAATGTTTGTGATGGAGATGTAAGCAGATAAAGTTCCTCTGCATTACAATCTTTCCATGGCTCTTTCCAAAGTACTTCTCACTACTATTAAGAGAAGTCTGAGGTCAATAACTACAGAAGGTTTTCCTAGACTTTATCAAGAGAATGATTTAAAGAGACTTTGGACTCTGGGAAAATACAAGACTCTGCACACTCAATCCCATGTATCATAGTGCCACCCTCTACACACATGCTTACATGCACTCACCCCATTCTCCTCATCATCTACGTCTGTCTTCGTGAACTCTGGTGCTCCATTTGGATGAGATGAATGCTGGCGTGGTATTTTAAACCCTGAGCCTGAAAAGTTCAGCTGAGTATTGTTGCTGTTATTTGCCATCGATTCACCTGCAACTCATACAGCAGCTCTGAAGTCTGTCCTGTCCTGAGCCAGTTTCATTGACCCCGACACACCATCCCCCCATTGCCCTAATCACTGTATCGATTCATCTCATCTGAGGTCTTCCTCTCTTGTGCTTTCCCTCCATCCTTTGGAGTATGATGTCCTTTTCCAAGGACTGATCCCTCCTAGCCACATGCCCAAAGTATGTGAAATGGAGCATAAGAATCCCAGCCTCCAAGGAGAAATTTGGTTTCACCCTCTCCAAGATGGACCTATTTATTTTCTTGGTGGTCCACGTATGTTCAAGACCCTTCTCCAGCACTACAACTCAAAATCATTGATGCTTCTGTCATCCTTAATCATTATCTAGGTCTCTGATGCATAGCAAGTAATTTCAAAGACCATGGACTGAATTAAACACATGTTGGTCTCTAGACTAACATTGTTGCTTCTCAGTACCCTGGAAAAGTCTCTGACAGCAGATTTTCCCAATGCAAGTCATCTTTTGAGTGCAGGCTCTTATAATTTGTACTAATAGGAAATATGGAGGCTGATGGAAGTCATCTGGGTGCTTCTTTAGCCAAGTAGTCAAAATTAAGGCCATGAAAATAAAGGTGTGCAAAAGAAAAGCAAAATCAGGAGCCAAACTTTACCTTAACTCTGCCCTCCCAAGACACTGCTGAAGTATTTGAAATTCTGTCCTCTTTACTTCCTGGACATCTAGAAGTCAGTTCCAACACACTCTAGATGTTCTAATGGTGCTGGTTCTGGTTGTCCAGTGGAAGGTAAGTAGAGAATTTCTGTCTTAGAAACTATTCTTTAATGGCGTGATAACTCTTTCAATTATCAGAGAGTCTCATTTAGAGAATATTCTTATGTGTCTTCTGTGTTCTATCCAGGTTCTATTCAGCTGTGGTGCTGTAAAGGGTACCTAGAGAGGGTGAAACCAGGTTTTTCCTTGAAAGCAAAGATTTTGAAGCTCTGTCTCACATATTTTGGGCATGTTGCCTTGAGCGATCAGTGCATGGAAAAGGATGTCATGTTTGAATAGATAGACGGTCAGCACAAAAGAAAAAGAACACTGGTTGAGATAGATTGACCCAGTGACTCTGACAAAAGCATCAGGTGTGTCAGAGATGAGTTTGACTTAGGGTAGTGCAGGATTCTGAATCATTATTCATAGGGTCATTATGAGTCTTAGTTGACTCGACCCCATGTAACAGTACAACAGCAATCCTGCACCATACTCATATTTGCTGCTTTGCTTAAGTCCTTTATTTGCTGGTACTATATTAATTGATATCTGAGAATCTTTCACTTTTTTAGTGATTGTTTTTTCCCAAGCGTAATATCTTTCTCCATGATAATATGTATGTGAGACAGAGTCTGTCATCATTTCCTAGGAGCATTCTAGCTATACTAGAAATCAAGACAGATTTGTTTTTTCCACTGGCATTCCTTGGTGTATTCAATATTCATTGTCAACACCATACTTTAGATATCAACATATTTATTTAGGAGTATATATTGAGAAACTATTAATCAGAAATACTTCATAGTTGTTTGAAGTATATATATATATTTTTTTTTTAAAAAAGCATTTGTTACTGTAACAGGTACATTAAATTAACTAATCTGTAGTACGAAACAATGTTAACATTCCAGGTCCTTAATGTTGAGAAGTAGTACCTAAATGAAATAAATATTTGAGTACTCCAATATTACCATTTTTATAAAAATAATGCTTTTGGGTCTGCATCTGAAAAGTAGTAAAGTAATCATGAAGTCAGACTTGACTCATGATCAACTAATATCAAACATCATTGGGGAAATTTACTCCAAGTGATCTTACGAGACTTCTCCAGGTTGGAAAATTAGAGCTCTAGGCAAGGATCATCACCTTATATTAAAAGTAGCAGACTTTACTAAGGAGTACCTTATCTTGTTTGGTGATATTTATCTACTTGGAATTAATATGTAGTTTGTTTATTTTCTTTTTCTCCTTATACATACTTGTTTTGTGGCACCCAGTGAATTTCAGTGCTATATCATTTCCCTTCAAGAATGGAACAGGTCCTTTATTTGCAATATGGTGTCAGCCTCAGGAAGAGACCTGCAGCTACAGGGAATCCATGATAATTATTGAAGTTGATCTTGTTCTGCTTCTCTTTTCTATGAGTAAACACTATTCCTCTTATTGTCTCTCATCGCAAGACGGGATTTTCATTCATCGTAAGTTGAACTATCATCTCATCATAAAATGAGATTTTCTTGGCTTTGATATCTCTTAACTAAGAAATAGGTTGATATTCTAGGTATGTTGCCTAGTCATATGAATTTTTCTGCTCTTTGTCATACTCCAACTTGGGTTAATTTTGTGTTGGTGTGAGTGATCTGACTTATTAGAAAGCCATATAGATTTTATACACACTGGTGTAGCTCCCAGTTTAAGACAGGTTGGGAAGCAGGAGTGGCATCCACTTTCTAAACAACATTCCTCTGAAAACTCTATAAACTTTGACATACTATGATAGTTATAGAAAAGCTTCAGGCCTTTTGTTCATAGGATTACAATGAATTGTGTTCTACTTGAAGGCAAACAACAAGAACAACATAAACAGTACATGGAGAGAATTATCAGAAATACAAGTTGGGTTTAGAAAAGGTCATGGCAATAGGGACATCATCACCCGTATCATATGGATCTTGGCCAAAAGCAGAGAGTACCAGAGGAGTGTCTATCTGTGTTTCGTTGCCTATGCAAATGAAACCTTTTTTGACTGTGGGTCACAATAAATTGTGACTAACCTTGAGAAGAAGAAGAGTCCCAGAATACTTCTTAGTAGTGTTAATGAGAAACCTATACTGGAACCAAGAGGCAGTCATCAGAACAGAGCAAGAAAATGTTGCATGGGTCAAAATCAGGGAAAAAAGTGTGTCGGGGATGTGTTCTTCTCGATACACTTTTTCAATCTATATGTGGAACATATCATTTGGGAGGCTGGACTTATGAGGAGAAAGGTGGTATCAGAATTGGAGGAAGTCTCGTGAACAACCTGTGTTATGCAAATGACACAACCTTGCTTGCTAAAACTGAGGAGGGCCTGAAGCATTTGCTGGAGAGGGTCTGTGATATGGAAGCTCAAAATCAAGAAAACAAAGATTTTTCTGCCACGGAGCCAATTGACAGCATCATAATATATGGAGGAGATGATTGAGATTGTTTACAATTTCAGCTTTCTAGGTTCCACAATCAATACTCTTGATACAAGAAGTTAAGAAATAAAAATATTAATTGCTTTAGAAAAATCTGATGTCAGGAACCTCTCCAGATTATTGAAGAGCATTGTTTTCAGTCTAGAGACTAAGGTGAAGGATAGAGAGGAAGACCCCAGGTGAAATGGATTGAAATAGTAACTGTGGTAATGAAGGTAGGCGTGTCAGAAACAGATTGGCTCAGGATAGAGTAGGGTTCAGAGCTATTGTCCATAAGGTAACTATGAGTTATAGTTGACTTGGTGGCAGGTAACAACAAATCATATTTTTCATAGATGGTTAGGATAATCTGTCGGTTGACATCAATCAAGATACAAACTATCAGAGACTCGACTTTGAAATGTGAGGCTATAATTATAAGAAAAATGGGAAGTGGATGTGGTAAAGTGAAACATGTTTTTTAAAGATTTTGTATCAAACAAAACCACACCTCTCCTGCATATACCTAATTGCCTGCTGCAAATCACATGGCCACAGAAAATTAATAACATTAAAGGTTGGCATAATATATTTCATGAGAAATAACGTCACAAATGTTGTTGCTGTGGTGTATCGTTGAATCAAAACCAACTCATAGCTAACCCTCCAGTGTATTTTCAGAGGCAGAAAATCACACAGGAGGAGACTGTCCCTCCTTCTGTGGAGCAACTGGTGACCTTGAACCATGTGCCTTCAGGACTGTAACACAGCTTCTTGCCACTAGCCGTGTCACAAATGGTTGATGAAAAAAAGAAAGTTAAACATGTACCTGAACAGCATATAATTAGTTCACTAATCTTTATTCAATCAAATATTTCTTTCCAAACATCCTATCTCAGATGTACAATACATTAATTTTATTCCTTTCTATAGCCATAAATACATGAAATTAAAGAAAAAGGTTTTATTTGTTCACACAGAAAATAGAATTAGAGCTATGTTGTTGTTATATACTGTCCAGTCAACTATGACTCATAGTGAACCTATGAAATCATGTACCAGTTTCATGACCTATGACATATTCTAGTGCATTATTATAGTCACTGCGTCAATCTATTTCTTTGAAGGTCTTCCTGTCTTCCTCTGTTCATCTATCTTTCCAAACGTAATGTCTTTTTCCAAGGACTGTCCTCCAAGTATGTGAAACAAAGGTTTATCTTCTTGACATTTAAGAGCCACACTGGTTGTACTTCTTCCAAGACAGATTTGCTTATTTGTTTTGTTTTTGTTTTGTCAGTCAGTAGGCTATTTGATATTCTTTGCCAACGTCACAATTAAAAGATAGTAATTCTTTGTCTTTCCTTATTCACTGTCCACATTTCAGATATATGGGAAGCAATTAAAATTACCACGGTTTGAATCAGATACACTTTAGATTTTAAACTGGTATCATTACTTTTTAGATCTTTCAAGAGGTCCTTGCAACAGATTTTTCCAATGTTTTATTTATTTCTTGACTGCTGAAGCTTTACGTGGTGACTATGGATTTAAGTAAACTGAAGTCAATGGCAAATTCAATATTTTCATAATCATGATATTGCCTATTGGTAGAGTGGTGGGGTTTTTTATTTTCTTTGTGTCGCTATGTAAATCATATTGATATTTTTTAATGGAAAGGTTTATTTTTAATACAGTTGCTTATGATGAACATGTAAAATTATTTTCTGTTGGTTTGTTTATAATAATTTGTTTATATTATGTTTCATTCATGTATGTTGTTTAGGTGAGGTTTTTTTCACTCCCTCCCTCCCATATTGAAATTCTTTCTGTCTTCTGAACTGAGTGTTTCAAGTCTTCTCCTCTTTCTTCAAACAAGGTGGTGCCATATGTATTAAATTGTTGATGAGGCTCCTTCCAAAGCTCATACCATGTTCTATGCTATATTGTCAGTTTCTTTAAGAGTTTGCTCTGTATATAGACTGAAAAGGTATGAAGAAAGAGTACAATTCAGTTGCACTCCTGTTCTGACTTTAAACCATGCAATGCCCAGCTGTTCTATTTAGATAGCTGCTTCATAGTATACATATGGGATTTGAACACAATCAAGTGTTCTGAGATTCCCATTAGTGTAAACGTTAGCCTTATTATACCATAATGCACAAAGTCAAACACATATTTCTTAGTCAAGAAAACATATGTAAGCATATTTCTGGTTTTCTCCATTTTCAGCTACCCTATCTTTCATACCAAAGCATCTTTTTAATCTAGTTTGAGCTTCTGTAAGTAGCCTGTTGATTAACTGATCCAGCCAATTTCTTCAGCAAAATTTTAACTTGCATATGATATCAATGATATAGTTCAATGATTTCCATATCTTGAGGAATAACTTTTTCTTTTTCTTTCTTTCTTTCTTTCTTTCTTTCTTTCTTTCTTTCTTTCTTTCTTTCTTTCTTTCTTTCTGTGAGAACTAATGTGAAACTCTTATAGACAATTGGACAGGCAACTATATTACAAATTTCTTGACTTACTGAGCATGTACAAGACTACAGCAGTTCATTGAAACAACTCAATTACTCATCCATCAGTTCCTGGGGACCTATTTCCCCCTCTGCCAGTGGTTTCAGGGATGTAAACTTCTTCCTTTTTTGCCATTGGTTATTGCTTTTATTGCTTATTAAATGTTTTCAATGTTGACCTCTTTGGTATTGTAATTCTGAGAATCTCTTCTACCTTATTTTATTGTTTCCTGAACCATTCAAGATTTTGCCCATATAATCTTTCAGGATTGCAATTCAAGCCTTGGGTTTTTCAATTCTTTCAACTTGAGAAATGATGTGAATGTTCTTCCCTTTTGCTTTACTGACTCCAACGCTTTGCACATTTCTCTATGATATGCTGCTTTGTCTCCTCAAACTGCTCTTTGATTTGAAATCTGTTACTCTAGTGTTTTTTAATTTATTCTTCACCACATTCCCATACAAATTTCAAAGCCAATGTGAATTCACCTTAGTCTTTTCCTTCTTTCTAATTATCTTTTGCTTTCTCTTGGGTAATATTCTTGGTGTCCTACAGTTCACCTGGTATTTGGTCATTGCTGTTAAATGCATAAAATGTATTCTTAGAATGGTCTTTATACTAAGTTAGAATAGACTAAAGAAACTGTTTTGTTCTTGTAAACTAGTTCTTTTATCTTCACTTTGAACTTTCATGTGAATTAGAGGGTGCGGTCACTTTCGAATATCTGCTTATCTGAATGGTTACTGAAGTTCCTATGTGTGAGCCATGTGTATAGTATATGTGGAAGTAGTGCCAGCGAGCTTGAAACTCAGCTTGGGATAGAGTTTGTCCTGTACTCAGAGGAACCTAGGCTGATCTGTCTAGCTGAGATAATGTCTGCAATTCCAAAGGATTTGCACACAGGGTGCCTAGTCAAAAACTGATAATGGAGGCCTAATTACATCCTCTTACATCAATTAGCTAGTAAACATTCCACCCTAGTTCTCCCCAGAACTAGCAAACAAGCCTCTGTAGAATCCATCTGGTGCACATGACTTCCAATCTTGATTCCAGCCCCATTCCGTGAGTCAGTGTTAAAGTAATGAATATTTCTTAGAGAAAGACATCATGTTTGAAAAAGTAGGGTGTAGGAAAGGATAGGAAGACTCTTAACCAGATAGATTGGCAGAGTGGATCAATAACGGGCTCAGATGTGTTAGTGATTATGAAGTTGGAAATAGGACAAGACTGTGAAGTTTGGGATCATCAGGTGAGACAGGATAGGAGAAGATTCAGATCTGTTACTCATAGGATTACTATGAGTTTTACTTGACTCAACGGCACCTAACAATAACTGGGTATTGCAGTCTGAAATAGATAAACATCAGTAGTAATTAGTGACTGAATGTAAATATCAGAATCAAGAAATGATATTTAGAAAATGCAGTCTTAGTGACAGAAATGAGGCTGAAGAGTGAATTATAGAATTTTATGCAATGATTTACCCATTTTT
>NW_006400050.1:150986-152690 GCF_000299155.1 Elephantulus edwardii | reverse complement strand
ATTTATGAACCAACATATGAGCAAGAATCTATGGTGATGAAGGAAGAATTTCAAGCTGTTTTGAAGGAACTGGCAAAAAATAAGGCTCAAGGAATTGATGGCACACCAGTTGATGTATTTCAACTAACAGATGCTGCCCTAGATGTGCTCACCAAGTAGTGTTAAGAAATCTGGAGAACAACCACTTGGCCAACTGACTGGAAGAGATCTATATTTGTTCCCATTCCAAGGAAAGGTGATCCAACAGAGTGTGGAAATTATCTAACAATATCATTGATATCACATGCAAGCAATATTCTGCTGATTATCAAAAAGTGACTGGAATAGCACATCAACAGAGAACTGCCAAAAGTGCAGGCTGGGTTTAGAAGGGGTTGTGGTAGTAGTAAATGATATTGTAGTAAATATTAGATGGATCTTGGCTGAAAGCAGGGAGTACCAGAGGAATGTCTGTGTTTCATTGTTTATGCAAAGGTGTTTGACTGTGTAGACCACAGCAAACTGTGGCTGACTGAGAAAAAATAGCAATCTCAGAACACTTGATTGTGCTAATGCGAAACCTGTACTTGGACAAGGACTCAGTAGTCAGAACAGAGCAAGGAAACACTGCATGGTTCAAAATTGGGAAGCTGTACATGACGGATGTGTGCTTTCTTCACAACTTTTCAACCTATACGCAGAACAGATTATCTTGGAGGCTGGGCTGTATGAGCAGAAGTGTGACATCAGAATTGGGGGAAGATTCATCAACAATTTGAGTTATGCAGATAACAAAACCTCCTGGCTGAACCTGAGGAGAACCTGAAGCACTTGCTGCAGTAGGTCAAGGACTACAGCCTTCAATATGGATTGAGGTTCAATATCAAGAAGATAAAGATTCTCACTGGGCCAATTGGCAGCAACAGGATGGATGGTGAAGAGGTCTGTTTGCCTCCACAGTCAGCACTCTTGGCACCAGAAGCCAAGAAAGTAAAAGACATACTGTGAAGGGAAAGTCTGCTTTAGGGACCTCGCCAAAGTACTGAAGAGCAATGGTGTCACTCTTGAGATTAAAGTGTACCAGATACAGGCCATGATCTGGACAATGACTAGGCATGATAGAAGGAGAACTGATGCCTTTTAGCTGTGGTGTTGGGGAAGAGTGTTGAATATACCATGGTCTGCTAAGAAAACAAACAGGTTTGTCCTAGAGAGGGTTAAATCAAGCTCCTCCTTGGAAAGGATTCTGAAGCTTTGTCTGACATAATTTGGACATGTTGCAAGGAAGGACAAATCCTTAGAGAAGGAACCTCAAAGAGGATGGAGGGACAGTGAATGAGAGGTAGACTCCTATGAGGTGGATTTATTCAATGATTGAGGTAATTGGGGTAGATGTGTCAGAGACAGTGAGATTGGCACAAGAGTTTAGGGGTGTTGTACATAAGGTCGGTATGAGTAACAGGCAACTCAATGGAACATAAAAAAAACAAATGGATAGTATTCTATCACTGAAAATATTTTAGGATAGTTCTTACTTTACTATTTAAAAAATTAACACTACCATCCAGTCCACCTTACAATTTAGCTCTTATTTTTCACTGTTGTCATCCAAATAATACTTACCATTATAGTGCTTTTATGCACTGCATTGAAACATATGAGGAATAGAAATAAAATTATTTTTAAAATAAATTTTAAGCACTTAAGAAAACTAACTTTCTCTCT
>NW_006400050.1:148665-150746 GCF_000299155.1 Elephantulus edwardii | reverse complement strand
ATATATATGTATATATATATATATATAGAGAGAGAGAGAGAGAGAGAGAGAGGATGAAAGACACCCAAGTGTTGAGGATTCTCCTTCATAGGGTCACTAGGAGTCGCCTGCAACTCGAAGATATCTAACAACAATAACATCAACATAGAGAGAGATCAACTGGCCCATTGGATAGAAAGTTGGTGACTTTTAATCTGTGGCCCTTAGGCCTTTCATTGTTTTGTTCAGACATTCCTCTAGGTTTTATAGCCCTGGTACAAGTTGACATACAGTGGTAACTTGTGTTGCTGAGAGGCTGAACACTGTGACACTGATGTGTCAAATGTGTTAATGGTTGGTTACCCAATGTGGACAGAGAGCAGGGTGGAGCTCCCCGATTAAAACAAACTTGGAAGGAGGAGTGGCATCCACTTCTGTACTAGTTTGCCTCCGGAAACCCTATGAACCTAGAGAGAGGATGAAAGGCACCCAAGCATTGAGGACTCTTCTTCATAGGGTGGTTATGAGTAGCCTGCGACTCGACTACACTTAACAACAACAACAACAGCAACATGTGTGTGTGTGTGTGTGTGTGTGTGTGTGTGTGTATAGATAGGTAGATACATAGATAGTTACCCAACACCAAAACCAAGAACCTCAAAACTCATCAATATTAAATTCAACTCTCAACCCATATTTGATCCCTGTTAGTACTTAATTGGAAATTCTTATTTTTCAATTTGCTTGAGATTTTTTAATTATAATAAAATAATTAAAATAAAAGTTTGCAGAGACTTCAGGTTTCCATTAATTCATTGTTGCACATTTTCCTCCTTGCCCACCCCTCCCCGCCAAGTTCATTTTCTCTTCGAAAAAAAAATTTTTTTCACTGTTATATAATCCATTCTCTGCAGTCTACTTTACTATGCAGTTCTTAGTCTGGACTCTTGTCATGAAAATAATATTTAATCATATCTTCCTTTTAAACTGTCCTCTCCCTCAATGCAGTATACTTTATTTATCCCTTGTTTTCTTAGGTTATCCCTAACCCCAATGTTGGACCCATTTTACAACAGTGACACTATGCAGTATTTGTTCTTTTGTGACTGAGATATTTCACTAAGCATAATGTCCTCCAGGTCACTGATTTTTTTATAATATTTGACTAGTTCTTTATTTTTCAGTGCAGCATAGTATTCCATTGTGTGAACATACCACAGCTTCTCTATTCATTTGTTTGTTGCAGTGCACTTGTGTTGTTTCCAACTCTTTCCTATTGTGTGAACAACAATAAACATAAAGAAATAATATACAACAATAAACAGCAATAAACATGGGTATGCATACATCTGCTTAGGTGGAATTCCCAGTAGTGGAATTTCTGGGTCAAATAGTATTTCTATTTCCAAATTTTTTTGAGAAAGGGCCATATCCATTTTACACTTCCACCAACAGTGAATAAGGTTTCCAGTTTATCCACAACCTTGCCAAAATTTGTGGTTTGCTATTCTGTTGAATTTTTCTATTTATACTGGGATTAGATGATAACTCATAGTTGATTTGTACCTTTCTTAGAACTAGGGATTTTGAACACTTTCTCGTGTGTTTGTTGGCCATCTGAATGTCTTCTTTGGTGAAGTGTCTGTCCATAGCCTGTGTCCATTTTTCAATTGGATTATTTGCATTTATCTTGTTGTGGTGCTCCAGTAATCTATAAATTCTAGATAGAAGTCCCTTATCAGACATGTCATTACCAAATATTTTTTTCCCAGTCTGTGGCTTCCCTTTTTACCCTGTTGGATAAGATTTTGTATGTGCCTACTGATTAGATTCTTAGAAGGCCCTGTTCAACTATTCTTTCCTGGTTGTAGGTTTTTCAGGATGCTATTCATGTTTTTATTCAAGTTTTTCTCTAATGAAGTTTATAGTCCTTGGTTTTAGTCCTAGGTCCTTCATCCACTTTGAATTGGTTTGTGTGTATGGCATGAGCTGTGGATCTTACTTAAGTTTCCTGCATATAGTTTTCCAATTTTGCTAACATAATTTCTTTAAAAAGCTTTCATTTCACCACTTAATTGATTTCATCTCCTTGTCAAAAATCA
>NW_006400050.1:145648-147090 GCF_000299155.1 Elephantulus edwardii | reverse complement strand
GTGTCAGGGGTTTTGCTTCTTTTTATTTTTGTTGTTCTTTTTGAATTTGTTGGAGATGTTGGGTTAGAGGGTCGATGGTCTTTCCCCCCCTGGCCTTATGTGTTTGCTTATTGCTATAAATTGACTTCTGATTACTTCTTTGGCTGTTTCCCAGAGATTTTGGTAAATTGCGTTTTCATTTTCATTTTTTTAAAAAAGCTTTTTAATTCCAGTTTTTATTTACTTCTAGTATTCACTCATGTTCAAGAAAGGTGTATTTCAATTTCCAAATGTATGGTATTTTCTTCATATTCTTGTTATTAATTTTTAGTTTTGTAGCATTGTGGTTGGAGAAGATGCTCTGGGTTATTTCTGTGTTTTTTTAATTTACTGATGCTTTCCTTGTAGCCTAAAATAGGATCTATTCTCAAGAATGTGCCATGCTCTTTGGAGAAGGTATACAATGCTTATTTTACTTTTTTTTTGTGCGTGTGTGTTTGTGCGTTAGCTTATACTTATTTATGAAGTCAAGTTGGATTATTGTGTGGCTTAAATCTTTGGCATCTTTTTTGAGTTTTTTCTTGTAGTTATATCTTTTTTGAGAGTGATGTATTGGAGTCTCCAACAACTATAGTACTGTTGTCTATTTCCTTTTTCAGTTTTGTTAATATTTTATGTATTTTACAGCTCTATTTTTTGTGCATAGATATTTATTATTGTTATGCCCTCTTGTTCCAATGACCCTTTAAGCATTATGTAGTGATCTTCCTTGTCCTTTGTGATGATTTTTTCATTGACATTTATTTTATCAAGATTAATACCACTACTGCTTTTTTTTCTGGTTGCCATTTGCTTGGTATAATTTTTCCCACTGTTTCATTTTTAATCTCTCTTTATCTTCATTTTTCAAATGTGTCTCTTGTAGACAGCATATTTATGGATTTTGTTTTTTTTATTCAATCTGCTATTCTTTTTCTCTTCAGTGGTGAATTTAAACCATTCACATTCAGTGTGATTAACAAAAAGCAATATTTCATTGATATCATTTTGTTGAGTTCTTGTTGGTGTTGCTGCTAGTTATTTTGTCCATCCTGCTTTCTGTGGCACCTCTGTAAGAAAGACATCTCTGTGTTCCTTGCCTTGCTGGTTTGGTTTTTTTGGTTGTTTTTTTTGTTTGTTTGTTTGTTTTGTTTTTTGTTTTTTGGTGTTTTTAATTTAAACAAGCTCACTTAGGTCCTGTTTTTTGGGGAACATCTTGATCTCTCCTTCATATGTGTTGGACAGTTTTGATGAGTACAATATTCTTCATTGATAGTTGGGTTATTTGAGCATTTGATATATGTTATTCCACTGTGTTCTTGCTTGCATGGTTTCTGCTGAGAAATTGGCATTTAGTCTAGTTTACCCTCCCTTATAGATTACTCTTTGTTTCTCCTTCGCTGCTTTCAGAATTCTCTCCTTAT
>NW_006400050.1:135174-145418 GCF_000299155.1 Elephantulus edwardii | reverse complement strand
TTCCTTTTTAATGACACTTTTTGCTCTAGCAGATCAATGGTGACAATTCTACCTTCTATTTCACTGGTTCTGTGTTCCATCTCTTCAATTCTGTACTTGTATCTCTCCATCATGTTGACAGCATCTGAAACATTAGATTTCATATTTCGAATCGTGATTTATTGTTTTTTCACAGCCTCTAATGCATTATTTGTTTTATCTGCATTATTTCGGATTGCTTTTTAAAGTTCTTTCTTGCTTTTCCTTGCAGTGTTCTGTAATTCTTTAAGTTTGTCTTTCACCCATTGAAAATATTCAATCATTGTTCTTTTTAATTCTGCTTCAGAAAATCAGCATTTCTGGCATCAGGAAATCCTTTGACACTTTGTCTCTTTTTGTGGGTGACATCTTGCTTGGGGCTTGTATAGGGTGTAAGGTAGCCTGCTTCTTATGTGACACAGCTGTGGCAGAGTTTTTCCAGCCTGAAAAAATGATAGGTTATTGATCTGAACTCACTGCTCCAAAAGAGAGTGGGGAAGCTACCCTGCCTTTCTTTCTTTCTCAACTAATGACCCGAGGAAAGTTTCAGTTGAGGACCTGTGAAAGCAGCCTCTTCTGTTTATAACTGTTGTAGTTAGGTCAAACCAAGATGTTCTGGACTAAAGGCAACTGGTTTACTTGACATGAGAAGATGCAAGGCTGAGCATGGAGTGCATAG
This sequence comes from Elephantulus edwardii, assembly GCF_000299155.1. Lineage (NCBI taxonomy): Eukaryota > Metazoa > Chordata > Mammalia > Macroscelidea > Macroscelididae > Elephantulus > Elephantulus edwardii. The sequence continues at coordinate 144,721 of NW_006400050.1, read as the reverse complement.
ACACAGGGTGGGCATGGGTGCAGGGCAGGCATGGGAGTTGTGTGGGCATGGGTGCAAGGCACATACATATATGCACACCAGATGGCACATGTGCAGACTTTAGATGATTGGGTACACATGGGAACCTCACTCAAATTCCAGATGTCTGGCTCACTCGTGTTAGCCCATCCCTAAAGCCTGCTCCAGGTCAGCTTCACTCCTGTTTCAGCTTCTGACAGTACATTTCTTTAGTGGAGACTTGAACTGCTGTCTGTGGGTTCACAGCCCAATTTCCACAGACTTTGCCACCAGAGTTCTCTAATTACGTATTGTTGTTTTGTCATGTACCTTTAAGTTAGGACCAGCTCATAGTTGACCCTCCAGCAGGTTTTCAGAGACAGTAAATATCACAAGAGACTGGCCCAACCCAAACAGTTGGTGAATTCAAATCGTGTGCATTTGGGATTGCATTGCTCCTTACTTTAATTGTGCAGTCAATTCCTAGATGGGAGGTCACTAGAACTCTCTCCCATATTATAATAATTTAGAACACCAATATTTATAAAATATAAATGCAGGAGAAATAAATACATACATATATTTTTGCTGTTGTTGTGTACTGTTGAATTAGGATCCATTCATACCTGTTTTTATAGTGGGTTTTTGGAAGAAGTAAATCATTCAGTAGGAGAATGTCCCCCTTGTGCCCATGGAACAGTCTGTGGATGAGAAGTTAACTTGTAATGTAGAGTAACTAATTTGTTAATAAAGCAGTATTCTTATCCCTATTCAATCCTAAAATACTACTACTAGTAAATTACAACGTGATTGTTTGCCATGATACAATCTGGCATCCTTGTGTACTGCAAACAACTGATGTATAACCAGATAACTAAAAATGTAAAGGTGTCAGTCTTAGAAGAGCTTTTTAGTAAGTTCTGGTGGGTTACTTTTGAAAAGTTGTTGTTGTTGTTGCTGTTATGTGCTGTTGAGTTGCCTGCGACTCACAGTGACAAGATGTATAACAGCCCTAAACTCTACCCTATCCTGTGCCAATCTGACCATCTCTGACACACCTATCTTCATTACCCCAGTCACTGAATCAATCCATCTCATTGAGGGGCTTCCTCTCTTGTGCTGTCCCTCCACCCTTCCAAGCATGATGTCCTTCTCCAAGGACTAGTCCCTCCTTGCAACATGTCCAAAGTATGTCAGACAAAGCTTCAGAATCCTTGCCTCCAAGGAGCAGCCTGGCAGTTTCACCCTCTCCAGAATAAATCTGTTTGTTTTCTTAGCAGCCCATTCAACACCCTTCTTGAAAACCACAGCTAAAAGGTGTCAATTCTCCTTCTATCATCCCTAGTCATTGTCCAGCTCTCTGATGCATAGCAAGTGATTGTAAAGACCATGACATGTATCAGGCACACCTTAATCTCCAGACTGACATCGTTGCCCTTCAGCACTTTAGAGAGGAATCTAACCACAGACTTTCCCATGACAACACGTCTTTTAATTTTCTGGTTGTTGGTGCCTAGAATGTTCACTGTGGATCCAAGTAAACCGAAACTGTGAGCAAATTCAATCTCTTCACCATCCATTATGATCCTGCCAGTCAGCCCATTGGTGAAATCTTTGTTTTCTTGATATTGAGTCTCAATCCATATTGAAGACTGCAGTCCCTGACCTTCCATAGCAAGTGCTTTATCCTTCTCAGTTTCTGCAAGCACGGTTGTGCCATCTGCAAAACGCAGATTGTTTATCATTCTTCCTCCAATTCTGATGCCATATTTCTTCTCACAGATGCCAGCCTCCCCGATAACCTGCTCTGCATAAAGATTGAAAAGGTATGGACACACGATACAGCAATGGTAGACACCCTTCCCAATTTTGAACCATGCAGTGTTTCCTTGCTCTGTTCTGACGACTGCCTCCTGGTCCAAGTCTAGTTTTCACATCAGCACGATCAAGTGTTCTGGGATTCCCATTATTCTCAGAGTTAGCCACAGTTTGTTATGATCCACATAGTCAAATACCTTTGCATAATCAATTAAATAAAAGTAGACATTCTTCTGGTACTCCTTGCTTTCAGCCAAGATCCATCTAACATTAGTTACAATATCCCTAGTACCACAACCCCTTCTAAACCCAGCCTGCACTTCTGGTAGTTCCCTGTTGATGTGGTATTCCAGTCAATTTTGGATAATCTTCAGCAAAATCTTGCTTGCATGAGATATTAATGATATTGTTCAATAATTTCCACACTCTGTGTGATCACCTTTCTTTGTAATGGAAACAAATATAGATCTTAGATCTTTTCCAGTTAGTTGGCCAAGTGGTTTTTCTCCAGATTTCTTGGCACAACTTGGTGAGCACATTTAGGGCAGCATCTGTTAGTCGAAATATGTCAGTTGGTATGCCATCAATTCCTGGGCCTTATTCTTGGCAAATTCTTTCAAAGCAGGCAAAACCTCTTCCTTTATTACTATAGGCTCTTGCTCATGTGTTGTTTCACTAAATTCTTCTGTGTCTGCTAATTTCTTTGCATATAATGACTGTATACTCTTTCCATCTTCTTTTAATACTTGCAAGATCATTCAATATTCTGCCTAAAGCATTCATAAGTATTGCAACTCGAGGCTTTAATTTCCTCTTTAGTTCCTTGAGCTTAAGAAATGCTGAGTAAGTTTGGCCTCTTTGATTTTCTGATTCCAGCTATTTGCACATTTTATTATAACGCTTTACTTTGTCCCACAGCCTTTTGAAATCTCATGTTCAGCTCTTTGATGTCTTGATTTCTTCCTTCTGCTTTAGCTTCTCGGGCTTCAGTGCAATATTCAGAGACTCTTCTGACATCCATTTTGGCCTTTTTTTCTTCTCCATCTTTGCAATGATCATTTGCACTCTTCCTAGATGACATTCTTGATATCTCCCCATAACCTATCTGGTCTTTGCTCATTAGTGTTCAAGGCCTCAAACCTGTTCCTGAGATCGTTCTGAAATTCAGGTGGGATAGACTTAATGTTATATTTTGGTTCCTGTGAGCTTGATCTCACTTTCCGTAGCTTCAGCTTAAACTTGCATATGAGTAGTTGGTGATCTGTTCCACAATCAGCACTAGGCCTAGTTTTCACAGCTGATATTAACTTCTCCAGCAGTTCTTTCCACAGATATAATCTATCTGATTCCTATGCATACCACCAGGTGAGATCCATGTGTATAGACTGCATTTATGTTTCTTGTAAAATGTATTTGCAAAAAATAATTTGTTGATTGTGCAAAATTCTATCATCGTACCTCCAGTTTCATTTCACCCAGACCATGCTTTCTAACTACTGATCCTTCCCTGTTCCCAACTTTTCCATTCCGGTCACTCATCACTATTAATACATCTTGGTTGAATGTTCAATCGATATAGTATCCAATGAAAACTGTACGAAAAGCATGTTTTCCAAACCAAGAACCACAACAGACAAAATCCAAAATTAATATGCATGATAGCATAATTCAGAACCTGACTCAGACATAGAAACATAAGAATTAAAATTAGCTTCTTACTCTTTCTCTCCTTAGATAGTAAAAATAGAAAAAAACTGAAGTATCAGTACATAAATGAGGACAACTGCAATGGAAAATGAGGAATAAAAACTGTAGTTTCAGAACTTATAAAAGGAGAAAAAATTTACAGTTCTGATAAAATAGTATCAATAAGTTCAGGATTGTTCAAATACATGATATCACTCTAAAAACTTGATAACCTGGGTTTTCAGATGGAAAAAACTGGTTGAAACTTCTAATTTAACATTTGTTTGGTGTTATGAGTCCTTTGTAACTTTTCTATAGTCATGCAGATTATGTTAAGGTTTCTGTTTATTGTGAAAGGAAATGCATCTTTCCTGAACTCCTGTTTCTCTTCTGGAATTGCATTTTTCTTAGTCCTTTGTAAACTGTGCCTCAAGTTGTCTGTTAAGTAATGACTATATCTAAACTATTCTTCTTTTTTAAATATCAGTTCACTCACATGTATACATTGTGTCTCACACTATTCTTCATTTGTATTGTTTTTCATACAATCATCCCTGTGCATTATGTTTTATATATCAATCACCATTGAACCTTGTCCATTATCACTCAATCTTTTCATGTTTCTTCAGCTCTTTCCCATTTCGTCACCCCTCCTTCTGTCCATCAAACTATGCAACCCTGTGGTTTCACCCCTACCCATACTCACCCCTCTGCTCCCACTCTTTCTCCCTTTGGGTCCCTATACATTTTACTAGTTATCCTTCTATTTTTACAATAATCATCTTAAGTAGTAAGCAATAAATATCGGGGAGAATATTGAGAGGTAGAAACTATCTCTTATACTATTGGTGGGATTTTAAAATGGTACAAATACTCTATTAACTATTCTTTGGAAAGTAACCTTGAACTAGCAACAGTAATATGTTAAGTAGATTAATACCTAACCCAAGAATGAAAACTAATAACTGTCCTTAGATGGAGGGGCAATTTTTGAGATAATTCTCTACAATCTCAGATCTACAGTAAAATGCTGTGGATATTGGGGGAATTAAAAGGATAATGTTTCCACTTTGACACATATGAAGTTATGATAAATTGGAGTAAACTTTATGTCAAGTGGTTATTTGTTTTGTTTAGGCTTTTTGTTGTTATTCAATTTTTATTATCTTATAGTGATACTAGATGTACATTGTCTGTTTTAGACTCTATTTTTTTCTAAACTAGTTTTCCCTACAATTTTTTAACATTTTTTTATGTACTCTTCATCCTATATCTAACAATTATCCTTTTTAAGACACTGAACATTTTACTTATATATTCTTCCTTGAATAGCTTTGGATCCACAGATTATTGTAGACATGGACATTCATACATACTTTATAGTATGCATTATTGTTTTATTGGCAATTAAACTGTTTGATAAATGTAATGGGGGTTTGATGTCAGCAAGGACATGATGGGTACCCCTGTGTATTTAAAAGTTGCCTGGGCCCTTGGGCCTGTTATTAACTGTGTTTGGAATGGACATTTTTCTAAATTATATAGCCCTTATGTGTCAGTTTGGTGTACTAAGGCACCTTGGCGTTGTTGTGATGCTGAACACTATGCCACTGGTATGTCAAATGCCATAATGGTTACCCATGGTGGACAGTGGCGGAACTCCCAGATTAAGAAGGCTTAGAAACAGGAGTGGCATCTGCTTCCTAAATAACATGCCTTTGACAACTCTATGAATGTAGAGAAAGGAAAACGTTGTTGTTAAAGTACTCTTCAGATTACTGAAGAGGAAGGATGTCAGTCTAGAGACTAAGGTGCACCTGATCGAAGACATGATCTTTCCAATTGCTTGTTTATATAGCAGATGGCTGGACAATAAATAAGGATGGTAGAAAAAGAATCAATGTCATATAACCACAGACATATGAAATTTCTGATTGACTAATAAAATGAATATATTTCAAAGTCAATACGTAAGTCAGAACTTTTTTTTTTTAATTTTGAGGACATAATTATAAATGTGAAGTTAAGAGTTACACCAGCATCACAAAACACCAATATCCATCTTGACTGCAGACACAAAAAGCAGAAATCCTAATTAATAAGAGACACAAGCAGCAAGTTAATAGACTCATTACTAAGCAGGCTATGCATGTTATAACTCATTCTAAAAATGCTTCACACAGGGTGTAAGAACATCTCCCATGAAAATGAATCAGGAAGATATTCACAAACCAAGTTGTTCTAATTCAGTAAGTGAGACTGTGTCCATTGCTACCTTTTTTCCAGAAGATCAAAGGCATGCTCCCAGTTAAGATGGAAAGCACAGCATGTTTGGGAATGACATATGCCTGAAACATTGATCAAATTAGTCCTGAAAAGAATGATGAAAAAAGAAATGGAGCATCTATGGACAAAGAGGAACTTAAAAGGAGAAATTTTTAATGAGCTCTTTGAATATGGTGGTGGTGTTATCTGCTATCAAGTCACTTGCGACTCATAGTGACACTATGCATAACAGCTCTAAATCCTGCTTTATCCTGTGTCAGTCTTACTGTCCCTTACACACCCACCCACCCCCATTATCCTAATCACAGAATCAATCCATCTCATCAAGTGTCTTCCTCTCTCCTGCTGTCCCTCCACCCTCCCAAGAATGACATCTCTCTCCAAGGACTGGTCCCACTTTGCAACATTTCAAAAGTGTGTCAGACAAAGCTTCAGAATCCTTGCCTCCAAGGAGCAGCCTGTTCTCACCATCTTCAGGACCAGTCTGTTTGTTCTCCTAGCTGTCTAGGTATATTTAACAGTTTCTTCAGCACCACAGCTCAAAGGCATCAATTCTCCTTCTATCATCTCTATTCATTGTCGAGCTTTCTGATGAATAGCAAGTAATTGCAAGGACTATGACCTGGATCAGGAACACTTGCCTCTCCAGACTGACAAAGTTGCTCTTCAGTACTCTGAAGAAGTCCCTGACAGTAGATTTTTTCAGTGCAATTTGTCTTTTGATATCCTGGCTGCTGATCCCAAGACTGCTCATTGTGGAGCCAATCAAACTAAAGCTGCTAGTAACCTCAATCTCTTCACCATCTATCACGATGCTGTCAATTGGCCCAGTGGTGAGAATCTTTAGTTTCTTAATGTTGAACTTCATTCATTCCACATTAAAGGCCTTCATTCCATATTAAAGGTCTTCATTCCATTTTAAAGGTCCCTGACCTGCTGCAGCAAGCACTTCAGGTCCTCCTCAGTTCAGCAAGCAGGATTGTGTCATCTGCATAACATAGATTGTTGATTAGTCAGCCTCCAGTCCTGATGCTCCATTTCTCCTCATAGAGTCTAGCTTCTGGATAATCTTTTCTGCATATATATTGAAAAGGTATGGCGATAGGACACATCCCTGATGTACACCTTTCCCAATTTTGAGCCATGCAGTATTGTCTTCTCTGTTTTGATGACTACCTCCTGGTCCAAGTATAGATTTCACATAAGGATAATCAAGTGTTCTGGGATTCCCTTTCTTCTCAGAGTCAGCTATGAGGGTCTCTGAAGACCACGGTGCCTTGGTGGACTCTCTGTGTGTAGTCTAATCTATTTGCAGACAGCTTGCTGGACAAAGCATGTGAATGGGAAAATGCGGTGCATTCGTGAGACCTCATAAGACCCAAAAGAGCAGCTGTGAAGGCTTAGTTTATGAGAAACTGAAGTCTTTTAGAGCTTGTAGAAAATACAGACTAATGAGAAGCTATTTGAGAAATTTGCAGAGACTAGAGATACATTTCTTGTGTGTTTGTTGTTATGGAGCTCCAACTCTATTGAAAACAGTTTGAGGTTTTTTGTTTTGTTTTGATTTGAGACCCAGCCAATATGGCTACAGTCAGCCAAAGTTTGTTGTGATCCACACAGTCAGATGCCTTTTTATAGTCAATGAAACACAGATAGACATTCCTCTGGTACTCCCTGTTTTCAGCCAAGATCCATCTAACATTAGTGATAACATCCCTAGCACCATGACATCTTCTAAACCCAGCCTGCACTTCAGGCAGTTCTCTGTTGATGTGCTGTTCCAGTTGGTTTTGGATAAACTTCAGTAGAATCTTTCACGCATGTGATATCAATGACACTGTTCGATAATCTCCACAATCTGTCAGAGCACCTTACTTTGGAATGGGAACAAATATAGATATCTTCCAGTTAGTAGGACAGGTGGTTGTCCTCCAGATTTCTTACTACAACTTGGTGAGCACATCCAGGGAAGTGTCTGTTTGTTGAAATATATCCATTGGTATATCATCAATTCCTGGGGCCTTGTTTTTTTGCCAATTCTTTCAGAGCACCTTGATCTTCTTCATCACCACAGGCTCTTGCTCATACATTGTTTCGTTAAATTATTCTGTGTCCACCAGTTCCTATAGGTACAATGATTCTGTATGTTCTTTTCATCTTCTTCTAATACTTCCTGGATCATTTAATATTCTGCTGAAAGCATCCCTAAGTATTGCAACTCCAGGCTTGAATTTGTCCTTCAGTTCCTTCAGCTTAAGAAATGCTGAGCGAGTTCAGCCCCTTTGATCTTTTGACTCCAGATCTTTGCACATTTCATTATAGTACTTTACTTTTTTCCCAGCACTGTCCTTTGAAATCTTCTATTAAGCTCCTTTATATCTTGATTTCTTTCCTTAATTTTGGCTTCTCAGCTCTCTAGTGCAATATTCAAAGTCTCTTCTGATATCCATCTTAGTCTTTTCTTCCTCCTGTCTTTTTAATGACCTTCTGCATTCTTCCAGGATAATATTCTTGATATCCTCACACAGCTCATCTGGTTTTCACTCATTAGTGTTCAAAGCCTCAAACCTGTTACTGTGATGGTTTTGAAATTCAGGTGGGATAGACTCAAGGTCTAATTTTGGTTCCTGCAGATTTGGTTTAATTTTCCTCAGCTTCAGCTTCAATTTGCATATTAGTCTGTTCCACAGTCAGCACCTGGCCTAGTTTTCACAGCTGATATTGAGCTTCTCTAGTGATTCTTTCCACAGATGTAATTGATCTGATTTCTATGCATGCCAGTAGGGGAAATTCATGTGTATAACCTGTGTTTGTATTTCTTAGAAAATGTATTTGCAGTGAATAAGACATTGTGCAAAATTTTGACATTCTATCTCCAGTTGTTCCCTCTTCTTTTGGGCTCAGTATCAAAAAATGCAGCCACCTCAGGCAGGAATATTTCCAAATCACATTCTTCTAGCTTAAGGAAAACAGCTAGTCTAAAACCTAAAGTGGCCCCTCCATTTCCTGTCAAAGGCTAAAGAGCTACAGCAGAAATCTCAGTTCTAAATGAGTTTTATGTTCTCAGAGGATAAAGGCATGTTTCTACTTCTTGAAAACTTCAGAGCCTCCTAAACCATGTTGCTCCTTGAAGGCAAGGGTTCTGAAACTCCGTCTGACATAGTTTGGGCTTGTTGCAAGGAGAGACTAGCCTTTGGATAGGGACATTATGCTTGGGAGGGTGAGGGTGGAGTGATAGCACAAGAGATGAAAGCCCTTGACAAGATGGATTGACTGAGTTACTGGTGTAATGGGGGTAGGTGGGTCAGAATAGAGCAGTGTTGATAGCTATTGTACATAGGGTTTCAATGAGTCCCAGAAGACTTGACACCACATAACAACAACAACAACAACAATTTCCTAAACCCAGAGAATCTCTGAAAAGCCCAAAGCTGCCGAGGGCTCATCCTCCATTGCCAGTAGTCACAGTGAACTGAACACCTACGACCATAATTCTCATAATGGCACTGTCATCAGTATGAGGGAAAATCCCAAAACTAGGATTCCAACATAGTTTCTCAGGATTTTCTATTTGAAGCCTTTAGCTCCCAGAGTTCATGCACACTTACTAAAAAGTTCTTCAAAATGTCCTTCAAGGAAAAAAAAATATACTTACAGCTTTTAATACAAATGAAAAGATCAGGCAAAAGAATTTCAGTAGCCTCTGCACCCAGACACAGGCTTCTATAGATATGCTGTGCACTGAACAAACTTTTTTTTT
>NW_006400050.1:80030-134612 GCF_000299155.1 Elephantulus edwardii | reverse complement strand
TGGCATTACCCAATTTGAAGCATTGACCACTGTGATTCAGCACCTTTTGTGTGAGTGAGAGGAAGCCCTGAAAAAACACAAACCTCTCTCCCAAGAACACACTAACTTCCCAGGAGAGCTAACCACTGCTTCAACCACCTGTGATAAATTAGAAAAAGCCAGGAATGAGATACAAGCACATTATGAAGGATTTGTCCAGAAGATAAACCGGCAAGAGCAGACCAATCTAACAGAGCCAGAAAACCAGTTTAAAGAATTCTACAACTGGGAGTGTGGAAAAACTTCAGAACATTTATATTGAAGAAGCAGAGAAATACAAAACTCAGTTGCAAGAGCCGTTTGACAACTTAAGTGCTGCCCAGGAAACCTCCAAGTTGGAAATCGAAGCTAGCCATCCGGAGAAAGCAGAATTGCTAAAGGAGGTGGAAATCAAGCAGATTTTTTCAGAAATCAAGCAGAGCTGTGAAATGGAAGATCATTCACGTGAAGATTTGCATTTTGAGAAACAAGAATCCTTAGAGAAACATATCAACAATCTGAAGGGTGAGAATGATACTTCAACTGAAAAGCTGAAATCAGAAGAACAAAAAAAGAATATCAAGAGAGAAAACAAATTTAAAAAGGCCTCAGATCATGTATTTGGCGCAAGAATTAGAATGCTTGAAAGCTGTGTTAGATATTAAGGAGCTGCTGTGGAAGCGGCACGATGAGAACTTGTGCAGCCCCATAAGTTTCTTACGTCCTCAGCAATCCCTTTTCAGTCACCCAGAAATTCTGGCTCCTTCCTCAGCCCCAACAGCTCTCCCAGACAACACTTTCTGCAAGCTGCAAGACTGTAGAAAGCATTTTGATGTGGGTTTTCAGGACTGACACTAATGACGATCACAGAGCAAGACATATAATTAATTACCATAATATTAGTGGAAAGTAATCACCACTGGAATGGGCTACTTGGGAGACTGAAACTCTGGAGGAAGATTTTTGGCTCAATTCAAAAGACCTCACCACAAAAGATCTTGAGATTCAGCCAAGTGGACATTGTTGCACAAAGAACTTCAAGAACAAGAGAATCTTGTTCATTGCCTTTTTCACCTGCTCATTAGGGAAAAACTCTCAGGGGCCTATTAAGTTAAAGATTTAGAACCTTTGTAATTTCCTGCATCACAGACACCTTCTTGTGATTTTTATTTCAGTCTGACTGAAGATGCGTTTAGGATATGGAAGTATCCATATCATGGGACTGGTGCTGCTGTCTTTGCTGCAATTAATAGTCAAAAGTTGAGTCTGTCTGAATCTATTTACTAATCAAACAATAGTGTACCTATTCAGCAAAAGTCATAGAAGTAAGAGCAATAGCTGTTTGAATCATGAGTGTCACTGTCAGCCCTTTGACTGGTGGCAGCAATTAAGACAGGATAAGCATTGACTGGTCTGTGAGTTCATTCTCTGTGTCCATGTGAGGTTACTGTCTGCAGTGGTCAGCCACGTCATTTGAAACTAGCTAGGATTTTTCTTTAGATTTTTAATTTGCTCGCATCAGCCTACCACAAGAATATGGTCCATTTTCCTCAGGCTACAAGCAGGTGCAGAATTATAATTTTCTTAAAAGTCTGTATAAAGGAAAAGGTCAGTACTAATGGGTTGTTTCTGCCTTATTTTTACCTCAATCTAAGCTCTCCTTGCAGATGGACTCTATGTTCTCTTCCTCCTTGCTTCCATATTTCTTTCTTTTCTCTCTTCCCTATCCAAAACCACAAACTTTTCTACCGCCTCCCTACTTGTATCTGGGACAAGGATAAAGAGTACATATCTCACTTTTTGAGTGTTTCCAGGGCCAACCATTTTTTAAGGTGCCGAATCACTTTCCAAATACTTGGAAATATAGTTGCCCATATTTTGTAGACAACTTGTCTCTTTAAACGTGACCTAGGCTAACAGAGAAATAAGATTTGGGATCAGAATGGCTTATCAGGTATTCTACCCTTTAATTCTGTTGTATTACTTATTGTAACTAAATTAATTCTTGTATCAAACAAACGTTCATATCTCAACACCTTTAAAAAAAAAATCAAATCCTAGCTTCCAGAGAGAATCTTGGTTTCACTATCTCTAAGACAGACCTATTTGTTTTCTTACCAGTTAATGGTATATTCAAGACTTTTCTCCAGCACCACAACTCAAAGGCATCAATTCTTCTGTCATTCTTAGTTATTGTCCAGAACTCTGATGCATAAAAATAATTACAAAGATCATGGCTTGGATTAGGCACACATTAGTCTCTAGACTAATATCATTGCTTTTCAGCACTTTAGAGAGGTCCCTGACAGCAGATTTTCCCAATGCAATTCATCTTTTTATTTCTTGACTGCTGATTTATTGTGGAGCCAAGCAAGCTGTAATTGTTAACAGCCTCAAAGTCTTCTTCATTATGGTGGTGCCAAGTAGTCCAGTGGAAACAATATTTGCTTTCTTGATGTTGGATATTCAGTATTAAAATTAAAAAAAAATTATACCAGGATCCACTGTAGAAAAACTAGAGGAAATGGTACATATGTACGTAAGCTCTTATAATAAAGACAATATCTGAGATTTCTTTTTGGTAGCTGTTGTTGTTTTAATTTGTTTACATTATCATATACTTATATAGTCATTCATATACATTGTTCCATTCATATATACTTTGTTTAAAACAACCATTTATTTACATGATAGTTTATATAATGAACTAAAATTGATCCATTACTGTCATTTCCCCATTTCAAGTCCCCATTGCCCTTACTACCACACATCGTGTCCTCTTTGCCTTTTAAATAGTTATATAGAATACTAGAATATCCTATGAACTGCCAAAAGAACACATGGATATGTACTGGAGAAAGTACAGCCAAAGTGCCACTTACAGGCAAAGATGGTGAAGCTTCATCTTTCATACTTAGGACATGTAGCTAGGTGAGGCTATTTTTTGGAAACTGATAACATACTTGAAAAGAAGGAGGGTAAACAAAGGAAAGGAATATGCACAACAAGATGAATTGATACATTAACTGCAATAATGGGCTCAAGTATGTCAGCAATGATAAGGATGACAGAGGCTAGGGCAGCATGAAGGTCTATTGTTCATAGATTCATTTTGAGTCATAATTATCTTGACAGCATCTAACGACAACCATGTATGCATGTATGTATGTGCGCGCACACACACACACACACGCACACACACACACGCACACATGCTCATATAGATAGTTGTGTACCATAGAGTTGGAACCGACCCATAGCTGACTCTCTGGTAGGTTTTCAAGGGCAGTTAATCGAACAGGAGGACATTGTCCATCCTCCTGTGGAGCAGCTGGTGGCCTCACACCATGTGTTTTGGGGGATTGCAGCACAGTTTCTTGCCAGTAGGCCACCAGAGCTATATAAAAAAAAACTTGTCCCCACTGGCGAAATGCAATAGCCATATTGTCTTCATCTCAATTCTTGCCAGGTTGATTCTCTGATCCTCTCTTGACTAGGTTCTTGGTCCTTCTTTGTCTGTCCATTATATTTCTATTCTACCACTTCCCCTCACTCTTCAGTTACTCTTATATTTCCATAGTAATAATGTGAGGGAGTGTGAGGATGACAAAGGATAAGACAGGGTTCATACTTGTTCATAGGGTCTCTATTGGTGGTACGTATTCAATGGCTAGTAACAAAAACAGCAATAACAAATGGTCTTATGCTGTATTCGTTCTTTTGCTACTGAGCTTTTACACGCAACATAATCTCAAGTTTCTCCCGTGTTGTATTGTACTTCACAAAAAATTTATTATTCCTTAGCTCTGCTCAGAGTTCTGTTGTATGAATATACCATAGTTTTCCTATCCATTCATTTTTGATGGAAATTTAGGTTGTTTTCATTTTCTTGCTATTATGAAAAGTGCTACTGCAAACGTAAGTGTACATATCTCTATGTTTCAGATGTTTCACCTCTGATTTCCTTCAGATTGCTGTAGTTTTTGTTGGCTGCTATTGAGTGCTACTCATAGTGACACTATGACTAGTGGACCTGAACTCTGCTCTACCTTGTGCCATCTTCATTATCTCTAACAGACTAGAGCCCATCGTTAAAGTCACCATATCAATCCATCTCAGTGGTGATTTTCCTCTCCTTCAGTGACTCTCTCCATCTTTTCAAGAATGATGTCCCTTTCCAAGGGATAGCCTTGCCTACCTAAGTGTCCAGAATATGAATGATGAAGTTTCACAGTCTTTGCTTCCAAAGAACACTCTGATTGCATCTTCTCCAAGACAGATAGATACACCAATTCTTTTGGAAGTCCATGCAATATTCAGTACTCTTCTCAGCAAAACAATTTAAAAGCATGGATTCTTCTGTCGCCCTTATGCATTCATTATCCAATACCCTAGTGATTGAAAAGCAGGCCTGCATTAGGTACACAGACATAATTGCTCTTCAGCATTTTGGAGTGATTTCTAAACAATCTTCATATCCTCCTCACTTTAGCAAGCAGAGTTGTGTAATCTACATTACACTGAGTGTTGATGAGTCTTCCTCAAATCTTGATGCTACATTCTTCTTCACAGATTTCAGCTTCACAAATTATTTGCTCAGCATGCAGTTTGAATAAGGAGAGAAAAAAGACAGTCTGCTGTCATACACCCTTCCTGATTTTAAACTTGTGCTCCATTTTTACAACAGTTTCTTAAGCTAGGTCTGTATTTTCTAAAGCATAATAGAGTTCTGGTTTTCTCAGTCTTCTCAATGTTAGCCATAATTTGTTTTGATTCACACAGTCAAATGTCTTTGTCTAGTTAATAAAACACAACTAGACAATCTAGCATTCTCTACTTTGAATCCAGATCCATCTGACATCAGAAATGACATCCTTGGTGCCATGGCCTCTTCTAAACACAGTTTGCGCTTCTGGCAGTACCTTTCAAAGAATAGTAATTTTTAAATGATCTTCATCAGTATGTTGCTTGCACATGATGTTAATGATATTTTTCAATAATTTCCATGTACTGTTGGATAATTTTTTTTTTTGTAATGGGGACAAATACAGGTCTCAAAAACAAAGTATTGGTCATCTGTAATTTCTGTATTAGACTTTCTAAATATATTTGAAGTAGGAATAGTTCACAATTTGTATAGGATTTCACGGCTGTATTTTCTAGCTGCTGCAGACACTTTATGCTTACATTATGAAGATTTTCTATCTTTTAACTTATTTTTGGGGAGCTCTATTGGAATGTCCATGGCATATTGCACTGCTGACCAGAAGCCCCATGATTTGGGGAGTTCTAGCTATGATTCTGTGGGAAAAAGATCAACAGCCTTGTCCTGTTCTGATTCATAGCTACATAACCCTTGTAAAGGATGAATCATTATGAATTGGAACTAACTTGAAGGCAGTGGTTGAGAACTTAATTTTTAAAAATTTCCATCCACATGTTAGTATACATGTGAGATAATCAGAATAGCATGAATATGAATACTTATTAATACTTACTGATATAGAAACGGCTTTGTGGTGTGTATTATAAATAATAACATTTCAATAAGATAGTTTTAGTATTCATTGTTGCTTAGGAACTACACTGGGAATCTTCTTGAGTCACACTATTTTGAAGTGCAACCATCATGCTTTTTTGTTCAGCCTCTAGAATTTTCAAGGGTTATAAGCAAGCTAGTTATATTTCCAGAATCATAAATCATTCCTGTCAGATATAGGAAAACATTCTATTATGGTGATATTAAATTTTAATTTGGGGGGAAATAAAAAGGTATCTGGCAAGAATAGCACCCTCATTAGATAAAAAAGCAGAGCTTTTGAAAATGACATGAATAATCATATTGAGGATAGGATAATAACTGTAGAACCTTACACCCACCACCAATGTCTCAATGTCTAGGTTTTTAGACATTATGAGTGTAATTTGTTTTATAAGGTTTGTTTATAAGCCTTATAAAATAATTTCTAAGCATACATATGTTTGTTTCAAATTTTATGAAAACAATAAAAGAAAGTTTTACTATGATTGAAAGTAAAAATAGTGATTTGAAGCCTAGCAGATATGAGGGGAAAGCTTATTGATTGAAATGTTATGGGTTTTATAATATTCAAAATATTTGAATTTATTGTAATATAAATGACTGAATTAAGTAAGTAGAAATACACACTTGTTTAATTTTAAAGCTTATTTGTTTACCACTCACATTAATTTTTAGCATAGTAATAGTGTTCAATAAATGTTCAAGTTGAATGTTTATTATGATACTCGTAACAAAATTAACAGACAAGATAAAAATATTTCAAGTCATGTAGTCATTCCTTAAAATTTCCACCAGATGGCCATCCATCCCTAAAATGTTAAAGATCATGGGGAAAAGAAAAACCACAAAACAAACCAGCCAAAAAACACACATGCAAAAACATTAGTTAAAGTGTTTCTGAAATTTTAATGCTTGAAATAATCTATCTAAAAAGTCTGAAATAAGAAAAAAATTTCCAGTTTAAATCAAAATATTAAAAATAACTGCATATATACGAAGTCATGTCTGTTTTTATCAATAGTTACTTTCCTTTGATTACAGTATACAAGAAAATAGAAAAAAATATGCAGGACAACCCACATTCATTAGTTCTGAGGCAGAATCAACTTATATCTGAGTTGTTACTGGTGGATTTGTGTTCCCAAAGAGGCTTGTCTTTTGAGTTAGCACAATTACTTTATAGACTAAGCCACCAAAGTTTTCTTAGCTTCTTTTGATCTCTAGTGAGTTGATTCCATCAGACTATGGAATTTACCTCTGTAGAAAGCTAAGGGGATGTCAGCCGTGAGTTGGTTCCCACTCAATGACAATATATCAAATAAAAAAGTTGTTAAGTGCATTTAAGTCATAGGCAACTCATAAAGAACCTGTGAATGAAAGACCTGAACACTGGGATACGTTTCATCCTTTCTCCAGGTTCATAGGGTTTTTAGAGACAAACTATTTCGGAAGTGGATGCCACTCCAGCTTCTAAGCTTGTTTTAGTCAGGGTGTTCCACCAAACACTGTCCACTGTGGGTAACCATTATTGCATTTGACACATCATTGTCACAGTGTTCAACACCACAGCAACCATGAGTTACCTCTGTACAGCAAGTGGAAAGACCAGGGCTATACGACCTAGAAAAATGTTTGACCAAAAACAATTACAAACAGGTCCAATGGTCTGTGGCCTGAGGGCCCTATAGTATTTCACAGTTCTGGCACGCCCAAAAGCTGGCAGACTTTGCACCAGAGACCCCCAATTTATCTGGCAAGTCTCCTCTGCTGACACCCACTTGGGACAAAAAGAAAGTGATAAGAGCCACAAGAGTTTCATACTTGTCCCTCCTCACGATGCGAGAGGCCATCCTAAGATCCAGCTAGAACCGATTAAACATTAATAACATTTTTGTTAAAAAGTGAAACTTGCATTCAAAATTTTTTGAAAATAGTATTATTATGCATTTTTTAATAGTTATAGATGAAAAATTTAGAAATCCTAACAGTAGATTATTAGCTGGAAGGATGTTGGATTGAAACAACCAAAGTTAGAAAAGAACTACTTTAGAAAAGAGAACTGACAGTTATCTGAAAAGTCACAGCTGTGACAACCCTTTGCGGTGGTTCTACTGTGTACAAATTCTCCAGATGATAGAATCAACTTGTCAGAAAGGTGAAAAAATTATACTGCGTAAAAAAAAGTCAGGGGGGCTAGGTCGTATTAATTATATGAGTTTACAGATATTTAAAATAATTTTAAAAATAAATTAGTTCTAAGATCAGATGGCAAACTATTAAGGAGTTGTACTGTCAACCACTTCACAAGAAAAAAAAAATGAAGGGGGACAATCTCTTTCCCTTGTGACTTACTGTCTTTTAAAGCTTTTGGGGAGTCAACTATGAGTTAATCTCGGCTCAGAGACACATAACAAGAATATAGACCTAGTAGTGAACTACAGAAAATAAAACAAGAGCATGTAGGGTTATACAATTTAATAAGGCTCTACAATTATGCTTTGTAATTTTTGAAGGAGGTTCACTTTTGTACAAAGGTTTTGGAAGAATTACACTATTTGTATAGAAGAGATAATGATTTGGAAGAAGTTTAAAGAGAAAAAAAAACAAATATTTTTGTTTTTCCTAGCTTGAAAGATGAAAAGAAGGGTGATCATTTTCACTGTCAGATGCCATAAAGTAGGTTCTAAAACATAGTGACCTTACGTACAGAACAAACCATTACTCACTCATGAATGTTTGAGTCCATTGTAACAGCAACTGTGTCAATTCATCATCTTTAGGGTTTTTCTTTCTGTCATTGACTCTCTGCTTTAAACAAACACAATGTTCCATTCAAGAGAGCAGTCCCTCTTGATAACAAATCTAATGTGTGTGAGCCAAATTTGTTCACTTCCATTTCTATGGAACATATAAACTGTACATATTCCAAGATAGCTTTTCTCTAGGCAAAAGTGGATATAAGACCAAGGAAATGGAAAAAACTATTGGGCTACTTCGGAAATTTAGCAGTGTTTCAGGTGGATGTATCCTAGTGAAGATTAATGTCTAGAAATAAGATAAGGGTATTCCACTCTGTCACTTGGATTCATTATAAATTAATAGATACTTGAAAGGCACCTAAATACAGAATAGCAAGGAAATAAAGTGGTTTAATCAAAATTATGCAGACATGTAGGCAAAAATGATTATTTTTTAAAATTTAAGGGTTTTAAAAAATTTTTTTAATTGAAAGTTGAAAAGTTATTTTTGTTTTCATTCAATCATTATTCTAGCTCAGAGAGATCTTAATTTTTGCAGAATAAAATTTTGTTCAAAAGGCCTTTTAAAGCTATGAAAGTTGGAATCAGATCACTAGGCCTTTATTTCTAGAGTTTTAACTCATGCCTATTTCTAAGAAGGGAGGAATCATCAACTTTCAGTAAATATTTGAACTCATAGATGTTAGTAAACGGGACTAACTTAAATACATCAACTTGTTTTTGACACAAAGGCTGTATTTCTATGGGATAAGGCTATCAATCTTTTTTGCTATAGAGACACTGTTGGATTGAAAGCACTGGAGATGCATGCCCTTTGAATTAGCAGTGTAATGACACAAAGACTATGTCACTAGAGTTTGTTGATTCTTGCTGAGATAACAACTCACAGACACCCGATGAAAAATGGATCTGTACCTTCCTTATCCTGTGCCATCCTCATCATCTCTGATACGATGTAGCTCATTGTTACAGTCACTATCTTAATCTTGTTGAGGGTTTTCCTCTTTTCAAGGACCCTCCACTTTTCCAAGCATGCTAGCTTTTTCCAAAGGTGGGACTGTCCTAACAATGTGCCTGAAATATGTGAGAGGAAGCTTCATCACCTTTGCCTCCAAGAAGGTTGTGGTTTCTCCAGGACCTACTTGTCTGTTCTTTCAATTATCATGGGATATTCAGTATTCTTCCCTAATATCACAAATCAAAGGCATTAATTTTTATTTTTGTCATCCTTATCATTGTTCAACTTTCAGATGCATAGAAAGGAAATGAAAAGGCATAACTTGAATCAAATAAACCTTAGGCTTTGAACTGATGTCAGTGTGGATTAAAAAAAATGTGAAATCATTTACAACTTCAATCTTCTCCCTTCTATCATGGTGTTACCTATTGGCTCAATGGTGAGGATTTTTGTTTTCTTAATATAATGTAATCAGTGTTGAAGGTTGTAATCTTTGATCTTCAGCATCAAGCATATCAATCCCCATACTTTCATAATTAAGAATAGTCAAAATATTTAGAGGAAAAGACATCTAATGTACTTCCTTTAAAAAAAAAAAAGTCAAGATATTTGAATACTGTTTTGCCAATATGGAGCATATATAGAGAAAATGTAATGTAGACAGAGTAGTTAATGTTCAGTATTTTTGTTTCATTGACCTGACTTTTTCCTAAAGAAGGTCTAGTTGTGAAGTGTAATAAGTGACTAAAAAGAAAGACGAGACTAGAATGTCATAGGAATATAAATTGTAACAAAAATTTTCAGTTAAATTTTAAGAGCAAAATTTGTACGTGAATAGTGTTGCTGAAAATAGAAGTCAGGGTTGGGGGGTGAATTGTAGAACAGAATAAACAGTAAAGTACAATGAAAATAATTAACTGATAATGGAAACATAGGAGACTTTGGTGGCTTAGTGGTAAAGAGTTGCATTGCCAATCCAAAGGCATATGGTTCTAATCTGCTAACTCCTCCAAGAGAGAAAAATGAGCAGTCTCCTCCTATGTGATTTTCTGTCTCTGCCAACCCATTGGAGAGTCAGTTATGTGTTGGTTCTGACTCAAGGCACATAACAACTACAATGTTGTTGTTGTTGCTAGCTGCCGTCGAATCATAGACAACTCATAGTGACCCTATGAATAAAAGACCTGAACACTGTTCATAGTTTCTGGAGGCAACCCATTTCAGAAGTGGATGCCACTTCTGCTTCCAAGCTAGTTTTAATCGGGAAGCTCCAACACTGTCTACCATGGATAACCATTATCACATTTGGCACATCAGTGTCACAGTTTTTAGAATCACAGCAACCACAACTTACAACTGTACAGCAATGCACATACCAGTGCTTTACCATGTAGGAGAATGAGTGACAAAAAAAGAATTTAAGCTCTTTTTTTGTAGTGAATCAACATTCCAACTTACTGCTTACCAATCCCAGTTTCTGTAGAACCAGCTTCCCTAGATGACTTTCAAACTGGTCTCCAGCACCATGCTGTCTACCAAAAAGGGTTTTTAAATAGGAGGTCTTGTCATATTGCCTCACTTCCCTTAAGAACTATCAATGTGTATTTACAGTTTATCGTGGGCTAGACAATAGGTCAAATATACATGACAAACTTGACAAAATCTAACAGCAGCATCAAGGTATTAGGTTGATTTTGTTGTTAGGTATCACCGAATATACTACAATTTATAAGTGATCTTATGAACGGCAGATTGGAACCTTTCCTTGTTGTATTCCATCATTAAGTTGTTGTTGCTTTTGTTGTTGTGTACCATCAAGTCAGAAGCAACCCATAGTTGAACCTCTATCAGGTTTTTGGAAGCAATTCATAGCAGCAGAGATTTGTCATCCTTCTTCCATGGAGAAGCTGGTGAGCTTAAACTTCATGCCTTCAGGGTTGGAGCACAACTTCTTGCCACTAAGCTACCTGAGCTTCCCTCCACCTTTAGGTAAAATGTTTTAAATGTGCTATTTTATTTTATCTTCAACATTTCCCCATGGTGAAAATGGGTTCATTGCTTAAAAGTTAGGACCACCTTACTGTGGGCCAAAATGACTCAGTTTATCAAACTACATTACCAGAATCTATGATTAGAATTTTTCTTTACTAATTTATATCACTCAAACAATGTGTGTCTACTCAAATCCTCCCAGAATATTTAATTTATATTTCATTGAATGATCTAGGAAAATTCTATAGTCTGATGTTGAAATACATTGTGAGTTTTATTATAAATTATATTTCTTGTTAGCTAGTATTCAGTAAACTATCAAGTTATTACTTCTTGTGAAATGGAATGAAAATGCTAATAATCTTACCAGTTGCAAATTGGGCCATTATGACTAATAGGTGTACATGGTCTCATTTCTTGAAAGTAGATCATCAATATTTTCTCCCTAATCCTTCTTAAACTTGAAGGGCAGTTGAAATATATTTAGTATAATAGCAATACACAGGCCTTGATGACAAACTTATGATGAGTTAGCATGCAGTTGTACTTCATGGCCTAAAATATTTCTCACATGAAAAGTAAAATGTTCTAAAAATGAATACTACTTAAGGTAAATGCATTAAGCTTTTGTCTTTATAGACAACTTTTCTCTTTCTTTTCAGTTATTTTACTTTTACATCTGCAAGTTAAGTTAGGTTACTTTTCTTTGGGTTTACCTTTTTTCTAAATATTATATATTTTAAAAGTTTCTAGGAATTTATAAATATTTAAATCAGAATAATTTGAACAAAATAAAAGTTTGGAGCTAGCAATCATAAGTTGTTGTTGTTATGTGCCGTCTAGTTGCCTGCCACGCATAACGACCCTACATACAACAGCCCTAAACTCTGCTCTGTCCTGTGCCAATCAAACTGCCTCTGATACATCCATCCTGATCACTCCAGTCACTGAATCAATCCACCTCATAGAGGGTCTTCCTCTCCTATGCCATCCCTCCACCCTACCAAGCATGATGTCCCTCTCCAAGGACCTGACTCTCCTTACATCATGTTCAAAGTATGTAAGATGAAGCCCCAGAATCCTTGCCTCCAAGGAGCAGCCTGGTTTAACCCTCTCCAGGATAATCTGTTTGTTTTCTTGGCAGTCCATGGTATATTCAATACTCTTCTCTAGCACCACAGCTCAAAGGCATCAGTTCTCCTTATATCCTCCCTAGTCATTGTCCAACTCTCTGATGCATAACAAGTGATTGCAAAGACCATAGCCTGTATCAGACACATCTTAGTCTCCAGAGGCACACCATTGCTCTTCAGTACCTTGGAGAGGTAGGTCCGTAACAGCAGACTTTCCCATTGCAATACATTTTTTGATTTCCCGGCTATTGGTGCCAAGAATGTTGACCGTGGAGCCAAGCAAACTAAAGTCGTTAACAATCTCAATCTCTTCACCATCCAACCTGATACGACCAATTGCTCCAGTGGTGAGAATCTATGTCTTCTTGACATTGAGTAACAGAACATTTATTATTACTGCTGTTTTTTTATTTATGCTGGTAACAGTATTAGGCTAGGATGGCCTTAGGAAGGGTTCAATGGGAACAGAGTTTTATACTGTAAAAGGTAGAGGAGGTCAAGGCAAATATAGGTACTGGAGGCACTAACAGGGTTGATAATAGAAAAGAGTTGACCTTGCTATAAAGAAATGTATAGTTCTTTTTTTAAATTTTTATTATTTTTGTGTGAGTGTACCGTCAAATCAGATCTGACTGGTACAGGAGGAGATTGCCCCTCCTTCCCCAGCAGAGCATCTGGTGGATTCGAACCGTGCGCCTCTGGGATTGTAGTTGCAGCTCCTTGCCACTAGGCCACCAGAGCTCCCCTCAGAAATGTATAGTTCTTTTTAAAACAAAGAATTAAAGTAAAAGAAGTGAGATTACAGAGGAAATTACTCTTTAAAATCTAACTTCTGCAGGAAAACTGGCTTAAGTAGTGGGAAATAATTTAATCATGGACCTGGGCGTTTAACCACTTCACTCATTCGCGAAAAAAATGTGAGATAAACAACAGATGGCAAGTTTAGAAAAAGGGTAGGAGAGGCTCTGATTTTGAAACACAAGCACAGAATATGTAATAAAGTTATAACCAATGCAGAAGTGCAAAGTTTCCAAAGCTTACTTTTTCTTTCACAAAGCAAATCACAATATCACAGTACCCTTGTCATGTGGTGAAAACTGTGAGAGACAGAACTAGATGAGACTTGAACTCTTTGGTCTTGCATGTTTTCTGCCTGGTAAAGTGCATTCTTACCACAGTATTATTTCTCCTTTTGAAAGAAAGTATTTTACTTCTTTTTATTTGGTAATATTCTGCCTTACACAACTTCTAGCATTTGCTTACATTTCAGTATTTGGAAAATTAACAAAAATTAAACATATACACTGAAAAAAATAATTGTTATGGGTGTTTATTTGTTAACTATTGTTATTATTTTTCTTTTTCTTCACAATTCAAAGATAAGAGAACCAAAACAAGAATGAGAATTAGAACACAAAGGAATATAAGAAATATTCTAAACATAAATATTCATTGGTCTACTTGTGAAGATTTTTGTTTTCTTCATGCTGTACTCCAAACTTCATAGTATGTGCTTCATGTCTAGTTTATTTTAATCAACTCATATGCATGTGGAAATTGAACAATGGATAAGGAAGACCAAAAAGGATTGTTGTCCTGTGACTCACAGTGACCCTGCCCTATCCTGAGCTAATTTCATCATTTCTGACAGATCCAATTCCATTATTCCAGTCACTGAGTCAATCCATCTCATGCTGGGTTTTCCTCTCTTGCACTGTCCCTACACCCTTCTAAGCATGATTATCTTCTCTGGGAACTGATTCTTCCTGGCCATGTGCCCAAAGTATGTGAGACGGAGCTTCAAAACCCTTGCCTCTGGGGAGGAGTCCTGTTTAACCCTTTCCAGGACTGACCTGTTTATGTTGAAAGTACATGGCATGTTCAACCCTCTTCTCCAGCACCACAACTCAAAGGCATCAATTCTTCTTCAGTTGCCCTTAGTCATTGTCCAGCTCACTGATGCATCCTAAGTAATTGCAAAGATCATAGCCTGCAAAGATCAGGCTCACATTAGTCTCCAGAAAGACATCGTTGTTCTTCAGTACTCAAGAGATCCCTGACAGCGGCCTTTCCCAATACAAATAATCTTTTGATTTCCTGACTGCTGGTGTCAAGGGTGATGATTGTTGCACCAGGCAAGCTGAAATTGTTAACAAGCTCATTTCTTCTCCATCTATAATGAAAATACCAATTGGCCCAGTATTGAGAATCTTTGTTTCCTTGATGTTGAGCTTAAATCCATATTGAAGACTACTGTCTTTGACTTTCTGCAGCAAACAGCTCATGTCCTCCTCAGTTTCAGCAAGCGAGGTTGTTTCATTTGCATAATGCAAATTATTGGTGAGTTTTCCTCCAACCCTGATGTCACATTTTTCCTCATAAAGTCGAGCTTCCAAAATGATCTGTTCTGCATCAAATGATCTATTCTGTATATAGGTTGCAAAGTTATAGAAAGAATCCTTGATTCACACCTTTCCTGATCCTGAACCATGCAGTGTTTCCCTGCTCTGTTCTGACTATTGCTTCCTGGCAATGTGTTACCTACCTCAAGAAAAAGGATCTTTCCATCAAAGTAAAGAATTTTATGAGACAGTGTTGATCTATATAAAGGGTGGGGGAAAATGCATTACAGTCTGAAAAAAAATTTACTCCTGTTAGACCACTGGGGTTTTTTGTTTGTTTGTTTGTTTTCTGAATTCTAAAGAAAAACTGGTGTCTACTCTTCTTGTTCTTTGTGATAAATTACTCATGCCAATAAAGAAAAATAGAAAAGCAACAAGAGCAAAAAATAAAAATCACCACAAAATGTACATGATTTTATGGCATAGTGACATAAGAGCTGCAAGTGCCATGGTTCTTTAAGCTACAATTATATACTTCACTCTTCTATATAATACAAGTGATAAAAGTCATAGAACAAAATAATACAATTCACCTTTCATACTTTAAAAACATTTAGTATATCTTATACCTGGGGTAAAAGTTTGACAGCTACAAACATGCCATCCTAAGAAAAGTAATTGAAGAGTGAAGTCAACAGAGTTTGTTTCTGTTTCTGAGCTTGCAAAGATAAAGTAAAAGAGAAGCAAATATTGTAATAAATCCTCTTTTATTTTTATTTTTATTTTTGAATTAGTTGTCTGTTTCGACTCAACATTTCTTTGGCCCATTGAAATTGTTCATAGCTATCACTGCATTATTTCTGACCTATAACGTTCCATGTTAAACCGAAAAATGGACTGCTGGATTCTGTATCATTTGCATAACAGCTATTGGACTTGAGCCCAGGGTTGTTATCAGTCTAGCAATCCTCCACTTTTGGTTAACTTTAAAACAAGTATAATGCCTTTCTCAAGGGAATGGTATCGCCTGATAAAGTAATCAAAGTAAACAAAAGCAGATGTAAATATGTTTGTTGTATATATGAGTAAATATATATATGTGAATCAATGTGTGTGTGTGTATAATTCATTCTATAAAACATGCATTTTTGTGAAAATAATGGCTTTTTGACAAATACTTGTAGGCTAAAATGGCATTGATGTTATCAACTTTATATGAATGTACTCATTCAGTATAATTTATTATTTCTGGCTTTTCTCAGAAAGGAACAGATTTAGGACAACATAAATTCAGAAATATTTTCTATTTTTAAATTTTCCTTCAATCATTCACATCTATCCACTTAACACCTCTTTTTCCTACTTTTAACTTGAGTTATTAAAAATGTTATTAAAAGTATACTTAACTTCTTCTATTTTAAAGGTACTTTATTTCTGTCATGAGTAAATGATAGGACTAGAACTGCAACTAATAATGTTATATCTGTCTTTGAAAATTAAAAAAAAAAATTGCATTATTTTCAAGTATAAAACTCAAGCTGCAATGTTAATGACCATCTAGAGAGGAGCTGACCTACTTCTGGCAATGTTTGTGCACTGGAAATCAATAAGCATGATTTGCAAGGGCAATGAAGCTCATCGACTAGCAACTGGTTAGATGAAAGGATCTGATTAAGTTCATATGTATTTTTTTTATAAATTATGCTGAGCAAAGACATTCTCATTTGAATTATCTAGATTGATGAGTGTATGCATTAACTACTGTATCTCATTGGCTAATATTCTATCTTATGGACTTAAATAGATACACTATGGTCTCATTACAAGAATCTTCTTTCCACTAATGATCAGCTCAGCTATTAGAATATAATATTGATTCTACCTAGTGTTTAAATTTCAGCACTGTGATTACCAAAACTAGAGCTATCATGGAACAGCTATAGAGCTCCAAAAAATTAACTCTAGACTATATTACTTAGTCACTTCCCTTATCCAAAACTTTCTTGTGTCCTGATATTTCATACATTCTTTTGACTTCCAGTACTCTAAGTTTTGATATTTGTTGTTTTATGTAATATAACATTATACAGTATAACACAACAACAACAATGTTGGACAAGAGTAACATTAAATAACTGTTATTTAAAATTAATAAAATTATGTTTCTTTCCACATGCTTCACTGTTACTACATGCTTCCTGGAAAAGGTAGAAGATGTATGTTGTTATTGTTGTGGTGGTTATGTGTCATCTGGTTGCCTGTGATGCATAGCTACTCAATTTACAATAGTGCTGAATCCTGAACCAGTCTCATTGTCTCTGACACATCTTCTCCTATCCCCAGTTACTGTGTCAATCCATCTTACCTGGGGTCTTCCTTTCCTGCCCTGACCCTCCATCCTTCCAAATATGATGTCCTTCTCTAAGGACTGGCCTGTCTTGGAAACATGCCAAAAATAGGGGACACATACTTTATCACATACTTTGTATCTGAATTGATTTTACTTTCTTCTGATAGTGTTAGACTTTTCAAAACCTTTAGAAAAGCACTTCTGCATTCTTATTTCAGATAAAAATTTAAAAAATAATAAACTAATGTGAGCATACTAAGCAAAAATGCTTCTTTACAATAAGCCAAGGACTAGCAAAGTAATTCAAAGCTAGATACAAAATAAATCAATTTGCATTTTGATATGGATTGAAGTGATTGAGATGACATTATATTTAATATTAGCAGTGGGAGTAGACACAGAAAGCTACATATCTTCTTTGTATATTTTTATTTATAGAGTTCTCAGGTTGCAGAGATAAAAATAAGTTAAATTATGTAAATGATTATCAGTGTCCTGTATAAGCAAGTGTTATTTTTCAGTGAACAGCAAGAACAGAGTCAGAAACTATATTAACAATAAAGAGTTGATAGCCAAGGGTTAGTGCAAGAAAGTTTTAACAGAAGTGCAATTCTAATTTGAATCGACATCTAATTAGTTCACTTAATTAAGTCATGCCAGGAGTAATTGATTTTAGATCTGGAAACAGATAAACCATCTACAATGGGAGAAAAAGATGTAATTTTGGCATTTTAAATTTTAAATTGGAAGCTGGGGAAAGGTTCATCAGAAAGTTGTGTAATGTAAGACAAGTGAGGTTTTATCTCCTCTTTGAAATAATGTTTCAATAGTTTCCCTCATGTTTATCACAATATTAAATACTGGGCTAATTTAGAATTTGATTACAAAATGCTCACATTCTTTAAATGAGGTTTTATATAATCTGAAAACACAAAACAAAACAAAAAAACCATCCACAAAACCAAGGGGGAAAAAACACCAAAAAACACTCAAAACCCAATATGTATATTAGCTAAATTTAAGGTTTTAGATACTGTTAAAAATGTTAAGATGTAATTATCTATAGGTATTTTCTACAATATGCTTTTTCTATTAATGTTTTTTTCCTGAAAGTAGAGGGACTTTTTTAAAAACTATATTGCTTACTCTGTGAAACTATAAGAGAGAGACAAATTATTCTTTTGCTCTAGTCTTCAGGTTTCTGAACAGATCAAAGAAATATCTTCTTGAGTAGAGAACTATCATCTGGACCTTAAAATGTGTGATGTGGAAATGGAGCACTTCATGTCCCATAAAGCAATTACATGGAAAGACTTCGTTCGTGGACTTCAGGAACAGGGAGGCTGACTCTGCTATGTGTAGCTTATGGGAAATGCAAGAGCTTCTTAAATTCTGGAAATCAGCAGAGGGCATTGACACCCTCACACGGTGCAATGCTTACACTGCCCGATCTAGAGGTGCTAGCTAGCATACATGAGACTTTTTCAGATTACAGAAAAAAAGGGAAAAAATATTTAATTGCTATGGAAACATACCTAATTTTAACTCCTCAGATCATTCAAATAAACAAAGAACATTTTCTCACAAACAATGTTCTATTACTTAAAATTATTGCCTACTAAACCCCATCATGTTTAGTGTATGTGTCTACAGTGGATTCATATGTATATTATTTAATGTTTTATTTTGCTTTGAGTTACAGCTAGCTGAGCAGGAATCTGACCTTTTGTCCCATTGCTATTTTAAAGACAGAAAAATAGAATTGCAATGACCACATTTTACTTTGTAACACCGCATAATATTCCCGATGGGCTACTTTACATTTTTATATTGTGTAATTTGTACAACCGTGCCTTAAAAAGTTTCTACTGATTTCCAAAAAAATACATATTAGTTAGGTAAGTTTAAAATCAACAGACAAATGCCCAGAGAAAAACCATCATTAACATATGCACCTATGAATTACGTATTGCTGTCACTGTCAGGTACACTCAGGTTGACTCTTAGTCGTAGTTACCTTGTGAACAACAGAGTGTATCCTTCCCATATCCTGTACCATCATCACAATCTTTTCTGAGCATAAGCCTATTGTTGCAGTCACTGTGTCAAATCCATTCTTCTTGAGTTTCTTTCTTTCTCTTTTGCTTGCCCTCCACTTTAGTAATATCTTATTCATAGGACTGACCCCTTCTGAGAACATGTCTGAAGTAAGTGAGAAAATTTCCCCAAATCATTGTTTCCAAGCAATACTATGGCTACACTTCTTCACATAATAATTTTATTTTCTTTCTGCAGTTCAGTGTTCTTCACCAATATTGTTGTTGTTGTTAAATGTTGTGAATTGTAGGCAACTCATAGCAACCCTATGAAGGAAAGACCTGACCACTTGGATAACTTTCATCCTTTTTCCAGGTTCAAAGGGTTTCTCTAGGCAAGCTATTTCAGAAGTGGATGCCATTCCTGCCTTTTTAAAAATTATTATTATTATTTCTTGTGTGTGTACTGTCAAATCAGATCTGACTGGTACAGGAGATTGCCCCTCCTTCTCCAGCAGAGCATCTGGTGGATTTGAACCACTACTTCTGGGATTGCAATGCAGTGCCACTCCTGCTTTTAAGCTTGTTTTAGTCAGGGAGCTCCACCTAACACTGTCCATGGGTATTAACCATTATCTTATTACATTTGACAAATCAGTGTCACAGTGTTCAGCTTCACAGCAACCATGAGTTACCTCTGTACAGCAAGTGGACACACCAGGGCTACATGACCTAGAAGAATGTTTGAGGAAAAACAGTTAAAAACAGGTCTGAGGATTGGGGATTAAAGCCACCACCTTATCTCTCACCATCCTCATGATAAATGCCATTCTCAAACCAATTGTTTCAGTCACTGTGTTAATCCATGCCTTTGAAGTTTGTCTTTTCTTTCACTGACCTTTTACCTTTCTCAACATTATTTCTTTTTCCAAGGACTGACCCCTCCTCATAACAAGTCTACAATATGTGAGAAGAAGTTTTTATGTCCTTGCCTTTAAAAACAGTTTGGTTGTACTCCTTCCAAAGGCCAGCTGGTTTGTGTCTTTGACAGTTCATGGGTTATTCAATACCACAATTCAAAAGCTTTGGTTCTTTCTTTCTTACCTGTAGATTATCTAGTTTTCAGATTCATCCAAAGCAAAAATATCAAGGTTTGGATCAGATGTATTTTAGTCTTTAAATTAATATGTATGCACTTTAATGTTTTGAAGATATCTTGGACAGCAGATTCTCTCAGTATAACTTGTCTTTTGACTTGTTCACTGCTACAACCATTGAATGTTGAATGTGATTCCAAGTAACATTGGATCATTGCGAAGTTCAATCTTTTCCATCTATATTGATAATATATACTGGTTCCGTGATAAAGATTTTTCTTTTCTTTGGAGAATGTCAGCCCATTGTGAAGCATACCATCACTGGCAGTAAAGTGCATGCTTATAATTTTTGGAAAAGGAAGTGTTTTATTGTTGAATCATCCTCTTTTCTCTCTGCCTCTGAGTCTCTCTCTCTCTCTCTCTCTCTCCCTCTCTCTCTCTCTCTCACACACACGCACACACATATTCAAACAAGAATGTTTGCCACTATTTTCACTTCCCCTCTGGATTTATTATTTAAGATTTGATTTACAAATTACAAAAAAACTTTTCTTGATTTTAGGTATTGTTGAGCATAGCTAATAGCAATCCTGTTGTTGTTATTGTTGTTGTGTATCATCCATCGAGTTGGAACTCATAGCTGATTCTTCTGCAGACTTTCAGAGGTAGTCAGCTACATGGGAGGAGATTGTCCATTCTTCTCTCATAGAGCAGCTGGTGGATTTGAACTGTGAGCCTTTGGGATTGCAGTATAGCTTCTTACCACAAGACCACCAGAGCTCCCATGTACAACAGATCTGTATCCTTTCCTGTCCTGTGCCATCTTCATCATCCCTGACACACTTGAGTCTATTCTTGCAGTCACTGTGCCAATCCATTTGACTGGGGGTCTTTCTCTCTTTAGCTGACCCTCCACCTTCCCCAACATGCTATCTCCCTTCTAACAGGCCAAAATATGTGAGATAAAGCTTTATAATCTTTTCTTCCAAAGATGGCACATATGTGTATGGCTAATAACAAACTACTTGACTTAAAACAAGATAAATTGCTTTTCTTACAGTACTATTGACCAGAATTTGAAATAGATAATAACATTTAAATATAGATAATTATTCAAATGAAAAAAATCTTTGCATCTTTTATAGGTCCCTGTGTTAACAACAAACCCTTGATATTCACTTTGATGTGAGCATCATCACATAACATTCATTCTGCCTGAAGTTAAGTGCTTACTAATTCTTCTGAAGAATGAATGCAGATTGGATTAGAATACACAACACTGTATGATCTCATTTTATCCTCATTACATTGGCAAGGCCTCATTTTCAATTGATTTCACATTCACTACTATCAGGGGCTAAGTCTTTAAAAAGTATGCATATGTATATTCAGCATACTTCCATTCACTCGATTCTGACTTACTACAGTCAACTCTCGTATTTCTTCGGCTGTAAATCTTAATGAGAGATAACTGTCTATCTTTTTCCTGTGGTGCTTCTGATAGATTCAAATGATTTGAGATACACAACCTATTGGATAATAGTAAAATATTATTAATTACATCACTAGAAGCCCCTAAAATACATACCTTTAGGAGACAAATACAACCCTTGACAATTTTCAATTTGTTAACCCAATCATTCTCTAGTGTCACTAATAAAACTGTAATCCTCTATAACGGAGCTCCAGTGACATAGTGTATAGGCAGTTGCTCTGCACGTAAAGGTTCAAATTTAGCATCTATTCTGTGGGAGAAAAATAGGTAGTTACAATTTATAGCCCTGGAAACCTAGTGGACCATCATGAGAGAGAACCAACATGATACCAGTGAATTTAAATTTAAACCTCACAACCTCAGTTTAGACTAATTTGCTCTCCAGTAAGTACAACTATCTCCTTTCCTAATTATTTCCTCTAGTAACAGTTTTACACATCTTTACAAAGTCTGACTGGGACCAGCAGAGAGAACTGTTTGCCTATGGATAGAATATTACACTGATACCTCAAAAGAAGGTGTTTCAAATTCATCAGCTGCTCCATGAGAGAAAGTTGGATAAAATACTTTCATGTGATTTACAGATTTTGGAAATTTGCTATGTCGTCAACTATGAGTTAGTTACAACTTGGGAGAGAGATGGGAGAGAGAGGTCTTTTAGCCAACATCACCACAGGAGAGTAATTTGAAGCTGTGAACAATTGCATTTTACATGTATCCATAATCAATACTCCTGGTAACTGAACTGAAGAAAGGAAAAGACATATTGGGTTAGGGAAATCGGATGTTATGAATATCTCCAAAAATGCTGAAGAAAAAAGGATGTTGTTGTAAAGAATAAGATTTACTTGATTTAAACCAAGTCTTTCAGTTTATTCTTGTATGGATGAAAATTGGACAATGAATAAGGATGACAACAGACTAATCAATGTCTTTGAGTAGTGGAGCTGGAGAAAAACCAGGGTGCTCCTTAAAGACAAGGATAATGAAACTTTGTCTCACATAATTGGATATGTTAGGAGAAAACAATTCTGGAAAAGGTGGAGGGTAAGAGAAAGAAAAGACGACTAAAAAAAAAAAAAACCCACCAAAACAAAACAAAACAAAACAAAAAAACAAAAAAACCAACCCGAATTGTCATAGTGATTTTAACATGATATAACATAACAGCAACAAAGGAATTCCTGTCTCAGGTTTCTGTATTCCATAGGGAGTTGCACCATAAATGCAAATAAAAACCAGTTGGTGGTTTGAATCCAACAGCTACTACAAGGGAGAATGAAGGGCAGGCTCCTTCCCTGTAATTTATAATCTTGAAAACACAACGCAGGGTCAGACCTTAGTTACAACTCTATAGCAATGAATTGAGCTTAAGTTATATCCTACCTTATTTACACATAAATGTCACAATTCATAGTACATTACAAATGGAGATAGTGACATCAGATCACAATTTAGAGGATAATTATCATTTTACATAACTTCCAAATTATATGCTTGCATAATTCTCAACCATGATCTACTTGGAAATGTGTCATTTTTGTGTGTTTTACATATTGATGTGATGTTATAAGATATGTTACCAGTGTGTCAGATGCAAGCAGAATTCTCCACATTTTTTAGCAGAGCATTTAGAGTAATAAAAGACTAAAAAAATAGGCCTCATAGTTTACTTTTGAATTAACAGATCTTTGAAAACTCTATGAATAGTAGGAAATCACTGTTTGACATAGAGAAGCTTAAACCTCTAGGTTGGATGACACAAAAAAACACAAGTTGAAAATATTTGCCTCCTCAAAAATAAAGTCTATCTTAATGACATAGATGAAATAAAGATTTTACCTCATGCTGTATTCTTTTATCATTGAGTCAATTATGACTTGTAGCTACCCTGTGAATAACAAATCGGAAACTTGCCCTGTCCTGTGCCATCTTCACCATATCTGGAATATTCAGTCTCATCGTAACAGTCACTTTCTGAGAGACTTTATCTGACTTTCCACCTTTCTAAAATCGTGATTCATCTGAAAACATGACTAAAATATGTGAGATGAAGTTTCACAATCTTGGTCTCTTAGGAGGACCTGTTAGCACTTCATTCAAGAGAGACTTATTAATCAATGGAGGACCTGGATTTTTATTTTACTTAGAGCCACAATCAATACTTATAAAGCAGTAGTCCCCAAATCACATTAGTTATTACACTGAACACATTTCCTACCAAGGATCTTTTTAAAATGCTAAAGAGCAAGGATGGATTGATTGTGAAAGTGACACAAGGTAGTCAGGATTTTGATCTATTTACATAGTGTCACTGTGAGTCAGAACTCTGTGTCTGTGTCTGTGTCTGTGTTTGTGCTCTTTATTTCTTTAGGAAGCTCTCATTAAGTGGATGTACATGTAGTGCCCATTATTAAAACAACAAAAATCCTCACAACTTGACCATCAAGCTAAATCATTATAGATAAAGATGGAGTTATTAATAATTTCATTTTAGCTACTCAAATTTAGGACACGCTATTGGAAGGGGCTAGTTTGTAGGGGAAAAAACAAAACAAAACAAAAAAAACCCACTACTATGTTGAGAAAGTTCAGTGAAAGTAAGAACCACCTTCAGTAAGACAAATTGACACAGTGACTGTAAAAATGGGCTTAAGAATATTGGAGACCATGAGAATGACATAAGATAGGGAAAGTTTCCAATCTTTGGTTCACAGGACTGCTTAGAGTTGTAATAGACTTGACAGTGCCTAAAACAACTACAACATTTGGAACTCATAAAAACTAACTTTGTACACTTTTTCTTTCTTTCTCATGAAACATTAGACAAAATAAGATGTTTTGATAGAGAAAGAAACAGTTGCTCAAATAGAACCATGGAACACTACATGGTATAATACCAGAAAAAGTTCATACAGGGTTGTGTATTTTCTCCGTATCTATTAAAATTGAATACTAAGAAACTATTTCAAGAAGCTGGATTATATTAACACAATTACATTTTCTAGGATCAAAATTCTTGTTAACAGCAGCTAGGAAATCAGGAGACAAATTGCATTAGGAAAGTCAGCTATGAGGGACTTCTCAAGAGTACT
Organism: Elephantulus edwardii; assembly: GCF_000299155.1. Lineage (NCBI taxonomy): Eukaryota > Metazoa > Chordata > Mammalia > Macroscelidea > Macroscelididae > Elephantulus > Elephantulus edwardii. The sequence goes on along the minus strand of NW_006400050.1, from coordinate 109,795 downwards.
GAAGAGCGACGACGTGAGGCTGGAGACTAAGGTGCACCTGATCCAGGCTATGCATTGGAGAGTTGGACAGTGAGTGAGTAAGGATGATAGAAAGAGAATTGATGCCTTTGAGCTGTGGTGCTGGAGAAGAGTGCTGAATAAACCATGGACTGCTGGGAGAACAAAAGGTTTGTCCTGGAGAGGGTGAAGCCAGAGTGCTCCTTGGAGTCAAGATTCTGAAGCTTGTCTGACATACTTTGGGCATGTTGCAAGGAGGGACTGGTCCTTGGAGAGGGACATCATGTTTGGGAGAGTGGAGGGGCGGTGCAGGAGAGGAAGATCCTCAATGAGATGGATCAATTCTGTGAGTGGAGTGGTGGGAACGAGTTTTGGAGATGACGAGGTTGACACAGGATAGAACAGCATTTAGGGCTCTTTACACAGGGTCGCTAGGAGTCACAAGTGACTCAATGACACATAACAACAACAGGATCAAAAGGCAACACAGAAGAAATTTCAGATTGCTCTGAAGGACTTGGTAAAAAGTAAAACCCTAGTAATTGATGGGATACCACCTGAAATATTTCAACAAACATATGCTACCCTGGGTGAGCTTACTAGGTTGTGACAAGAAAACTAGAAGAGAGCTATCAGGCCAACTAACTGGAAGAGATCCATATTTATTCCCATTTAAAAAAAAAGACTGAAATTAGGGTGGAAATTATCAAATATCATAAATATCACATGTAACATAAACTTAGGATTGTAGAAAAACAACTGGAAAAGTACATTGCCAGAAAACTATCAGAAATAGTAGTTGGGTTTAGAAGAGGTAGTGGTACTAGAGACATTATTGCTAATGTCAGATGGATCTTGGTAGAAAGCAAAGAGTACCAGAAAGTGTCTAATTATGTTTCATTGACTACAAGGACATTTGACTAAATGGATCACAACAAATTCTCCTCAAACCTTGAGGACAATGGTAATCCCAGAATATTTGTGCTTGTGAGAAACCTATGCTTGGACAGAACAAAGCAAAGAAACTGCATGGTTCAAAACCAGGAAAGGAATGTGTCCGGGATGCGTCCTGCCCCCATACCTTTTCAATCTATATGCACAACAATGAGGTGTAGCTTCAAAATCTTAGCCTCCAAGGAGCAACTTGGTTTCACCCTCTCCAAGAGAGATCTATTTGTTTTCTTGGCAGTCAACTGTATGTTCAAGACTCTTCTCCAGCACCACAACTCAAAGGCGTCTATTCTTCTGTCAACCTTAGTCATTGTCTAGGTCTCTGAAGCAGAACAAATAATTGAGAAAACCATGGCCTAGGTTAGGCTCACATAGGCTCACACTTGTATTAAAACTGGTATCGTTGATCTTCAGCATTCTGGAGAGATCCATAACAGTAGACTTTCTCAAATATATTCATCCCTTGACTTCCTGACTGCTGGTTTTAAGAGTGTTGATTGTGCATCCAAGCAAGCTATAATTGCTAACGACTTTAATCTGTTCTCCATCTATCATGGTGTTGCCAATTGGCCCAAAGGTGAGAATCTTCGTCTTTTTGATGTTTAGCTTCAATCCATATTGAAGACCACAGTCCTTGATATTTTGGAGCAAGCACTTCAGGTCATCTTCAGTTTCAGCAAGCAAGGTCGTGTCATTTGCATATTGTAGGTATTACTGAGTCTTCCTCCAATTGTGATGCCATACTCCTCCTCAAAAAGCCCTGCTTCTGGAATGATCTCTTCTGTATACAGATTGAAGCAGTATGGGGACAGGATTCATTCCTGACACACTCCTTTCCTGATTTTGAACCATGCAGAGAGGCCAGTCCTTGGAGAAGTTCATCATACTCGGAAGAGTGGATGGATAGTGCATGAGAGGAAGACCCAGATGAGATGAAATGGTATAGTATCTGGAGCAATGGGGGTTTGCGTGTCAGGATTAGTGACACTGGCTCAAGACAAGGAAGGGCTCAGAGCTGCTGCTCAAAGGATAGCTTTATATATCAGGCAACTCAATGGCACATAACAACAATAACATACTATGTTGATTGGGGTTTTTTAAATTGTATTTGTTTTTATTTAAGCCTCTTGTTTAGTGTCAACATTTCCTCTGGGAGGTCTTTTATATTTAAAGTTGGTTGTTATTATATTTTGGAGGAACATTCTTTTAAGTGATACAACACTCTTTTATCAATATACTGTACTAAGGTAGCCTGGGGTTGCTGTGATGCTGAACCTTGTGTCTTTGGGGTGTCAAATGCCATTATGGTTACCCATGATGGATAGTGTTTGGAGGAGCTCTCAGTTTAATACAGGTTTGGACATAGGAAAGGCATCCACTTCCTAAACAACATGCCTCCAGAAACTGTATGAACTATGATAAATGTTGATAGTTATAGAAAAGCTTTAGGCCTTTTGCTCATAAGGTCACTGTGAGTTGTGATTGACTCAAAGGCAATCAATAACAACACGCAGAACAGATCATTTGGGAAGCCAGGCTTTATGAGGAGGAATGTTGCATCGGGGTTAGAGGAAGACTCATCTAGAGACTAAATTGTGCCTAATCCAGGCCATGGTTTTCAGTTATTTGATATGCATCAGTGAGCTGGACAATAACTAGGAATGACAAAAGAATTGATGCCTTTGAGTTGTGGTGCTGGAGAAGAATCCTGAACATACCGTGGATCACCAAGCAAATTTATAGGTCTGTCTTGGAGAGGGAGAAACCAAGGTTCTCCATGGAGATGAGAATTTTGAAGCTTCATCTTAAATACTTTGGGTACATGGCCACAAGAGACTGGTCCTTGGAGAAGGACATCATGCTCAGAAGAGTGGAGGGACAGCGCAGGAAAGGAAGACCTCAGATAGATGAATTGATACAGTAACTGGGGTGTGTTGGAATTAGCGAGACTGGCTTAGGACAGGACAGGCTTCAGAGCTGCTGTACACAGTGTTGCTATGGGTTGCAGTTGACTCAACGACACATAACAGCACATCAACAACCTACATTATGCAGATGACACAGTATTACTTGCTAAAACATAGGAGGACCTGAAGCACTTGCTGTAGAAGGTCAAGGATGGTAGTCTTTAATATGGATTGAAGCTCAACATTAAGAAGACAAAGATTCTCACCACTGAGTCAATTGACAGCACCATAATAGATGAAGGAAAAATAGAGGTTTATAGCAGCTTCAGCTTACTCAGCTCCTCAGTCAAGAGGCTTGGCACCACCAGTCAGAAAATCAAAAGACAAATTGCCCTGGAAAACTCTGCTATCAGAAATCTCTCCAGAGTACTGAGAAGAAACAATGTCAGCCTAGAGATTAACATGCATCTAATCCAGTCCATGGTCTTTGCAATTCCATGGTCTTTGCAATTACTTGCTATACATCAGAGAGCTGAACAATGACTAAGGATGACAGAAGAAGAATTAATATCTTTGAATTGTGGTGGTAGAGAAGACTCTTAAACATACCATGGACCACCAAGAAAACCTATATTTCTGTTATGAGAGAGAGTGAAACCAAGTTTCATCTTGGAGGCTAGGGTTTTTGGAGTTCCATCTCACATAACTTAGGTGTGTGACCAGGTGGGATCTGTCCTTGGAGGAGGACATCATGTTTGGAAAGGTGAAGGGACAGTGCAGAAGAGGAAGACCACAGATGGAATAAATTGATTTCATTACTAGGGCAAAAAGAGAAGGTGTTTCTGAATCAATGAGACGGACTTAGGACAGGGCAGACTTCCAAGCTATTGTACATGAGATCACCATGAGTTGCAGGCAACTTAATGGAACATAGTACTTGGATTCACAATTAACACCCTTTGTACCAGCAGTCAGGAGATGTACTGAACAATGAATAAGAATAATAGAAGAAGAACTGATGCTTTTGCACTGTGGTATTTGAGAAGAGCAGTGAACATTCCATGGATTTCAAAAGAACAAAGAAATATTTCTTGGAAAGGCTCACATGCTTTTTGGAGGCAAGAATGATGAGGCTTCACCTCACATACATTGGGCATGTTACTTGGAGACATGATGCTGGGAAGTGTGGAGGGCAGCAAAGGAGAGGAAGATCCTCAACCACATGGATTGACACAGTTACTGAAACAGTGGGTTCTTGTTTGTCAGTAAGCATGACGATGACCACAATTTCTTCTTACTTGGATCCAAAACCAACCCCCTTGTTACCAGCAGTCAGGAAATCAGCACACATATTGCCTTAGGAAACTCTGCCATTAGGGACCTCTCTAAACTGTTGAGGCACAATGATAAAAGTTTGAGGACTAAGATATGCCTGATTCAGGCCATGGTCTCATCAATCACTTGCTTCTGACAGCTGGACAATGAATAAGGATAACAAAAAAATAGTGGAAGCCTTTGAGAGATAGTGTTGGATCCTAGTGCTCAATATTCCATTGACTATCACAAAATACTGCCAGATAACTCTTCGAAGGCACATAATAAAACTTCTCACATATTTTGGACATGTTATTAGGAAAGGCATATTGCCCTTTGCAAGGGACCTTATGGTTAGAAAACATCATTAGTGAAATGATTCATCAGTGAAAGAAATGGAGACCATGAACCATGTGAATTAACACAGTGCCTGCTGCAATGGGTTTGGGTATGTCAGGAAGAAGTGAGGATGGCAAAGAATAGGGCAGGGTTAGATACATTGTTCATAGTGTCATTACCAGTCATACTCAAATTGATGGCATCTAAGAACAACAATAACATTGAGTCTCCTGTATACAACAGCTTTGAAGCCTGCCCTATCCTGAGCCTGTCTTGCTGTTTCTGACACAGCTATGCCAGTTACTGTGTCAATATATCACATTTAGAGTCTTCTTCTCCTTTGCTATCCCTTCACACTTCCAAATATAGTATTCTTTATCAAGAACTGGTCCCTCCTGGTCATTATCCCAAAGTATATGAGTTGGAGCTTCAAAATTCGTACTTCCAAGGAGAAACTTGAGGTAATTAAATCAAAATAGCCATCTTTTAAAAACATTTAAAAGCTGAAGTAATACAATTTAAATACCTACTACATCATTTGAGACTAATTTATGAAAAAACCTAATAGCTCATAAAAAGTCACTTTCAGAGAGTCGATTTCAACTCATTGTCAACACTAGCATGTTTCCAGAGTTGTAATTTAATGAGGGAAAACAATCCATCTTTCTTTTTAAAAAACATAACTATCGTTATTATGAATTCAGAAAGGACTCATTCTTAACTCTCCAGGAAGTTTCCAGAAGCTATATGTTACACGAAAAGTGATAACCAACTTTTCTCATGCAGAGTGACTGGTATATTTGAGCCAAATGAGAGAGAGTGATTTCCATTAGTAGCACAAGTCTATACACTCTGTCCCCAAGATTCGCTTCTCCCTCAAATACCTGGTGAACACATAATGCACTGCAGTAGTAGAATGCTCTTGAGCATGAACTTTCTAATTCTTCAACTTCAGAAATATTAATTTAACTCTCTTACCTCAAGAATTAATGGGATATCAGTTGACTTGTTTCAATTAACAGATGCAGCCCTTGATGTGCTCAACAGTCCGTGTCAGTAAATTTTGAAGATAGCTGTCTGGCCAACAGATTGTAAGAGGTCCATATTTGTTTCACTGCCAAGAAAGGTGATCCAACAGAATATTGAAACTATAGTACAAGATCATTAATATCACATGCAAGCAAAATATTGTTGAAGATTATTCAAAAACACTAGAACAGTGCACAGATATGAAAATACCATAAGTACAAGCAAGATTTAGAAAAAGACACAGCACCAGAAATATCAGATGGATCCTGGTTAAAAGTAAAGAATGCTAGAAGAATATCTAATTATGCTTTCTTGACAATGCAAAAGCATTGGACTGTGTAGATCATAACAATTTATGGCTAACATTGAGAAGAATGAGATTTCCAGAGCACTTAATTGTATTAATGTGAGACCTATAGCTAGACCAAGGAACTAGTGTGCCAACAGAGCAAGGGAACACTTTGTGATTTAAAATTAAGAAGAGAGTCTGTTACGGTTCTATTATCTCTCCATACCTATTCAATCTGTACACTGAAAAAATTATTTTAGAAGCTAGACTCTATGAAGAAGAATGTGGCATCAAGATCAGAGAAAGATTCATCAATGTGTGTTATGCAGATGACACAACCTCTCTTGCAGAAAGTAAGGAGGACTTGAAGCACTTGTTGAAGGAGATCAAAGAATACAAGCTTTACTGTAGAGTGCATCTGAGCATCAAGAAAATGAAAATTCTTATCAATGGATTGATAGAAAACATCATGGAGATATATGGAGAAGAGGTGGAAAGTGTCAACAGCCAACACCCCTGTTTATCCAGCAGTCAGGAGGTCAGGAGACATATTGCACTGGGAAAGTCTGCACTCAGGCATGTCTCCAAATATTTGAGGGGTAGTGATATCAGTTTGAGGACTAAGATGCGTCTGATTCAGACCATGTTCTTTCCAATTACTTGCTATGCACCTTTGAAAAGGACAATGAATAAAGACCATGGAAGAAGAATTGATACTTTTGAGCTGTAGTGTTGGAGAAGAACTGAACATCCCACGGATTGTCAAAAGAACCAACAAATATTTCTTGGAGAAAGTGCAGCCAGAGTTTTCTTTGGAGGAAAAGATGATCAGACTTCACTTCACATACTTTGGACATGTAGCTAGGAGGGGCTATTCCTTGAAGATGGGCACTATGCTTAAATAGGCAGAGGGTCAGTGAAGGAAAGGAAGACCTTCATCCAGGTAGACTGACACAGTGACTGCTGCAATAGGATCTAGTGTGTCAAGAAGTGTGAGGATTGCACAGGATAGGACAGAGTTCAGATCTGTTGTTTAGGGTCACTATGGGTAGTACTCGATTCAAAAGCACCTAACAATGACTTTTACAAATCAAAATTTTTTTGAATATGCCATAATGATTTATCTACTACTCAACTTTTAAATAATTTCCCACTTTGCTTTAGCTAAATATTTGCTTAGATATTTTTCTTCTTTCATCTGGTTTTAATTCATTCTTTGGACCTCTCCAGAATGTTAAAAACATTACAAAAAGCAAGCAATAAATTCCACTAAATATCTCATTTCCAGAATTTAAAAGAGTTGATCTGACTTCATTTTTAAATTCTGTTGGGTCAACTATGACTCATAGTCACCCTATGAACAATGCATATTGACGTTGCTCTATCCTACGCCATCCTCACCATGTTGGTCACATTTAAGCTCACTATTAAAGTTATTATGTAAATTCATCCAGTTACGGGCCTTCTTCCCTCTCACTGACACTTTCCAAATCATGACAGCCTTTTCCAAGGACTGAATCTTCCTGCCATCATGCCAAAATTCTGTGGGACAAAGTGCAACTATCTTTGCCTCTAAAGAGCATCCCAGCTTCCCCTTTTCCAAAACATACATGTCTGTCCTTTGCCATGAGAAAATCAGCACACTTCTCGAACACCGTAACTCAAAACCATTGATTCTTTTTCTGTCATCTTTATTGTTTAACTTTTAATTGTATGGCAAATAATTGAAAAAGACAATATTTTAGGTCAGGTGTCCTTTGTGTCCTTTTCTTGATACTGATATTTTTTATTCCTCAGCAGTTTGGAGAAATCCTTGACTGTAGGTTTTCTCGATAGGACATGTCATCTGATTTCCTGACTACTGGTGCCGAGCGTATTGTTTCTGGATCTAAGTAAGATGGAGTAATTGACAAGTTATATCTCTTCCCAGTCTATCATGATGTTGCCTATTGATCCAATGATGAATATATTTGTTTTCTTGATGTTGAGACATAACTCATATTGAAGGCTGTAATCTTTGATCCTCTGCAGCAAGCATTTTTTTTTCAGAGTTTAAAAACATTAATTATTTAAAGTTGGACATGTGTAGAGACGATTTGGCTTGGCTTGGGTAAAATGAGAACTCACTGACCAGTTGATTTCTGAGGCTATAAATCTCACGCGAGATTACCTATCTTTCTCCCTCAAAGTTTACAATGGATTTGAATTACGGGAGCGGCATCACCTTTGGTTTGGCAATGCAGCTCCCAATGGAGTTGCAACAGTAGTGGTTTCAGCGGAAATGACAGCATCTGACTTAAACACTCCAGTTGCTTTGTTGAGGACAAAGGTCGATGCCTTTGGAGGTTATTGCACTAGTTCAGGCCACTCTGAGGGCCCTGAGAAAAGATAAGGAGAAATGGTGGGCTCAGGATCTAGTTTTAAAAATAGTGCACATAATAGCAGATTAAATGAGGGCATCCCTGCAAGCGTTGTACTTTGGCATGTGCAACTTGAAGAGTGGAATTCTCATTTACGAGATAATGCAGACTGCAGGAAATAAGGTTTTTGAAGGTCAGCAGCTCAGTTTTGGACATGTGAAATTTCGGGTGGATTCCACAGGAGATCTGGCCAGACTGCAGTCTTGAAATGTGGAGTGATCATCAGACAGTTACATCAAGCAAGATAGGACATTTTGAAATGAGAGAAATCACTAGTAATTAAGACCTCATTCACACTTGTTTTCTGTGTTCTTTCTTATGCCAGGTCCCAGAGGTAATTTTTTCTTATATATAAAGTAACAACAATAGAATGTGGCTTTATAAAAAAAGCTAAATTCTATTAATTAAAAGCAGTCTGTACCGTGTTTAAAAGCTGCATCTGTGTAGAGCAGTTGTTGTTATTGTTATTGTTATGCATCTCATATTATTGTGGCAACTCATAGCAACCCTTTGTACAACAGCTCTGAATCCTTCTCTATCCTGAGCCAACCTGATTGTCTCAGGCACACTTACCACCCTTTACCATAGTCACTGAGTCAATCCATCTCATCAAGAATCTTGAGGCACATTGAAAGAATGTTCTCGAAAACAATGTATTAGAATTTTGTAAATAAGCTAGTATAATTTTTTTAAAAAAGAATGTTCCTGTCTTGCGCTGTCCCTTCACCCTTCCAAGCATGATGTCCTTCTTCAAGGACTGATCCTGCCTTGCAGCAAGCATTTTAAGGTCAACTTTCAGCAAGTAAGTTGATGTAATCTATATAATGAGGTTATTGATGTGTCTTCATCCAATCATGATTTCACATTCTTTTTTATAGCTTTAAAATTATTTGTTCATGAGATAGAAGAAATTAAATTGCAGGTACTCAAAGGTACATAACAATAACAAAGGAATAAGTATAGAGAAAGGATACAGCCCTGGCACACATCTTTCCTGATTTTAAACCATGCAGTGTTAGGTTTTCATGAGCACAATTAAGTGTTCTAGGATCTGGTTTCAGACCATATTAAAGTTAGTTGTTGTTGTTAGGCGTCATTGATACAAGTACAACTCATAGAGACCCTGTGAACAAAAGATTTGAACCCTCTTCTATCCTTTGCCGTCCTCACACTTCTTGACTCACAAAAGCCCATTGAGGCAGTTACCGTGTCACTTCACCTGATTGAGAGTCTTCCTGGTTTATTTTTGTTTTTTGGTTTGTTTGGTTTTTTTTGCCAACTCTGCATCATTCTGAGCATCATGTCCCTCTCCAAGGAATAGCCCTATGGCAACATGTCCAGAGTATGTGAGGTGAAGTTTAATCATTCTTGTCTCCAAAGAGCACTCCAGCTGTACCCTCTTCAAGACATACCTATTTGTTCTCTTGGTAGTCCATCAGATGTTCAGTGTTCTTCTCTAACATTGCAACTCAAAGGCATCAATTCTTTTTGTGTTATCCATATTCATTGTCTAGCTCTCAGATGTATAGCAAGTTATAAGAAAAGCCATAGCCTTATCAGATATGCCTTAATATTCAAACTGACATCATTACTCTTCAATAATTTGGAGAGATCTCTAACTGCAAATTTTCCTAATGAAATGCATTTGCTTGTTTCCTGACTACTAGTACAAAGGGTGTTAATTGTGTATCCAAGCAAGATGAAATTGTTGACAGTTTCACTCTCTTCTCCTCCCAACATGATGTTACTTATAGTTTCAGTGATAAGAGTCTTTGTTTTCTTGACACTGAGATGCAAATCATACTGAAGGCTGCATTCTTTGACCTTCTGCAACAAGTTCAAGTCCTTCTCACTTTCTGCAAAGTTGTGCCATCTGCATAACGAAAATTATTGATATGTCTCCATCCATCCTGATGCAACATTTCTCCTCACAGAGTTCAGATTCTCAAATAATTTGTTCAGAATACAGATTTAGTGATCTGTGCTTAATTGTGTTTATGTGAAACCTATACCTGGACAAGGAAGCTGTTTGTGTGAGCAAAGCAGGGGAACATTGCATGGTTTAAAATTAAGAAGGGAGTGCATCAAGGTTGTATTTTTCTCTCCATACTTATTTAATCTGTATGCTGAAAGGAACAGTGTATGGTTTAAAATTAGAAAGGTGTGTGTCAGGTTTGTATTATCTCTCTATTTAACCTGTATGCTGAGCAAATTATTCAAGAAACTGGATTCTATGAAGAGTGATGTGCAATTAGGATCGTGATATTATTACCTATGTGAGTTATGAAGAAAATTTTTATTTTTTTATCTGGCTAATAATTTATCTTATAAAATAAATCAATGTAGATATGTAAAGTATAAATACATACATAAAACATTGACAGTTTCAGTAACACATCTGGGTTTATGTTAATAGAATCTACTTCAACTCCTTAGTTTATCATAATATAATACTCCTAAAACATCTAAAAAATCTAAATTATCTTATAATTAATATTAAGAGATGATTGTGAATTTAGTTTTGTATGTCAGTGTTATAGCTTTATTAAGAGAAAAATTCAACTTCTAACATGTATAACAGATTTGTACTATTTTATATCTATACAAAAGGTACGAAAAATATACATTTTTTCTCTGTGATTTTGAACGGGTATCTGATGATATTTAGAATCTTTATAAACAAGTATGATTAAATTAAAAAAATAATGAGGCAAATAGATATATTTTGGTTAGGTTTTCTTTTTTATTTCTAACATTATATTTGGTCTTGTAGTTAATAGAAAAGCATTATATTGAATTCATTGAAATATAGTTTTACTTTCTGATCTTTTCAAAGATGTTTGTAACTCATCAATGATAATACGAAAAAGGAGAACATTATCCTGAGTGAACTAACTTAGTCTCATAAGGAAATATACTGTATAAAGCCATTATTGTAGAATGAGTATCAAGATCCAAAGAGGGGAGGGGGAAAGCAGAGGGGTGAGAATGGACGGGGGATGGGGAGACACTGTTAATCATTGGGCAACACAATTTGATGGGATGGGGAAGGAAATGGGAAAGATCTGATGTGAAAAAAAATATATTTGAACTTTGTAAATAATCAGTATAAAATATAATAATAAAAGCTGTATGTATAAGTGGACTCTAAAAAACCAAACAGATTCATCCTGTAGAGGGTTAAACAGGGCTGCTCCTTGGATGCAAGGATTCTGAGGCTCCGTCTAACATACTTTGGACATGTTGTAAGGAGTGACCGGTCCTTGGAGAGGGTCATCATGCTTGGTAGGGTGGAGAGACAGCACAGGAGAGGAATGCCCTCTATTAGGTGGATTGATTCAGTGACTAGGGTAATCCGGATGGGTGTATCGGAGACAGTGCAATTGGTACAGGACAGAGCAGAGTTTAGGGCTGTTGTACAAAGGGTTGCTATGAGTCACAAGCAACTTGACAACACATAACAAGAACAACAACAACTTGTCATTGATTATGCAAAGATATTTGACTGTGGATCATAACAAACTATGGCTAACTCTGAGAAGAATGGGAATGGGAATCCCAAAACACTTGATTTTGCTAATGTGAAACCTATATTTGGACTGGAAAGCAGTCATCAGAAGAGAGTAAAATAATACTGCATTGTTCAAAATTGGGAAGGATGTATGCCAGGGATGTGTCCTATGACCATGCCTTTTCAATCTACATACAGAACTGATCATCCAGGAGGCTGGGTTCTATGATGAGGAATGTAGCATCAAGATTGGAGGAAGACTCATTAATAACCTGCATTATACAGATGGCAAACTCTTGCTTGCCAAAACTGGGGAGGACCTGAAGTGCTTGCAGCAGAAAGTCAAGGACTGCAGTCTTTAATATATATTGAAGTTCAACATCAAGAAAACAAAGATTCTCACTACTGGGCCAATTGACAGCATCATGTTAGATGGTGAAGAGATTGAGCTTGTTAACAACTTTAGTTTGTTTGGCTCCACAATCAACAATCTTGGTAACAGTTGCCAGGAAATAAAAAGATGAATTGTATTGGGAAAGTCTGATGTCAGGGACCTTTTCACAGTAGTGAAGAGCAACAATGTCCATCTGGAGACTAAAATGTGCCTGTTTCAAGCCATCGTCTTCACAATTATGTGCCATGCATTAGAAAGCTCGACAAAGATTAGGAAAGGTAGAAGGAGAATTGATGTTTTTGAGCTGTGGTTCTGGACAAGAGTATTGAATATGACATGGACTGTTAAGAGAGCAAAGAGATTAATCCTGGAGAGGGTGGAAACCAAGCTGCTCCTTGGAGGCAAGAATTCTGAAGTTCTGTCTGATGTACTTTGGGCATGTTGCAAGGACCAATCTTTGGTGAGTGCTATCATGTTTGGAAGGATTGAGGAACGGTGTAGGAGAGGAAGACCCTTGATGAAATGGATTGACTCAGTGACTAGGGTAATGGTGGTGAGTATGTTAGGGACAATAAATTTGTCTCAGGATAGAGCAACATTCAGAGCTGGTGTACATAGGGTCACTATGAGTGGCGAGTGACTTGATGAAACCTAACAACAACAAAAATAAAGGACAACTATATCTATGACTAATAAAGGAGACACTGATAATTAGTTTATTAAAATGTAAAACAAACTCTGAGACACTAGTCATATAATCAAAAGGAAACTATGAAAGAGTAGAAATACTTGAATAATGGATTAAGACTGAGGAAGAATTATGCCTCTGAAGTGAGCTGGTGAAGCGTATTGAATGAACTGTCAAAAAAACCCCAAGCCCAAACAGATCTATCTTGGAGGAAAAGTTGCAAAGGTGTACTTTGGGAGGAAGGATGGTCGAACTTCATCTCACATTTTTTGGACCAGTTTTCAAGAGGTACGAGTCTTTAGAAAACGAAATCATGTTGAGCAAAATAGAAAACCAGGGAAAAGGAACCTCGATGAGATGGATTAACACAGAGACTGCAGTAATGACCTTAAGCTTGGAAGAGAGCAGGACAATGATAGAGAATGCAGCCATGTTTTGATCTGTTGTTAATAGAGTCACTTCAATTGGCAGTTGGCATGATTGCACTAACAACAAATACAAGCTAGGAAAGGTCTGGAGAGCTTTCAAAAGCCAGCTAATGAAAACCCTATGTAATACATTATCCCAATCCTCAACCAGTTATGTTACTGTTGTTACTTGCTGAAGAGCTATTATGTGCCATCCTAGTGGACCCTCCAGCAGATTGTTCGAGACTGTAAATCACGTAGGAAGAGATTACTCATATTTCCCCCAAGCAATAGGAGCTGCTTTTGAGTTGGCAGCACAAATGTTGACCACTAAGCCATCTATGTACAGTAAAGGGTGGGAAGTGATTTTACCTTTGTGTATTCATCATGAGTCAGGAGTCAACTCTAGAAGCCACCTACAATTTACTATATGAAATGTGAAATGACAAATATTCTGGTTGAGGTTTTTAATTATGACTCACAGGAACCATTCATTTAGTTTCAGAAGCTGTAGCTATTTAAGGGAGAAAATGACTTATCTGTCTCCTTCTGAGTGACTGGTGAATTTGAATTATGGATTTTTTTTACCTTAAAACCACAAAACACAGCACATGGCACCAATAAGACCCATTTCATATAGCTCATATATCAAAGCTTCAGTATCCTGGAATTTTATATTTTATGTGGCTCAAAAGAGTAGAACAGTAGGACTTGTTTGTTTTAACAATATTTGATCATAACATTCCTTATATCATTAGAGATAATATTTCTCTCATATGCATAGCTCATTTGCTTGGTATCCTTCTAAATTCATAAAAACATAACTTAAAAAAAGTTTAAAGTTATTTTATCATATACTCCAGATAATAATTTGATAACCTGAATTACTAATAACTCAAGTAAAAATTGGAAATTGGAGCTTTGTGTAGCATGCTGGAATTGCAGAGAGACAGAAAAGTAATTTTAAGTTAAGGGACTATATTTCCTCCAGTTCTTTTTTTACAAATACTTAAACTTTGTGCAGTTGTCTGCAACTTTCTCATAATTATCTATTCTAAAGCACATGTCTAATTATCTAGTTTTAATGTTCCTTAATGAATAAAGCTACCTTTGATTTATTTCACTAATTGTGGAGTTTATCTATCAACATGACTATTCTTTGCCAGTTAGTTAGAGCAACTGAGACAGATCTTCTTGGACCATTGAAGAGGAAGCAATGCAATGCGGGACACATTTTTTGCACTCTCCTTCATAGGGTCGCTATGAGTCACCTGCGACTCAATGGCACTTAACAACAACAACAACATACCTTCAGCAGTGCCACCTGTGGCAGCAACACCTGTGGCTGAACTGGAGACCTGACATGAGATGGGACCTTGGAGAGGGAAAACCAATATTGGCAGGACTAAGAAATTTGTTGGACAACTAGGGATAGGAAGCCAACATTGATAGGAATGAGAACTTGGAACAGTGGCCTGAAGGCAGGAGGTTCAAGGCTGAGGTGTCTTCATGTACATTTCAGGAGATATCTTGACTGTATTCTGTTATTAATCTCTGTTATTGACTTCCTCAGTATGGTTCTGCATGGTCTGTGAACTATTTAGCATCAGATTTTGGATCCAGAAAAGCAGTAAGATTAGTGTTGAGATGAGTAGAAAGAGATAAGGGAATATGGGCACATGACAGACATAATGCAAAATGGCTTTGTGTTATTGATGCTGTTGACAGGGAAAATTCCACTTTGTAAAAGTCAGATATGGCCCTTCCTCTTTTTACACTAATGATCAATAGGGAGCTCTGGATGCCTCAGGCATAAGAAGCTGCTCTGCCAAACAAAAGGCATACAGTTCAAATCCAACAGCTGCTCCATGGTAGAAAGATAAGCAATCTCCTCCCTTGTGATTTACTGCCTCTGAAAACCTACTGGAGAGCAAGCTGTGATTTGACTCAATGACACACTACTGCAACATAATATTTAATACTCTCCAGCTGCAAATATGATATTGTAAAACATATGTGATTATATATTAATTCTACGTTTGACAATGACTAAGGGTGACAGAAGAAGAATTGATGCTTTTAATTGTGCTAGAGAAGTCTTGAACATACCATGGACTACCAAGAAAACAAATAGGTCTGTCTTGGAAAAGATGAAACCAAGTTTCTCCTTGGAGGCTAGGATTTTGAAGCTCAAACTCACTTTGGGCATGTGGCCAAAAGAAATCAGTCCTTGGAGAAAGATAGCATGCTTTAAAGAGTGGAATGACAGCACAGGAGAGGAAGACTCCAGATGAGATGGTTTGATGCAGTTACTAGGGCAATGGGCATTGGTGTGTCAGAATTAGTGAGGCTGGGTCAGGACAGGACGGGGTTCAGAGTTGCTGTACAAAGGGTTGCAATGGTTCTCAGATGACTCAATGGCACATAATAACAACAACATATTATTATTATTTACGTATTAAAAGTACCTATTTGCAAATGAATATGTTAATTATGTAGAACGGTGGTTAAAAGTGCAAAGTTTTATTTCAGACAGACTTGGATTTAAGACAAGATCTTTTAACCCGTAACATGGGTGACAAATTTCAGACAACAAGTCTCAAGTTTTAGTTGTAGTTGTGTTGATTACTTATTTTTCCACTTAAAAAAATATGGCAAGCATTGGAACACAAAGTACACAGGGCAATTAGTGGTATATTGTATATTATTAATATTTCTTATTATTTAGTACCATTAAGTTGCAAGAAATAACTCTACATAAAACAAATCTGAAACTTTCCTTATTTTGTACAGTTTCCATGGTTTCTGTCATACTCAAGACAATTATGATGGTCATTGTGTCATTCCATTGCATTGAGGGTATTCCTCTCTTTCACTGACCTGCTAGCCCCTCCTGTTAAATACCCAAAGTATGTGAAGGTGAGAAAGTGAATTTTCACCCTCCTTGCATCTAAAAGACACCCTAGTTATTCTTCTTCCAAAATACGTTTGCTTTTTTTTTTTATTGCTGTCCATGGGATATTCAGTACTGTCGTTCAATACCACTGCTCAAATACATTGCTCTTTCACCATTTTTATTCATTGTCCAACCTTTGGATGCTTAGGAATTAATTGAAAAGATCATAATTTGCATCAGTTGCAAATTAATCTTCAGAGTAACATTTTGCTTTAGCACTTTGGACATGACCTTGACAGTAGATTTTCCCAGTTCAACCATCTTTTGGTTTCTTGGCTGCTGAAACCTTGAGTATTGATGGTGAAAATAAGTAAAATAAAATCAATGACAGCATCAACCTGCCCTCGATCTATCATGATGTAAAATATTGGTCTAATTGTAGGAGTTTTTGTTTCCTTAATGTTGAGATATAATTAATATTGAAGACTGCAGTCTTTGATCTTCTGCAACAAAGGTATCAAGTCTTCGTCACTTTTGGTCCACAAAGACAAATACCTTTATACAGTCATTAAAAATACAAATAAACATATTTCATATATTAGTTATGTTAAATGATAAGAATATTACAGTAATTGTCAGTTTTTGTTGATTCAATTGCAACTCGTGATGACTTTTGTGTGCAAAGAACTAATCCCATGTGGTTTTCAAGGCTGTGACTTTTTGGTAACAACTGTCAGGTGTACCCTCTGAGGAATATCTCGACTGTTTTGGAAGCAATAGTTAATTAGTTAAAACTTTAGGACATTCAAGGATTTAAAACGCTGAGGTGATTGCTTTGGAAATTTTTCTTAAATGTTAAAATTTATATTTTAAAAATATAAAACAATCATTAGTGAATTTACCTGTATATTGTAAATTTCATCTGTCATTGTTCCTATCATGTCAAATTATACTCACACAATATTTAGCCTGTAGTTTCTTCATCATGTTATATTTGCTCATGTTTCATTCTCTCTGTTTGTCCCCAAAGAAAGTAACAAAATTCCTACCACAGCAAAAGTGCTTCCTCCACAGAAATCTTTTAGGTTGCTGTTCATACCTAAAACCACCCTATTCAATTCTCTTCAGGTGCTGCATTTTCTCCCAAAGCAGCATTGTACCTATAGCCATTGAAGACTTTCTCACACTATGCTGCAATATTCCATAATAAAACTGTTCCTCAGAGGAAAAAAATATCTCTTTATCTTACCATTTGCAGTAGCTCTGCATGGTGTCAAAGTGTAGTCTGCACACAATATATATGTATTAAATGGAAACTCAAGTATCATTCTGGCTGAGAGCTGTTCAATTTGTGTTAAAAATAGCTTTCATAGACTTCCTGCCTATATAAAACACTTTCTGTCTTTATCTTCAATATTCTTGGCTAAATATCACCTTCACTAGTAGGTACAATTTAAATGCTAGTACTTTGAAACAAAGGTATAGGATTTCATTTTAGTTTCTCTGTTTTATCATCTACAGAAAACCAGAATGAAAACAATTATAACCTTGGTTAGTATAAGAAAGAATATATATTTAAAGTATTCAATTGTGATAATTTAATAACATTTTGAAACAAAAAGTTTTAGGATGTCTCATGAGATTTTTTATTTTTAGCATCTATAGTAACAAATATGAATTAAAATATAATTTTTGTTAAACTAGATAGCAAAATACATTAACAGTATTTAACCCTGACAGTTTAAAGTTCTAAATGATTCTGAATGTCATTCAGTGGATCCTAGTTAGCTTCTGTGTTTTAGTAAGATCCTGGGGGCATTTACTCATAAGTATTAATATGTATTTTGCCTTCAGTCAAGAAAAACTGAAGAATCTCATGGGACAGCAAGCACATATTGTTTCTCTAAACCAGAAAAATGAACAAATCAATTTGCATTTTGAAATCTACAGAGAACAACAATTGCTACTTAGATTGTTGTGAATTCCACTGGGAGCCATCGGTTGAAGAATTCCTTTCAGTATCATATGGTGACATTTTTATCATCAGGAATTATTTTTTTGCATGTAGAAATGAAAATATGCTCTATGCTATTGCTCTCTCACTGTGAGCAGTGTACTTAGGAAACTGATTCATATTGTTATCCTTGAATTTTTATTGCTTAACACAGGCTACTTGTCATGTGTGAGTCCTAAGGGCTATTGCATATTTTATTGCCACTTACATAGCGTTTGAATTATATGAGTGTGTAAAAGCAATTAAAAGAGTCTTTATTTTCATAATTTTGGGGTACATTCATTGGGAATTTGTTTTAGAGTTGGCGAAAGTGATCATATAGATGCACTTTAAATTAAATATCTCAACTGAGAATTATTTTAATGGGATATTATGCAGTATGCTAACCATCAATAACTTGTTTAAGTAATAATGCAAAAGGCAAATGATTATTCTATGCAAATATAGCATCTTAACTAACTCAAGCCCATTAAATATTTGCATAGTAAAATCATGAAAAAAATTTTACCTCTTTCTCTGTTTTAGATGACAAAGCCTTTCTACAAAGAATTTAGAACATTTGTGTGTAAAGTTATAAAGTATTTTTAACTCATAGAAAACATTTATACAACCTTTATTTTCACACAGTGTTTTGTAGGTGAGTTATATGTGCTTACTTACTTACATTATGTAGGTGAGAACACAAACTTCACAACATTAAATGCTTTTTCTAAGATTATAAATCTAATGCAATTTGAAGTAAAACACAACCCTGATTAATCTTAATTACTCTATTTCCAAAAATAATTTATTAAATTTAATCCTCAAAAGTTTAACTCTTGGTCATATATATATTTGTCTGGTTTGTACCATTTTATGTGTTTTTTTATTACGTGTTGTTGTTTTTGTTTACATAGAGTCAGAAATGACCCATAGCGGAACCTCTAGTGGGTTTTCAGAGGCAGTTAATTGAACAGAAGATCACCCATATATAGGCCACCACAGGCCACCAGAGTATGTATGTATGTATATATATATAATCTTTGTTATGTGCTTTTGAGTCACCTGCAACTCATAGTGACCTTATGTACAACAGCCCTAAATTTTGCTCTATCCTATGTCAATCTTATTGTCTCTGACACACCTACTCCCATTACCCAGACACTGAATCAATCCATCTCATTAAGAGTCTTCCTCTCCTGCACTGTTGCTCCATCCTTCCAAGCTTGATATCCCTCTCCAAGGACTGGTCCCTCCTTCCAACATTCTCAAAGTACGTCAGACAGAGCTTCAGTATCCTTGCCTCAAAGAAGCAGCCTGGTGTTACCCCCTGCAGGACAAGCCTGTGTTTTCTCCTAGCAGTTGATAGTATATTCAATACTCTTCTCCAACATGACAGCTCAAAGACATCATTTTTCCTATTATTATTCCTACTCATTGCCCAGATTTCTGATGCATATCAACTAATTGTAAAAATTATGGCCTTGATCAAGCACACCATATATATATATATACACACATATACACAAATATACATCTAACATATACATATATCTATCTATCTTAATATATGTATTTGTTTTTATTTTAACTTTCTTTTGGAAGAAATCATGCATATTCAATGGTATAGTTAAGTACTTTCCAGACATCATGTTTAAGCTCAAGTGATTGCCCCATTCTATACATCAAACTACCTGGGTGACCCTTAGAAACTAGAATTGTTGTATTGTAGTGTACCATCAAGTTGGAACCGACCCATAGCTGACCCTCCAGGAGGTTTTCAGTGGCAGTAATCACAAGGGAGGAAATTGCCCATCCTTCTCCTCAGGAGTAATTGGCAGATCCACACCATGTGCCTTCAGGATTTCAGTGCAGATTCTTAACACTAGGCCACCATTTGTACACCGAGTACATATTGTTGTTGTTATGTGCCATTGAATCGTTTGTGACTCATAGTGACCCTATGTACAAGAGCCCTAAATGTCGTTCTGTCTTGTGAAACCTTGCTGTCTCAAACACACTCATTCCCACCACTCCACTCACAGAATCAATCCATTTCATCAAGGGTCTTCCTCTCCTTTGCCGCCCCTCCACTTTCCCAAATATGATCCATCTTCAAGGACCAGTCCCTCCTTGCAACATGCCCAAATTATGTCAGACAAAGCTTCAGAATCCTTGACTCCAAGGAGCATTCTGGCTTCACCGTCTCCAGGACAACCTGTTTGTTCTCCTAGCAGTCCATGGTATATTCAACACTCTTCTCCAGCACCAAAACTCAAAGGCATCAATTCTCTTTCTATCACCCGCATTCACTGTCCTACTCTCCGATGAATAGCACGTAATTGCAAAAACTATAGACTGGATTGAACTGGTAAATGTCTATCATCTACACTGAGTACATAGCCAAAAAAAAAAAAACAAAAACACAAACCAAAAACAAAACAAAACAAAAAACCCAAACCAAAAAAAAAACCACTTAATACTAGGAAAGGTAGAGGGTCAGAGTAAGAAAGGAACACGTTCAAAAGAGATAAACTGATACAGTAACATTACCAATGGGCTGCAGCATATTAGAGATCATGAAGACAGTGCAGAGCAAGGGATGATTAAGATTTGTTTCTCATAAGTCTACTATGACTCTCACTTAACTCAAAGGAATCTAACCACTGATAGTAATAAATCTTCATTCGTTATCTCTGTTTCTTATCTTTCTGTTTGACAGAATAGCAAAATACTGCCTTTGGATATGCTCAATAGTCTATGTGCATATATTTGGAAGACAGTTACCTGGTCAACTACCTGGAACAGATCTATACTTGCTTTGTTTTCTAATGGACACAATTCAACAGAATGAGGAAGTTATTTTTTTAAAAACTCATTAGTAACACAGACATGCAAAATTTTGCTGAAGATTATTAAAATTTTGCTAGAATAGGACATTGACAGGAACTAGCAGAAATTCAAGGTGGACTTATCATAGGTTTTGGTTGGAGGGAGATCATTGTTGTTGTGAGATGTATCTTGGCTGAAAACAGAAAATACCAGAAGGGTACTCATTTTATTTTCTTGAAAGCTTATATGAAAGCATTTGAAAAAAATCATAATAATCTGTGAATAGCATTGAGAAGAACAGGAATCCCAGACATCTCAATGAGTTCATAAGAAGCCTATACATAGACCCAGAATCAGTGGTCTAATCAGAATGAGAGCACACTTCATGGTTTTAGATAAAGAAATAAAAGTCAGGGTTGGATCCTTTCTCCATATCAATTCCATCTGTAAGATAAGCATATCATCCAAGAAGCTGGCCTATATGTGGAAGAATGCGGCATCAGGATTGGAGGAACACTATAAAAGGAGCAAAGGCAGCATGAGGATGGCCAAGTCTGATTTCTACCAGCTCCACAAAGGGGAGCTAGTCTCATCAACAACATCCAAGGACTAAACTAATAGCTACAAGTTCACACGTGATCTCTCATACTCCTGCACCGACTTCCACCAGTTCTAACAGAAAACTTACTAACAAAAGTGTCTGAAATTCATTACAGTGACCACGCAGACTTGACAGAACCATGCATAAGGTTGTGGACTTCATTCAGGAAATAAACAGGCTATAATCCAGAATAGCAACAATTGACAGAATATAAACAATAACTAATTAATAACAAAGAGCAATATACAATGCACAATAACTATACAATCCCTACAGCCAGCTGATGTGAAAGCTTCTACTCTGGTTCTGTGGAGTGGCATTTCCACGTCAGTTACATCCAAATCAACTAGCAGCAGCTCCAAATCAGACCAATATTACTGTGCTTCTCAGTCCATACAAGTATTTCTCAGACTCAGTAAACACCTTCATCATCAGTTATTACTTCTTGTTCTTACCTCAGTCCACACTATACAGTCTCTCAGTCCAGATGACTTCTCATCCTCCAGGAAGCTTGGCTAAGTCAGCTTATCACACTCCTGCTCTCTGGATGGTCTGCTTCTCCTCTGCTGAGGCTGTGCTGCTCTAATTTAGCTCTGTCTGAGCCTCACACAGCCATTAATGATGTAGGGACACTATACCAGGTAGAGTTGTGGCATTTAGCTAACCAATGATCTAGAAAAGTCATTTTAAGCAACAAAAAGCCACAGCATTAGACTGGGTATGACACAGAGTCTCATCAACAATTGTACTATGTGTATGACACAAACTTTTTGCAGAAAATTAAGAACTTGAAACACTTGATACCAAAGATGAAAGACTACAGCATCCAATATGGATTACAATATCAGATAGTTCTCCTTTTTGTTGCACATGAGGTCACTATCAGACAGAACCAACTGAATGATACCTAATTACAACAAAAATAATAAAATCTAGGTGACCTACCAACAGAAAGAGGTATATATTCAGATCCATTTAAAAGAAAGATGATGCAATATAATTCAGAAAATGTGAAAAAGCACAATTAGTGTCATATGAAAGCTAAATTTTGCTGAAGATAATAAAAATATTTTGTGGCAGATAATAAACTGGAAATTCAATGCAGACTCCTAAGATGCCATGAAATGGCACACTTTATTGCTGATATCAAACTGACCTAGTCTTATTGCAAAGACTACGAGACAGACGTTTACTTGTGTTTTCTTGATTATGCAAAGACATTTGACTGTCTGATTCATAATAATCTGTGGATATCATTGTATATATAGAATGGAAATTCCAAAACAGTTAATTGTGCTTACGTGGAAATTATACAGAGGAGAAGCAGTTGTTCAAATATACAAAATAGAGATTATAAATTTATTAAAATGACTTCAATGTTTCTGACAAAAATTTCCTATGTCTCAAAATGAAGTATTCCTCAATATTTCTTCTTTCAATTTAATTCAATCACATGAAGCATTATTATGATCTGTCAAAAAGTAGTCTAATTGAAATATTGTCTAATTCTTTCACAAGTCTCTAAAATGCAGGTAAAATAACTTTGAACAGAATACTTAAATCCTCCAAGCTTATTAATCTATTAATAAAGATTATTGCCATAACCACTACATAAACCTGTGACGGAAACTAAGTAAGCTAAAAAAAATAATAACAGAAACAAAACAAAGCAAAACTAAGCAGGCTGAATTTTCAGAGAACACTTTGTCGAAATTCAATCTAATTGTGACCACTGAGTAAAAATTAGTTATTTGTGAATGGATTTTTAATTGATATTATTGTGTTTACTTCTCAAAGTGTTTTTTTTTTTAATTGCAAAATGTGGACCTGTGTGCAAATAAGTCAAGTTACATAGAACAGCAGTAAACATAGAAAAATATTTACAATAAATAGGTAACATGTAATCTATTGTATATGGAGTGTCTGAAGAGGAGAAAACAGGACATGCGGTCACAGGGACAGGGAAGTCTCTCTGAAGTGGCCAGAGGGTGTGAATAACACAGCCCTTCACCACTGCAGAGCAGAAAGCAGATCGGGAGTCTCATAACGGAACCGCGTAGTGGCTCTACAGCCCAGCAGCAGAGATTTGCTTATTTGTTACTGACTCACAGACTCACAGTACCAGCAATGGGTATTTTAGGGAAGGAAGTTGGAGAATCAGGGAGGCAGAGAATATCATCCAAAATAAGTTCATGTTAGGTCCAAGAGTCCCTACTCCTCAGTCAGTCAAGGCTCCATTTTCAGTTTAGCAAGCAGTTTTTCCTTACTTCATCAAAGGCAGGAACAGGAAAATCCAGCTCTGACAAGCAAAAATGAAAAGAGCCTTAGGTCACACCTTGCCATTGATTTTCCAAAGCAATGCTACAGTGTCTCCACCTGGAAAGGTTCTTACCAGGGTCTTGTCACTACAAGCTTTACTTGCCTCAAGTCTTGCTTCAAGTCTTTCTCACCTCAAATTTTGCTGCTCAGTGTGGGAAGCATTCTGTCAATTATACTAGTCCCGCTGCTGATGTTGATTTGCAAGACCACATGTCTGCAGTTAAGGTGACTGGAGACAAGAGACTAATTGGCTTTAAAAAGCCAACTTTGAGTCTAACACCTTAGGGAGATAAAAATAATTCTTATGTATCTTTGAAGACTTGATATTGTTTCTAACATATAAGCTCAATATTTTGTTTTCATTAAAGTATTTCAAAATCACATTATCACTTTAGAAAGTATTTAGATACATATGAAAAGATCTATATTTGTTCCCATTCCAAAGAAAAGTGGTCTGAGAGTGTGGAAATTATCAAACATTATCATTGATATCACGTGCAAGCAAGATTCTGCTGAAGATTAACCAAAAATGACTGGGAGAGAACATCAGCAGAGAACTGCCTGAAGTGTGGACTGGATTTAGAAGAGGCCGTGGAACTAGGGATATTATAGCTAATGTCAAATGGATCTTGGCTGAAAGCAGAGAGTACCAGAGAAATGTCTCTCTGTGTTTCATTGACTATGCAAAGACATTATATTGTGTGGATCACAACAAACTGTGACTGACTCTGAGAAGAATGGGAATCCCAGAACACTTGATCATCCTTATGCAATACCTATACTTGGACCAGGAGGCAGTCATCAGAACAGAGTAAGCAAACACTGCATAGTTCTAAATAGGGAAGGGTGCGTGTCAAGAATGTGTCCTATCTCCATATCTTTCCAATGTACCTATGTGGAACAGATCATCCAGGAGGCTGGGCTCTATGAGGAGAAGTGTGGCATCAAGATTGGAGGTAGATTCATCAACAATCAGCATTATGCAGATGACACACACAACCCTGCTTGCTGAAATTGAGGAGGACCTGAAGTGCTTGCTACAGAAGGTCAAGGACTGCAGCTTTCACTATAGATTGAAGCTCAATATCAAGACAACAAAAATTCTCACCACTGGGCCAATTGGCAGCATCATGATAGATGGTGAAAAGATTGAGATTGTTGACAGCTTCAGTTTACTTGGCTCTACAATCAACACTCTTGGTACCAGCAGCCAGAAAATTAAAGATGAATTACATTGAGAAAGTCTGCTGTCAGAGACCTCTCCAAAGTACTGTAGCACAACGATATTAGTCTGGAGACTAAGGTGCACCTCATCCAGGCCATGGTGTTTGCAATCACTTTCTAGGCATCAGAGATCTGGACAATGACTAGGCATGATAGAAGGAGAGTTTATGCCTTTGATCTGTGGTGTCAGAGAACAGTATCGATTATACTATGGACTGCTAGGACAAGAAACAAGTTTGTCCTGGAGAGGGTGGGATCAGACTGCTCCTTTGAGGCAAAGATTCTGAAATGTTGTCCGACATACTTTGGACATGTTGCAAGTCAGGATCAGTCCTTGAAGAGGGACAGTGCAGGAGAGGAAGACCTTTAAGGAGATGAGTTGATTCAGTCACCGGGGTAATGGGGATAGGTGTGACAGAGACAATAAGATTGGCAAGGGATAGAGCAGCGTTTAGGGCTATTGTATATAGGGTCGCTCCGAGTTGCAGGTGACTCAACAGCATACAACAGCAACAACATGAGTCATCGGTGGCACTTAAAATTAACATTTGATTTATACATCAATATGTTATAAAGGCCATATGAATCTGGAATTCAAAGGATGGAGATTTTAACATGAAAACAAATTCGTCATCTGGATATTGATATAAAAAATCAAGAGACTAAATTAAATCACCTATAAATGTAGTTCAAAAAGTGAAAAAAAAATTCAAGGCAGTGAAACATTTGTAACTACTTTCTATATAAATTTCTACCAAGAACACTACATAGAAATAGCCATATGTGTAGTAGAAAAACAAAAGAAGTAGCAGTCCTGAAAACCAAATGCACATGTTTCAAGTAGAAGGATGTGCTTATGTAGTTGAAATCCACAGTGCTGGGTAAAATGAAGCCTAGCAAAAAGTCACTAGAACTACCAACGTGTAGGACCACAGGTACATTAAAAAAGAGCAGTGGAAGAAAAGGTTTGAAATGAAGTATATTCATCAAATATTGAGATTGACAAACTTGAATTCTTCACATGTAGACAACTCTCTCGAGGAGTTTGAACAGGTTCATGCAACATTACTTGAGATGGGAAACACCATCGTTGATTGTTTGCTTATTTTTTTTAGTGTGAAACCAATGATTTGCTGTTCTGATGGTATTGGTAGTGGTATGATGTACCATAGAGTGAGAACTGATGCATCGCTTACCCTCTGTAGGTTATTAGAGGGTGTTAATTGCAAAGGAGGTTGCCATCCTTCTCCCTCAGAGCAGCTGGTGAACAGAACTGTGTGCCTTCAGCACTGTAGCACAGCTTCTTACCACTAGGCCACCAGATCTCCTGATGATGTTAGAGTGAATTATTTTTTTCATAAGGCATATTTAATTTAGTAGGGGTTTTAATTTAATTTTATTTTTTTTATTAATTTCAATGAAAGTTTACAGAGACTTTGATTTCCATTCATTCATTGTTGCACTTTTCTCCCCTCCCGACCCTCCCCCCCCCCAGTACACTCCCCTCTTGGAAAAGTAAAAGAAAAATTCTTTCATTGTTTTATAATCCCTGCCTTCAGTTCCACTCTACTATGCAGCCTTTGCTCTGGACTCCTGTCATAACGAAAATACCTACCTAATCATACATCCCTTTTAAACAGTTTCTCCCTCATCATTTTCAATGAAGTATACATTATTTAAGCTATCTTTCTCTATCTCCCCCCAAAACAGATGTCAGTCCTGTTTTATAACAGTGGCACCATGCAGTATTTGTCCTTTTGTGACTGAGCTATTTCACACAGCATAATGTCCTCCAAGGTCACCCATTTTGAATAATATTGCATGAGTTCCTTGTTTTCCAATGTAGCATAGAATTCCATTGTGTGAATATACCACAACTTCTCTATCCATTTGTTTGTTGATGGGCACTTAGTTTCCAAGTCATTGTTATTGTGAACAAAGCCACAATAGATATTAAAAAAAGTCATTACATAGACAAGAAATGTAACAAGTCGTCAATCGATGGTCATGTACTTGTCATAGGAAATCAAGTTTAATATGTAAGATAAGAAAGTGACCCTGTATTAGAATGGAGAGGGCTAAAGATTGATTTTTAAAAACCCTTTGATATTAAAGAAAGCTATCAAAAATTATACATGGCTAAGAATGGATAAACTCCTCTCCCACTAATAAGGGATATTCATTTTATGCTTTTATATATGTTGTTATTGTGTACCATCAAGTCAGAATCAACCTATAGCTGACCCTCCAATGGGTTTCAGAGGCTTTTAACCACATGGGAGATTACCCACCTTTCTGCAAAGTAGCTGGTGAATTTAAACTGTGAGCCTTTGGGATTGTAGCTCAGTTGTTAACTCTAGACCACTAAGACAAAGAACCATAGAAAGGCTATGAATACTTGCATATGTTGACTTTATGCTTCCTTTGAGTTCTCTAATTAATTAGCTAAATGAAATAGATATGATCTCAGGCAGAAATGGTCTAGAGATATAAATGTGTTAGGTATGTATGAAATGGAAGATAGGACATTAAGTGACTAGTCTTAGAAAACAATATACAGTAAATTATAAGATGACTTAAGTAGAAATATTGCTGAAATTAAATACCATATATTTCTAAGATTTTTCTTTCCTCTGTTGTTGTTATGTGCCATTGAGTCACCTGTGACTCAGAGTGACCCTATGTATATTAGCTCTGAAATCTGCCTTACCTTGAGCCATTCTCATTGTCTCCAACAGACCAAATCCCATTTCTCCAGTCACTGAGTCAAGCCATCTTATCCTGGGTCTTCCTCTTCTGTGCTATCCCTTCATCTTTTCAAGCATGATGTTCCTCCCTAAAAACTGGTCCCTCTTGGCCACATGCCTGAAGTATGAGACACAGAACCTAAAATCCTTGCTTTCAAAGATCAGCTTGGTTTTATCCTCTCCAGGACTGACCTGGTTGTTCTGGCATCCCATGGTATGGTAAACACTCTTCTCATTTGAAAGGCATTGATCCCTCTTCTATCATTTTTATTACTATCCAGCTCTAAGATGAGGAGCAAGTAATTGTGAAGACCATGACGTGGAGTAGGTGAACCTCAGTCTCCAGACTGACATCATTGCTCTTCAGTACTCTAGAGTGGTCCCTGACAGCAGACTTCCGTAATGCAATTTATCTTTTGATTTCTGGACTGCTGGTGCAGAGAGTGTTGATTGTGGACCC
Source organism: Elephantulus edwardii (assembly GCF_000299155.1). Taxonomy (NCBI): domain Eukaryota; kingdom Metazoa; phylum Chordata; class Mammalia; order Macroscelidea; family Macroscelididae; genus Elephantulus; species Elephantulus edwardii. The sequence goes on along the minus strand of NW_006400050.1, from coordinate 81,477 downwards.
AAGCAAAATAAAACTCTCAACAATCTCAGTCTCTTCTCTGTTCATCAGGAAGCTGATAATTGGCTTGGTGGTGATGATCTTTGTTTTCTTAGTTGTTGAGCTTAAATCCACATTGAAGACTATAGTTGTTGATCTTTTGCACCAAACACCTCATATCCTCCTCAGTTTCAGCAAGCAAGGTTGTGCCAACTATATAATGCAAGTTGCTGACTAGTCTTCCTCCAATCTTGATGCCACATTTCTCTTCATAAAGTCCACCCTCCAGAATGAACTGTTCTGCATATAGATTGAAAAGGTATGGAGATATGATGAATCCTCTATACACACCTTTCCTGATCCTGAACCATTCAGACTTTCCCTGCTCTGTTTCAACTACTGCTTCTCCTTCGAAGAAGAGGTTTTGTATTAGCATAGTTAAGTGTTCTGGGATCCCCATTTTTCTCAAGGTTAGCCATTATTTCTTGTGATCCGTGTAGTCAAATGCCTTTGCATGGTCAATAAAACATAGATAGACATTCTTGTGGTTCTCTCTGCTTTCAGCTGAGATCCATCTGATGATGGCTATGATGTCCCTAGGCCTTTTCCAAATGCAGTCTGTACATTTTTTACCCTCTACCCTTCTCTTTTTCTCTAAAAATATCAAAAGTTGAATTGTGTAAATTTTTTAGTACTTCTATGAACATTTTCTCTGTTTCCAACTTTTGCATTCTAGTCACCCATTATTATCAGGGCATATTGACTGCATGTTCGAACAACCTCTAACTGCCAAAAGTTAGTAGAAATCTTTTAATTCCTCTTCTTTGATTCTGGTTGTTGGTTCATATATCTGAATAATAGTGGTATTCACATGGCTTCCTTGTATTTATATGAATATTATCTTATCACTCCAAATATTGTATTTCAAGGTGGACCTAGAAATGACATTTTGAGTTATGAAATCAATCTCGAAAGCAATACCATGTTTTTTCCTCATCTTTTCATCTCCAGACTAATAGAATATATTATAAACTGACTCAAAATACCCCATGCCAGTCCATCTCATCTCTCCTATACCTGTTTTTGTTGTTATGTGCTGTTGAGTCACTTGTGACTCATAGAGACCCTATCTATGTACAACAGCCCTAAACTCTGCTCTGTCTTGTGCCGATCACACTGTCTCTGACACTCCCATCCTGATTAACCCAGTCACTAAATCAATCCACCTCATAGAGGGCCTACCCGCCCTGCGCTGTCCCTCCACCCTACCAAGCATGATGTCCTTCTCCAAGGACCAGTCTCTCCGTACATGTCCAAAGTATGTTAGATGGAGCCTCAGAATCCTTAACTCCAAGGAGCCACCCAGTTTAACCCTTTCCAGGATGAATCTGTTTTCCTAGCAGTCCATTGTACTCTCAATACGCTTCTCGAGCACCACAGCTCAAAGGCATCAATTCTCCTTCTATCCTCC